>NW_027459479.1:940000-1235314 GCF_050624435.1 Tenrec ecaudatus
GGGGAGCCCTAGCCTTAGCCTAAGCCTATGGGTGTCCTAGCCTAAGCCTAGGGGTGTCCTAGCCTAAGCCTAGGGGTGCCCTAGCCTAAGCCTTGGGGTGCCCTAGCCTAAACCTAGGGGTGCCATAGCCTTAGGCTAGAGTAGCCCTAGCCTTAGCCTAAGCCTAGGAGTGCCCTAGCCTCAGACTAGGGGTGTCCTATCCTAAGCTTAGAGGTGCCCCCGCCTAAGCCTTGGGGAGCCCTATCCTAAGCCTAGGGGTGCCCTAGTGTTAGGCTAGGGTAGCCCTAGTCTTAGCCTAAGCCTAGGGGTGCCCTAGCCTAAGCCTAGGGGTGCCCTAGCCTAAGCCTAGGGGTGCCCTAGTCTAAGCCTATGGGTGCCCTAGCCTTAGGCTAGGGGAGCCCTTGCCTTAGCCTAAGCCTAGGGGTACCCTAGCCTAAGCTTAGGGGTGCCCTAGCCTAAGCTTAGGGGTGCCCTAGCCTTAGGCTAGGGGAGCCCTACCCTTAGCCTAAGACTAGGGGTGCCCTAGCCCAAGCCTAGGGGTGCCATAACCTAAGTCTAGTTGTGCCCTAGCCTAAGCCTAGGGGTGCCCTAGCCTAAGCCTAGGGGTGCCCTAGACTTAGGCTAGCTGAGCCCTAGACTTAGCCTAAGCCTAGGGGTGCCGTAGCCGAAGCCTAGGGGTGCCCTAGCCTAAGCTTAGGGGTGCCCTAGCCTAAGCCAAGTGGTGCCCTAACCTATGCCTAGGGGTGCCCTAGCCTTAGGCTAGGGGAGCCGTAGCCTTAGCCTAACCCTAGGTGTGCCCTAGCCTAAGCTTAGGGGTGCCCTAGCGTAAGCCTCGGGATGCCCTAGCCTAAGCCTAGGGGTGCCCTAGACTAAGCCTAGGGGTGCACTACTCTAAGCCTAGGGGTGCCCTAGCCTAAGCCTAGGGGTTCTTTAGCCTTACGCTAGCTGAGCCCTTGCCTTAACCTAAGCCTAGGCTTGCCCTAGCCTAAGCCTAGGGGTGCCCTAGCCTAAGCATAGGGGTGCCTTAGCCTTAGGCTTGGGGAGCCCTAGCCTTAGCCTAAGCCTAGGGGTGCCCTACCCTAAGCCTAGGGGTGCCCTAGCCTAAGCCTTGGGCTGCCCTAGCCTAAGCTTAAGGGTGCTCTAGCCTAAGTCTAGGGGTGCCCTAGCCTTAGGCTAGGTGAGCCCTAGCCTTAGCATAAGCCTAGGGGTGCCCTAGCCAAATCCTAGGGGTGCCCTAGCCTAAGCCTAGAGGTGCCCTCGCCTTAGGCTTGGGGAGCCCTAACAATAGCGTAAGCCTAGGGTTGCCTTAGCCTAAGCCTAGGGGTGCCCTAGCCTAAGCCTAGGGGTGCCCTAGCCTAAACATAGGGGTGCCCTAGCCTTAGGCTAGGGGAGCCCTAGCCTTAGCCTATGCCTAGGGGTGCCCTAGCCTAAGCCTCGGGTGCCCTAGCCAAAGCGTAGGGGTGCCCTAGCCTAAGCCTAGGGGTGCCCTAGCCTTAGGCTAGGGGTTCCCTAGCCAAAACCTAGGGGTGCCCTAGCCTAAGGATAGGGGTTCACTAGCATTAGGTTGGGGAGCCCTAGCATTAGCCTAATCCAAGAGGTGCACTAGCATAAGCCTAGGGTTGCCCTAAACTAAGCCTAGGGGTGCCCTAGCTTTAGGCTAGGGGTGCCCTAGCCAAATCCTTGGGGTGCCCTTGTCTAAACATAGGGTGCCCTAGCCTTAGGCTCGGGGAGCCCTAGCCTTAGCCTAAGCTTTGGGGTGACCTAGCCTAAGCCTATGGGTGCGCCAGACTAAGCCTAGGGTTGCCCTAGCCTTAGGCTAGGGGATACCTAGCCTTAGCCTAATCCTAGGGGTGCCCTAGACTAAGCCTAGGGGTGCCCTAGCCTAAGCCTATGGGTGCCCTAGCCTTAGGCTAGGCGAGCCCTAAACTTAGCTAAGCCTAGGGGTGACCTAGCCTAAACATAGGGGTGCCCTAGCCTTAGGCTAGGGGAGCCCTAGCCTTAGCCTAAGCCTAGGGCTGCCCTAGCCTAAGCTTAGGGGTGTCCTAGCCTAAGCCTAGGGGTGCCCTAGCCTAAACCTAGGGGTGCCCTAGCCTTAGGCTAGGGGAGCCCTAGCCTTAGCCTAATCCTAGGGGTGCCCTAGCCTTAGTCTAGCGGTGTCCTAGCCTAAGCCTACGGGTGCCCTAGCCTAAGCCTAAGAGTGCCCTATCCTTAGGCTATGGGATTCCTAGCCTAAGCCTAAGTCTAGGGGTGCCCTAGCTTAAGCCTAGGGGTGCCCTAGTCTAAGCCTAGGGGTGCCCTAACCTAAGCCTAGGGGTTCCCTATCCTAAGCCTAGGGGTGCCCTATCCAAAGCCTAGGGGAGCCCTAGCCTTAGGCTAGGGGTTCCCTAGCCAAAACCTAGGGGTGCCCTAGCCTAAGGATAGGGGTGCCCTAAAATTAGGTTGGGGAGCCCTAGCCTTAGCCTAAGCCTAGGGGTGCACTAGCATAAGCCTAGGGGTGCCCTAGCCTAAGCCTAGGGGTGCCTTAGCCTAAGCCTAGGGGTGCCCTAGCCTAAGCCTAGGGCTGCCCTAGCCTAAGCTTAGGGGTACCCTAGCCTAAGCCTAGGGGTGCCCTAGCCTAAACCTAGGGGTGCCCTAGCCTTAGGCTAGGGGAGCCCTACCCTTAGCCTAATCCTAGGGGTGCTCTAGCCTAAGTCTAGGGGTGTCCTAGCCTAAGCCTACGGGTGCCCTAGCCTAAGCCTAGGAGTGCCCTATCCTTAGGCTATGGGATTCCTAGCCTGAGCCTAAGCCTAAGGGTGCCCTAGCCGAAGCCTAGGGGTGCCCTAGCCTTAGACTAGGGGAGCCCTAGATTTAGCCTAAGCCTAGGGGTGAACTAGCCTAAGCCTAGGCTTGCCCTAGCGTAAGCCTAGGGGTGCCCTAGCCTACGCATAGGGGTGCCCTAGCCTTAGGCTAGGGGAGCCCTAGCCTTAGCCTAAGCCTTGGGGTGCCCTAGCCTAAGCCTAGGGGTGCCCTAGCCTAAGCCTAGGGCTGACCTAGCCTAAGCTTAGGGGTGCCCTAGCCTAAGCCTAGGGGTGCCCTAGCCTTAGGCTAGGTGAGCCCTATCCTTAGCCCAAGCCTAGGGGTGCCCTAGCCAAAGCCTAGGGGTGCCCTAACCTAAGCCTAGAGGTGCCTTCCCCTTAGGCTTGGGGAGCCCTAAAAATAGCGTAAGCCTAGGGGAGCCTTAGCCTAAGCCTTGGTGTGCCCTAGCCTAAGCCTAGGGGTGCCATAGCCTAAGTCTAGGGGTGTCCTAGCCTAAGCCTCCGGGTGCCCTAGCCTATGCCTTGGGGTGCCCTAGCCTAAGCCTAGGGTGCCCTAGCCTAAGCCTAGGGGTTCCCTATCCTAAGCCTATTGGTTCCCTAGCCAAAGCCTAGGGGTGCCCTAGCCTTAGGCTAGGGGAGCCCTAGCCTTAGCCTAATCCTACGGGTGCCCAAGCTTAAGCCTAGGGGTGCCCTAGCCTAAGCCTTGTGTTGCCCTAGTCTTAGGCTAGGGGAGCCCTAGCCTTAGCCTAAGCCTAGGGGTTCCCTAGCCTAAGCCTAGGACTTCCCTAGCCTAAGCCTAGGGGTGCCATAGCCTAAGCCTAGGGGTGCCCTAGCCTAAGCCTATGGGTGCCCTAGCCTTAGGCTAGGGGAGCCCTAGACTTAGCCTAAGCCTAGGGGTGACCTAGCCTAAGCCTAGGCTTGCCCTAGCCTAAGCCTAGGGGTGCCCTAGCCTAAGCATAGGGGTGCCCTAGCCTTAGGCTAGGGGAGCCCTAGCCTTAGCCTAAGCCTAGGGGTGCCCTAGCCTAAGCCTAGGGCTGCCCTAGCCTAAGCCTAGGGCTGACCTAGCCTAAGCTTAGGGGTGACCTAGCCTAAGCCTAGGGGTGCCCTAGCCTTAGGCTAGGTGAGCCCTATCCTTAGCCTAAGCCTAGGGGTGCCCTAGCCAAAGCCTAGGGGTGCCCTAACCTAAGCCTAGAGGTGCCTTCCCCTTAGGCTTGGGGAGCCCTAAAAATAGCGTAAGCCTAGTGGAGCCTTAGCCTAAGCCTTGGTGCACCCTAGCCTAAGCCTAGTGGTGCCATAGCCTAAGTCTAGGGGTGTCCTAGCCTAAGCCTCCGGGAGCCCTAGCCTATGCCTAGGGGTGCCCTAGCCTAAGCCTAGGGTGCCCTAGCCTAAGCCTAGGGTGCCCTAGCCTAAGCCTAGGGGTTCCCTATCCTAAGCCTAGGGGTTCCCTAGCCAAAGCCTAGTGGTGCCCTAGCCTTAGGCTAGGGGAGCCCTAGCCTTAGCCTAAGCCTACGGGTGCCCAAGATTAAGCCTAGGGGTGCCCTAGCCTAAGCCTTGTATTTCCCTAGCCTTAGGCTAGGGGAGCCCTAGCCTTAGCCTAAGCTTAGGGGTTCCCTAGCCTAAGCCAAGGAGTTCCCTAGCCTAAGCCTAGGGGTTCCATAGCCTAAGCCTAGGGGTGCACTAGCCTTCGGCTGGGAGCCCTAGCTTTAACCTAAGCATATGGGTGCCCTAGCCTTAGGCTAGGGGAGCCCTAGACTTAGCCTAAGCCTACGGGTGACCTATTCTAAGCCTAGGCTTGCCCTAGCCTAAGCCTAGGGGTGCCCTAGCCTAAGCATAGGGGTGCACTAGCCTTAGGCTAGGAGAGCCCTAGCCTTAGCCTAAGCCTAGCGGTGCCCTAGCCTAAGCCTAGGGGTGCCCTAACCTAAGCCTAAGGGTGCCCTAGCCTAAGCCAAAGGTGCCCTAGCCTAAGCCTAGAGGTGCCCTCGCCTTAGGCTAGGGGAGCCCTAACAATAGCGTAAGCCTAAGGCTGCCCTAACCTAAGCCTAGGGGTGCCCTGGCCTAAGCCTAGGAGTGCCCTATCCTTAGGCTAGGGGATCCCTAGCCTAAGCCTAAGCCTAGGGGTGCCCTAGCTTAAGCCTAGGGGTGCCCTAGCCTAAGCCTAGCGGTGCCCTAGCCTAAGCCTAGGGGTGCCCTAGCCTTAGGCTAGGGGAGCCCTAGCCTTAGCCTACGCCTAGGGGTGCCCTAGCCTAAGCATACGGTGCCCTAGCCTAAGCATAGTGGTGCCATAGCCTAAGCCTAGGGGTGACCTAGCCTTAGCCTAAGCCTAGGGGTCCCCTAGCCTAAGCCTAGGGGTGCCCTAGCCTAAGCCTAGGGGTGCCCTAGCCTAAGCCTAGGGGTGCCTTAGCCTAAGCCTAGGTGTGCCCTAGCCTAAGCCTAGGGGTGGCCGAGCCTAAGCCTAGGGGTGCCCTAGCCTAAGCCTAGGGGTGCCCTAGCCTAAGCCTAGGGGTGCCCTAGCCTTAGGCTACGGGAGCCCTAGCCTTATCTCACGCCTAGGGGTCCCCTAGCCTAAGCCTAGGGGTGCCCTAGCCAAAGACTAGGGGTGCCCTAGCCTAAGCGTAGGGGTTCCCTAGCATAAGCCTAGGGGTGCCCTAGCCTAAGCCTAGGGGTGCCCTAGCCTTAGGCTAGGCGAGCCGTAGCCTTAGCCTAAGCCTAGGGGTGCCCTAGCCTAAGCCTACAGATGCCCTAGCCTGAGCCTGTTCTTCCTGACTTCCACTTTAGGACACATAGACCATCTGAGTAAACCCTTTGATTCTGTGTCCTTCTCCTTCCCATAGACAAAACTGCAGCCAGCACCAGACATTAAACCTGCAGACTAAAGGTTTGTCATAAGTCTAGAAAGAGCAGTCATACCTTGAAAACCTAGCCTGCAGAAGAGAAGACACAGAATCAAAAGCTACAACTGAAAAAAAAAAAAAAAAGCTCCAGGTGGGGGTCATTCAGACAACCGATTCCAATGAGTACACTTGAGCTTCTCACAGTGTAAAATTGCTTTTACTTTCATACTATTGTAATTCAAACAGTTTCCCATATCTCACCTCCAAATGTAACTCCAGCAAATTCAAGTATATTAAGGAAGATGCAATTATTCTGGTGTTTCCCCTGCAACGATTATGGAGTCTCAAAGAGTTTTACTATTCTCAGTTCATGCCTTAGATTTTCAACTATTTGAATGTGAAGGAAATCTTAACATGCCGCATTTCATAGGCTGTCTTCAGTGTTGCCTCACCCAGATTTACGTTTTTCATTTCTAGAGTGCCTCAACATGAGTTTTTTTTGGGGGGGTTGGTTAAGGAGCATTATCATTTTCCATCATCAGTTGTTGATGGGAAATTTTACATCCTGCAGGTTCCTGTATACAATAATTACATTAAACAATGGAGCTTTCTGTATCTTCCTGTTTTTCACAACAGGTTATGCTCACTCATATTGTTAGCTTATCACACCAAATGTCCAAGATGCACAGGTGGTGTTAATTGAAGAGCGGAATGATTCATGCATTGGTCACTTTAGCATTGCAAGTTCATGAGCATCTTGATTTTGAAATTCAGTAAAGGGAGATGATGCCTTAGCCAGTTAAATGCTACTCCTTCCAAACCTCACGTACACTCAGACATATCTGAGCAGAAGCCACATTATCTACGTGAAACAGCTTTGGGTGCTCCCCAGCTATATGCAGATGCCCACCAAACATGAGATTATTTTGCTTTCTCTGACTTGGCTCTTACTAGCATTCAGCCTCATTCCATCTCTTTTGTAGATTGTTGTGGATTCTGGGGGGGCTATGGCATAATGGTGGGCTTATGAGGTTAAAAAAATCTTGTAGCGAAGTTTTCTTGATGTGCATTTAATATTTACTTACAACTCTCTTTTATATACGTGTGTCTGTGGATTTTAACATTTAAGTGCACAGATTAGCATATTCCCATAGCGGAGTGAACCTCCCTTCCGTTATGTCTATAGGTATTTCTCCTTCCTATGGGCAGCTGGACAGTAATTTATCTGGGGAACGTCTGGTAAACCATGACAATGGTGCTTCCCCAGCTTTCTGGGATGAAGGGCCAGGCCATTGGTTACCTTTATAGAAGTCTCCTGACACTTCCTAGTGATGTCTGTTTCTGGGATCATAGTGGCTTCCTCTTCCTCGGTTGGTCTTGTTGGTAGGTGCTGTCCAGTTGGTCTGCTTCAAAGCAACCTCAATGTACAGGACAAGGAAAGGCTTGCCAGTCCTGGGCCACCCTCATTTCTTTCTGATGTTTGAACCCATCGTTGCAGCTCCCTTGACCATGCATTCTTCAAACGGCCTGGCTCTTTGTCACTGATCCTCCCCTTTAATCTGACCAAAAGTGTTCGTATTTTGGTCCTCTTCCTGAGAAGGTTCTGCCTAGTTTTACTAGTCCTCCACTACCTGACAGTGTATCAATGATTAGCATAAGGTTTTCAGTGGTGTATTTCGTCATCCTCAGTGTGTCCTTATTGGGGGCTCTTACAACTCTTGTTACAATCCATACACCAATTGTATCTGACATAGTCATACGTATATTGCCATCATTCTTTTCTAGACATTTACTTTCTATTGAGCCCTTGGGATCAGCTCCCCTTTCGTTCCTCCTCCCCCACTCGTGGTTCCTTGAGAGATTATAGATTGTTATTATTTTCATATCTCACATCGACCATTGTCTCTTTTATCCTCAGCTTTCTGTTGCTCCTCTCCCTGCGAGGGGTGTGTGGTTATATGTCATTCATTGCTATCGGTTCCCCTTCCTTCCATCCTCTACCCTCCTTCCCCCTACCCTTTTGGTATCTCTATTCCCATTCCTGTTCCTGGGTTCCATGTGTTGTGAGTTTTATCTCTTGTTAATACCTATGCAGTCTAGTCCAGAGTGGGTAGCGGCACTGGGGTGATGATATTGGGGGGTGAGGAGGCCTCAAGGGGTCAGAGGCAGATTGTGTGATTCATTGGTGTGATCCATGTCTCCTCAGGGGGGCCTCCACCCAGTGGGACACAGCATCTGGGATACTTGTGGCTTTCTCCTGAGACAGCATGGTGGCCAAGGGACCGGGCATTGAGGGTGGGACTCTGGGCCTGGGGTGGCAGCACTTGCAGAAGCCACCCCCTCCCCCAGGCACCCACCTGGTTATGGACGAGCACTTGAGACAGTTGGCTGTGAACTTTGATGGTGGCCTCAGCGTCTCAGAGCAGGTGGGGTCTGGCCTGAGTCAGCTCCCACAGCTCCAACCTGGAAGCCCTGCCCCAGGCGGGGGTCAGCAGTTATCCCAGCATGCTCTTTCCTCCCCCTCAGCTTCTCTCTGGTCAGCCCTTCAGCTTCCTGGCTGGGTTTAGAACTTGTTCTAAGCTCCCTGAGGGCCACCGTCCTGAGATCTTGCTCAGCGCTTCAGGCCTTTCTGCAAACTCTCCTCCCAGGAGCCCAGTATTACTAGCAGTTTACCCCTTGCTCTAACGATGCTCCAGGAGGCCTGCTTGGGAAGTGTTGGGCTGTTGCCTGGTTCAGTCCCACTAACTGCTCCTCAGGAGATAGAAGAGGTTCCCTGCTCCTGGAAAGATTTACTGGCTTTCAAACCCTCTGGAGGATCCCCATGAGTCAGCAAGTGGGGTCATTCTAAAGCCCGGCACTCCACAGGTAGCCACGTTGTGTGCCACCCAGGCATGCTGTGTGTTTGGAGGAGACTGCACACCCTTCAAAGGTAGAAGCTGCACCCCTCCATGGTTCTTTCATGCAGCAAATGCAGGGCCCCTGAGACTCCGGGCCCGCCTCTGGGCTAGGATCATGGGCAAATCGTTATCTCGCCTAAGCTCCATCTGGGCTGGAAACGCAGTAGCTTGTACTGTGACCTGGGTCAGTCTGGGGCTGTGCAGGGCATCCTCAGCCCAGCTCAACTCTTCCCAGAACGCCCCTGCAGACGCAGGGAGCCCCTGGCTTGGGAAAGTGATCCTGCTAAGTGGGCTTTGTGACCAGGCTCCCTGATCCACCGACCCAGCTTTGCCTCCTCCACAGGCCGCAGACAGCAGGGGCTGCCCTGGGTTCCCTGAACTCGGGCCCTCTCCAGAGACAGTGTGGGCAGGAACTGGAGGGTGTGGAAGTGAGTCGTGCCGGGAAAGTGGATGGAGGAACGGAGGGTAGGGTAGATGCTGGGTGGGCTGAGGGGGCAGGAGATGCCCTGCAGAGTTCTAGAACCAGGGCTGAGGGATGTGGGAGCTGTTGGGGCCAGCTGGCCCTTTCGTGAGTTTTAGGAGCTGCCTGAACCCCATCCACATTGACCCTCTCCAGCCCCACCTTTGGCAGATGCTGGCAGAGAAGTTCAAGGTCTTCCAGGAGAAAGGGCAGAGTGTGGGGCTGCCAGGGTTCAGGCCCTGAGGGAGCTGGCAGGTGCCCTGGAACTCGCCTCCCCCAGCTCCATGGCCCAGAGTCAAGTCCACAGGAGCTGCGTAGAGGCCGCATGGGTGAGGCTGGACAAGGCAATGAAAGCCCGCACAGAGGTGGGTGCCCAGAGGGACAGGCCAGCGACAGCCAAAGGGCTCGGGACACAGGGGCCTACCCCAGATGTGTGTGCGTGTGTGTGCGTGTGTGTGTGTGCTCATGTGTAGGGGTGGGCATGTGGGTGTGTGCATGCGTACTTCTGTGTGTATTCTCGTGTGCGCATGTGTGTATGATGGGGCATGGCTGACTCCAGCTCCCAGCATCAATCAGCCTTCCCCGTCCAAACATGCTCCTTCCTGCCCCCAGTTTGGAGTCCTTCAGCGCAGGTCACTCCTTGTGGCAGGAGCACGAAGTGTGCTCTCCCAATGCTCCCTGAGCACGGTCCACAGTTTCGTTTGGGGCACAGGCCCTGCTGGTCTTCTTGCTGACCGCCACTCTTAGAGCTCCCTGCCTCCCCTCCCCACACCCTCCTTTCTCGGGATCTGGTGTCTCAGTGCACTGAGCACCTGACAGGTCCTGCAACCGAAATCCTGGAGCTGGGTGGCTCCGGGGCCAGCCCTTTCCTCACTGACTGTTGGAGTTGCTACAGGCAGACCCCCTGACAGGCAGCCCACTCACTCCCTGAGCCTCAATCCTCATGTGCTCAGGGCTCCCCATCTTTTTGCCTTCCTCCCAACATGCGTGTCAAGACCCTTTCCTCCCTCGGGCCCTGCCTGTGGGCCCCAGGCCTCATCAGGAACCTGCTGTGATCAGAGGAAACCATCCATCTTCTAACCACCGAAGGGCAAGAAGGCGCGAATGTACAGCGATTATAATAGGTAAAGGTCATGGTAAAGTCATAGAGGACAGGAAAGACAGGGTCGAGAGAATACAATAAAGAGTCAGACATGTTTTATTAGGCATGCTCACTTCAGCTCCTCTTGATGGACCACGTGGAACTGGGAGAAGTGGAACCTTTGCTATCTTGGGACGTGTATAGGGAGCATGGAGACACACTTCTTCAGTAGTGACATGGGTCACAAGGTGGGCGGTATCTATCGTAAGGCCCCTGTACTTGAGCTCACCAAGGTGAGGAAAGCTAATACCTGCATTGGGGGAAGCTACAAGGGGGGCTGGGTGTCACGGTGGGAAGAGAGGGCAAAAGGATCATATCTGCTTCTACACAGAGATACAATCAGTCATGTGCTCACATTAAGGCAGCCTAGCTGTTAACGGAGAATCCGTGGGAATGATTTTTAAAGCAGGATAATGTACTTGGACTTTACCTCTAACTTACCAAAGTAGAGGCTTTCCTACCGTGGAATACCAGCTTTCCAGATTCTCCCTGTTATAAGTTAGGGAATAGAGTCTTCGTCCTATTTCCCTCCGTGTTAACGCCCCACAAATCCCCAAGCCACAGTCTTTGCTCAAAAGGAGGTGGCCCTGTTCTCAGGGAGAAAGTTGCTGGCCTTCCTTCCCGCTGTGCCTCGATTTCCACCAGGCGGCGCTAGAGCTGTGGGGCCACATGCAGAAGGTGGTCCTGGTGGAGGGTGCTGTCCTTGGCCAAGACCTGGCGTCTGTGGAGGTCCTGCAGCGCCAGCACCGCCTCCTGCAGGGGAGGGCCCCAGTCCCTCCCCACCGCAAGAACCCCTCTTTGTAGGCAATGGATGGATGAGGAGCCCTCACCCCCAGCTGACCCCAGGCAGGACTGCAGCCTGCCCCTGCCCCCTCTGGGATGGGGGGTGACGGGCCTGGGCTTGACTTGGCTGGGGTACAGCCAGGATGGCCTGCAGAGTCCTAGGTGGAGGAGCATTCAGCCTGCTCTCTGCCAGCTGCAGAGGGAGTTGGTGGCTGTGGACAAGGTGGTGGTTCAGATGGGGATGGAGTCCTTCCAGGTACACCCTGCGGTCCAGGAGGGCCTGGCCGGGCAGCTGGCTGAGGTGCAGGAGGCCTGGGCCACCTGAACATGAAGGCCTGGGAGCAGGGCCAGCAACTGGAGTGGGTAGCCCATGGCCACGCCTTACTCAGGCACTGCCAGGAACTGCTGTATGTGCCACCCCACCTGGTTGGGGGCTCGCTCTGTTCCATGCGGGTGGGGGCACCCAGCTCTTCCCTGCCTACTCCATGTTCTGCCCTCTGGCCCTGAGACCTGTTCCCATGCCCTGTCCCCCACCCAGCACTCGGGCTCAAGAGAAGCAGGCGCTAGTCTATATCCTCAGAAAGGCCAGCTGGGGCCAAGGAGACACTGGGGCAGGAGCTCTGCCTGAGAGCCCAGGCAGTGCGGCCGGCGGGGTAGCAGCTGCTGGACACCAGCCACGTCATGGTCCCAGAGATGTGCGCGCTGAGGGCTAGGGCCAGGGTGGTGCGTGGCCAGAGCTCCCTTTCCTGCTTCTCCCTGCTCCATGGTAATCCAGCCCTGCCCCACCCAGGCGACACCCTGAGCCCCACCCAACAGCCCTCTGCCCCCCAGGTCACAGTGTCTCCGGGAGCTGGACAGGCAGCTGCAGGAGCTCTGGACGGCCTGGGCCCTTCACCAGGAGCACTGCCAGGTGAGCCAGGACCAGGAGGAGCTGCGGGGCATGCTGGGTCAGGCTGAGGTCTGGCTGGCCTCCTGAGAGGACCTCCTGCTAGATCCTGACTTTGGGGTGAGCAGGGATCCGCCCCTTAGAGGGCCACATGCCTGGCACCAGGACTTGGAAAGGCAGCTGGCAGCCCAGGAGGTGAAGCAAACCCAGCTCCAAATGTAGGTGAGGGTGTGGAGGGCGGGACTGAGGAGGGGTCGAGGGGCCTCCACCTGCGGTGGGGTCTCCAGAGCATTGACCTGCCCTGAGGGGCACCCATTCGGGGAAACAGCCGCAGGGTCCTGTCCTCCATGGGCAGTCTGGCTCTGTGAGGTCCATCACAGCTTCTTCTGCCCAACTGCTCCCTCCCCTCCTCCTGGTTTCCCCCTCTGAGAGCTGCCCGCAGAGCAAGCCCTGTGGGACACAGAGGGTCACTATGGGTGGAAACCAATCAATAATCTCATGGGTGCAGAGCACACTCTGAGGAACACAGGGGAGGTGACACTAGCTACAGAGAATCTGAGTGGAGCGAGGGTTTGTAATCCTTGTGTAGGCTGGGGATGGGGCTGATAGCGGGGTGGGGGGGATTGATACCACAGGATCCTGTGGGACTGAAAGTGAGGACCTGAGGGTGGACGGGCAGAGGGAGTGCCCCATCCTCTGAGGTAGGAAGGTGGTCAGCTAGGGTGAGCACGGAGGAAGATGAGCAGGGGCTGCTGCAGTCACGCAAATGTCACGTAAGAATCTCACTTTAGTATAAAATGTTTGTCTCCATTGCAAAGCCACCTCTAGCAACTAGGATCCCCTCTCTCCCCATCTGGAGTTGACGAGTAAAGAAAATCAAAAACTGAAGCAAAGCAGTCCACAGGACTAACGGACCACCAACACCACAGCCCTCCATCCTTGTCCTGGAGAGCAGGAGAGTTAGATGGTGCCTAGCCACCGCCTCAAACTGCTCTGGTTGAGCTCAAACTGGCAACTTGTGCACAGCTTGAAAGCCAATGGAAGTTGACTTCATGAAGAGAGGGCATTGCAAGTTTGACAGGGACTGCTGGAACCCCGAGACCAGGGCCCTTCAAATCCAAAACAGAGCCCAGCTCCGGGAATCACCCCTGCCCAAGCAACAGTCGAGCTGATAAAGTGAACGCATGGCACCTGTGAGGCAAGTGCTTCCCAGAGCAAACGGGAACATTTGCCCTCAAAAATCAGGAGGGAGGAGGGGTCAGGGAGGAGGCAAGAAGAGTGCTGTGTTATATTATTTTTAAACTGCTCTGCATGTTTCCACTTAAAACAAAAACCCTCTATATTAAAATTCATATATATATGTGCATTATATGTGTATATATATATATTAGTCAAACCCAAGGTCAGAAAAAGGCATGCCCCGGGCTGCTCCTCGTGGCAAGGTCAGTGATCTGAAACCCATCAGAAAAACGCGGCTTAGCTGTCTGCTCCCGTAGTGACAGCCTCAGAGAGCCGCAGGGGCCGTCGTGTGCTGTCCTACAGGGCCTCGATGATAGAAATCGACTCGATGGCAATGTTTTGAGTGCTTTGAAGGTCAGAAACTGTAGACAGTGATCTATAAACATCCTTCTCTCCTGTAAGGTGTCTGTAACACAATCAAAGGAAAACAATCGGTCTGCTCTCCAGATCTTCAATGGGACCATTTCCAGGGAGCCTGGCCACACACTGCCAGGCTGTGCCTCCTCAGATCCGCTGGCACTGCTAGGAAGGTTGTGGGCCCTGCAGGGGTGGGGGACTCTCCAGCCTGCTCCCCAGCAATAGAGGCACTAGGCCAAGACTGGAAGAGCCCCGGCGGGGGGAGAGTGGGGAGGTTGAGGCAGTCACTGTGCCCTGCTTCTGACACTCTTCATGTGGCTGCTATGGTCACCCTTGACCTCAGGGAAGGCCAAGGGTCACCAGGGCAGAAAACACTTCCTTTTTATGGTGAGGAACATATCGGGTCTCAACTCCACTGCTAATTAACTGTGGTCTCTAGCAAGTAACCCAGCTTCTCGGTGCACCCAGTTTCCCCAGTGCTATCTGGAGTCCCCAGAAGGGCCAGGTACAGCCAGGTTGCTTGCAGCTGGGCCAGAACCAGCAGCTGCCCTCACCGTGCCCTGAAGCCAGAAGCCCAGAACTCAAAGGCTGAGCTTTGCTGAAGGTCGTCCGACATGGCCTCTCAGCTTAAGTAAGGGGTCCCAAGCTCCAGGCTGCACAAGTTGCTCCCTGGAACACGTGGCCCGGGCCCCCAATGTGGGCACACGGAAAGCCAGTTCACCTCTCAGGGGTTTGGCAAAGCCGCAGCACAGCAAGGGTCTCCCTGGAAGCCCCTCCACCCCATGCCCAGCACCTCCCCCAAACTCATCCCTGCTCCAGGCAGCTGGTACTCACTGTAGGTCCTGTCACCACTGCTGGGCCCTGGGGGCAGTGCTGGGCCACCACTCCAGCAGGCTCTCCGCTAGTGGGGCAGGCTGCCCCCTGGTGGCCACCCATCTTCACTTGGTGCAGAAACATTGCAAACTTGGTTAAGAGGAGCTGAGAAGAGAGGAGAGGGGTCACAGGGGGCCCTGGCTGGTGGGCTGTGAGACACGTCAGTGAGTGACTGGGCAGGGCAGGACTGGATAGCCATAGAACTTGCCCCTCTACGCAGAGAGGGGAATAGGAAGTCACAGGTGTCCTCAGTCCAGACTGATGTTCCCCATCAGCCCATTGTGCATGCAGCCCCCCCTCCACCACCCGTCTTCATTCGGCTCCAGGGCACCTTCCTTGCCCCTAGCCCCTTCCTCACTAGGGTGTGCTCATAGTCCTCTCTCCTCTGGCCACCTGCTGCTGGCTGCTCAGCCAGCTCTGCAAGTCCTCAGCTTCCCTCAGGAAGCCCTGCATTGCCAGCATCCTCTTCAGATCCTGGCCCCTGTGGTGACAGCCTGAGTCCCCCAACAGTTAGTGTGCATGTGTCCACACTCTGCAGGACAAGGGACCCAATCAAAGGGGCTGCCTGAAAGACAAGGTTCTTCATGGTCTTTGCCCAGGCTGCTCCTCTGGATTCAAGAAGCAAACCCAGGCCAGGGGGAGTTGGGGCTGGCGAGGGTGTGGCTCTGGGGAAGGGCAGGTGACTGGATCCAGGGAGCCGAGCCCCTGCCCTGCAGGCTCTCCTCAAAGGTTTGTGGGAAGAGGAAACAGTGAAGGACTCATCTATTCCTGACACATGTCTACAGGCCTCCGTCACGGTTCTCTTCAAGGCAGGGGTAGCATCTAGGGGAATAAGCAACCCCAGCCAGTTTTCTGGTACCCACAGATGCAGTGACCCTCACTGTTGGGCTGCCAACTCCCGCAGTGTCTGCAGCTGCTTCCAGAGCCTCCCCTGCATCACACCCAGCTGCTCTGAGACCTCTGTTACAAGGATCTACATATAACTTCCTCCCTGGGGGATGGACAACAGAAAAGTGGGTGAAGGGAGACAAAATATGTAAGATCTGACAAATTATCAATTGTTCATGAGTGAGGGGGAAACAGGGAGGGCGAAGAGAAAAATGAGGACATGATGCCAGGGCCTTAAATGGAGAGCAAATGTTTTGAGAATGATGAGGGCAATGAATGTACGGATGTGCTTTGCACAACTGATGTATGTATGGATTGTGATAAGAGTTGTATGTGCCCCTAATAAAATGATTTAAAAAAATTAAATCATTTAAATTTCTTAGGACAATGCCATTTGTATTTCAAAGCAACATTCACAAAAGCTATTTTTTCACCTTTACTATCTTCTATTTAGTGTTAGATAGTGCAAAAACAATTTTTATGCCTTTTTATGAGATGTAATGAGTGTAGACGTAAATTTATGCATAATTAAAAATTTGAATGAACAAAATATTTTGTTAAAGAATTTGAACTTTTGTGAAAATCATAGAAAGCATATAGCATTTTATTGAAGGGTTGGGAATTTTTTCCTCTATTTTATTCTAGTATTTGGTCTGAGGTTCTTACCGCATATTCTGATTGTTGTCATGTAAGAGAATGTACATTCCATTAAGAGAAAACTTTCCTTATAATATTTTCCTATCCATTGCTTCCTGCTGTATCTCTCATTTGTTCTTTTATCATTTTTCCTATAAAAACCCAGGCTGCTTAATTTTATTCTTATTAAGCATTTATAAAAGTTAGGAAAATATTTATTATATATACATTTTTATTAAAAATCTTTTCTTGGAGACTCTTACAACTTTTGTTTCAATCCATATTGATTGCATCAGGCTTTTTGTACATATGTTGCCTTCATTCATTTATACACATTTCTTTCCTTTTCTTTTTAAAAATCATTTTATTGGGGCTCATACAACTCATCACAATCCATACATACACCAATTGTGTAAAGCACACTTATACATTCGTTGCCTTCATCATTCTCAAAATTTGCTTTCCGCTTGGGTTCCTGGAATCAGCTCATTTGCCCTTTCCCCTCTCCCCCTCTCACCCTGCTCCTCTTCCCTCATGAACCCTTAATAATTTATACATTATTATTTTCTCTTATCTTACACTGTGCGGCGTCTCCCTTCACCCAATTTTCTGTTGCCCATCTCCCAGGGGGGAAGTTATATGTAGATCCTTGTGATCGGTTTCCCATTTCTACACCCACTTCCCTCCCAGTATCGCCACTCTCACCGCTAGTCCTGGGGGGTTCATCTGTCCTGGATTCCCTATGTTTCCAGTTCCCGTCTGTACCGCTGTGTATCTTCTGGTCTAATCAGGTTTGCAAGGCAGAATTGGGATCATGAGAGGTGGGGGGAGGAAGCGTTTAATATCTAGAGGAAGGTTGTGAGTTTCATTATTGCTACACTGAACCCTGAGTGACTCATCTCCTTCCCACTACCCCTCCGTAAGGGATGTCCAGTTGTCTACAGGTGGGCATTGGTCCCCCGTCATGCACTCCCCTCATTCACGATGATATAATCCCCCTCCCGCCTTTGTTGCTTGAAAACTGGTCCCCTCAGCCCTTCATGATCACACATGTTGGTGTGATGCTTCCATGTGGGCTTTGTTGCTTCTGGGCCAGATTTTTTACTTTCAAGCCTCTAAGACCCGGGATGCTATATCGCTTGATAGCCAGCCACCATCAGCCTTCTTCACTACACTTACTTATGCACACATTCATCTTCAGCGTTTATGTGGGGAAGGTGATCACACAATGATGGTTTTTGTTCTTTGGTGTCTGCTACCTGATCCCTTCAACACCTCGTGTTCACTTAGGCTTGTGTGCTTCTTCTCTGTGGGCTTTGTTGCTTCCGAGCTAGATTTCAGCCTGTTTGCCTTCAAGCCTTTAAGACCCCCAGAGTTTCATTATATTGTGCAGAGAGTGGCTATAAGCCAAACTCACTCGACTGCACCCAACAACAATAACAGCAGGACTTGTGCTTCTAACAATATGCTGAAGAAGACCTTAAGAGAATCTCCCCTTCGTTTAGAGCAGCGGCTCTCGACCTGTGGTTCGTGTCTATTTAGGGGGTCAAACAGCCCTTTCATGGGGTGGCCTGAATTATAGCAGAAGCAAAATTATAGCTATGATGTAGCAACAAAAATAATTTTATGGTTGGTTGGTCACGACTACATGAGGAACTGTATGAAAGGGTCGTGAGTAAGAATGTTGAAAACCACTGTCCAAGAGGAAGACTCAATTCTTGATACAGTTGAAGGGCAACAAAATAGACTCAGCCCCAATATAGATGGGATAGCACAGTGGCTGCAACAATAAACACAAGCCAAAGAAACACTGCAAGGATGGCACAAGACGGGACAGTGTTTCATTATATTGACATAGAGTTGCTATGAGTCAAAACCCACAAGAAAAAAAAACAGGACTTTTTTTTCTAACACTGTACCTAAGTAGACCTTAAGTGAATCTCCTATTAGTTTAGCGCAGCGGGCCTCAAACTGAGGGTCGTGACCCCTTTTGGGGGATGAATGACCCTTTCACGGCAGTGGACCGTTCATTAAAGTGGAAAAATTAAAGTTATGATGTAGCAATGAAAATAATTTCATGATTTGGCAGTCACCACTACATGAGGAATGGTATGAAAGAGTCGTGGCATTAGGAAGGTTGAGAACCACTTCCCTAGAGGAAGACAGAATTCTTGGTAGAGTAGAAGGGCAGCAAAGGAGAGGCAGCCCCTACAAGATTGATTAGCCCAGTGGCTGCAACAATGAGCACAGGCAAATGAACAACTCTGAGCATGGCATTGGACTGGGCAGCATTTCATTATATTGTGCATAGAGTTGCTGTGACCAGAAACCCACTCGACAGCACTCAACAAAAATAACTACAGGACTTGTGCTTCTAAAATATGGTGAAGTAGGACTTCAGAGAAAGTCCTTTAACTTTAGAGCAGCAGTTCTCAACCTGTGGGTCGCGCCCCTTGGGAGGGTAGAATGACCCTTTCACGGGGGTGGTCGGATTCATAACGGTAGTTCAATTAGGGTGACAAAGTACCAATGAAAATAATTTTATGGTTGCTGGTCTCCACTAAATGAGAATCGATATGAAAGGGTAGTGGCATTAGGAAGGTTAAGAACCACTTCTCTAGGGAAAGACACAAATTTGGTACAGAAGGGAAGGAAGAGAGCGGCAGTCTCCAACAAGTTGGATTAGCACAGTGGCTGCAACACTGAGGCCAAGCACACAAGCACGGTGAGGGTGGCACAGGGCAGGGCAGCGTTTCATTATATTGTGCATAGAGTTGCTAAGAGTCAAAACCCACTCGACGGAACTTAACGACAATAACTACAGGACGTGTACTTCTAACAATATGCTGAACTAGATCTTAAGAGAAACTCCTCTAAATTTAGAGCAGTGGTTCTTAACTTGTGGGTCATGACCCCTATGGGGTTTCAGACGAGCCTCTCACAGGTGTTGCCCAATTCATAACAGTAGTGAAATCACAGTAATGGAGTAACAATGAAAAAAATTTACTGTTGCAGGATCACCACAACATTAAGAATTGTATAAAGGAGCCATGCCATTAAGAAGGTTCAGAAACACTGCCTGAGAGGAATACACAAAACGTGGTACTGCAGAAGGGCAGCAAGTGAGAGGCAGACCATACAAGATGGAATAGCTCAGTGGCTGCAACAATGAATGCCATCAACGAACCACTGTGACGACGGCACAGGACGGGGTAGCGTTTCATTATATTGTGCGTAGAGTTGCTGAGAGTCAAAACCCACTCGACGGCAACTAACAGCAACACAAAAAGAACTTGAGCTTCTAACAATATGCTGACGTAGATCTTAAGAGAAACGCCTCTTAGTTTAGTGTAGGCTTCTCAGCCTATGAATCACGAACCCTTTTGGGGAGTGAGTGGGTTGAATGACCCTTTCACAAGGGTTGCCTGATTCATAAGATTAGCAAAATTACAGTTATGAAATATCAGCGAAAATTTTGTATGACTGGGGGTCCACCACTATTTTGGGAACTGCATGAAAGGGTCGTGGATTTAGGAAGATTGAGAACCACTGTCTGAGAGGAAGACACACATGTTGGTAGAGTAGAAGGGCAGCAAAGGAGAGGCAGCCCCTCCAAGTTGGAATAGCTCAGTGGCTGCAACAACCAGCGCAAGCAAAGAACCACTGTGAGGAATGCACAGATGGGGGAGCGTTTCGTTATATTTTGCATGGAGTTGCTATGAGCCAAAACCCACTTGAAGGCACCTAAATACAATAACAACAGGACTTTTGCTTCTAACAATGTGCTGAAATATATCTTAAGAGACATTCTTCATAGTTTGGAGCAGAGATTCTCAACCTGTGGGTCATGACTCCATTAGGGTGATGAACTACCCTTGCACAGGGGTGGCCCAATTCATAGCAGTAGCTACATTACAGTTATGAAGTAGCAATGACGATAAATTTATGACTGGGATTGTACCCACTACATGAGGAGTGGTATAAAAGGCCTGTGGCATTAGAGGAAGGTTGAGAGCCACTGTCTTTGAGCAAGACAGAAATCTTGTCAGAGCAGAAAGGCAGCAAATGAGAGGCAGACCCCCAGATGATAGATTAGCGCAGTGGCTGCAACAATGAGTGCAGACAAGAAACCACTGTGAGGATGGCACAGGACGGGGCAGCGTTTCATTATCTTGTGTGTGGAGTTGCTGAGAATCGAAACCCAAAGGACAACACCTAACAACAATCACTGTAGGACTCATGCTTTTCACAATACGGTGCTGTAGATCCTAAGAGAAAATCCTCTTAGTTTAGAGCAGTGGTTCTCAACCTGTGGGTCGTGAGCCCTTTGGGAGGGTCAAATGACCCTTTCACAGTGGAGGCCTGATTCATGACTGTAGCAAAATTAAAGTTACGAAGTAGCAATGAAAATAATTTTATGATTGGGGGTTCATCACTACATGAGGAAATGAATGAAAGGGCAGTAGAGGGGCAGCAAAAGAGAGGCAGCCCCCCAAAAGTTGGATTAGCCCATGGTTGCAACAATGACAACAAGCAAAATAACCACTGTGAAGGTGGCACGAGATGGGGTCACGTTTCATTATATTGTGTATAGAGTTGCTATGAGCCAGCGCACACTCAAAGGCACCAAACAATAACAACAGGACTGTGTGTCTATGAATATGCTAAAGTAAACCTTAAGAGAAACTCCCCTTAGTTTAGACCAGTGGTTCTCAAACTGAGTCACAGTGCCTTTAGAAGACTAATGAACCTTTCACATGGGTGTCCTGATCCATAACAGAAGCGGAATTACAGTTATGCTGTAGCAATGAAAATATTTTATGGTTGGGGAGTCACCACTACATGAGGACTGGTATGAAATAGTAGTGGCATTCAGAAAGTTGAGAACCACTATTCTTGAGGAAGACACAAATCTTGGTACGGAAGGGCAGGAAAAGAGAGGTAGTCCCTAACAAGATGGATTACCACAGTGGCCGCAACAATGAGCGCAAACAGAAGAACCACCGTGAGGATGCACAGGGCAGGACAACGTTTCATTACATTGTGCATAGGGTTGGTATGAGCCAAAACCCATTTGAAGGCAGCCAAAAACAAGAACAGGATTTGTGCTTCTAACAATATGCTGAAACATCCCTTAAAAAGAAACTCCTCTTAGTGTAGAATAGCAGTTCTCAAACTGTGGGTCGTGATGCCTTTTGGGGGGTGGGGTGGAGAAGGACTATATCATATGGTGGCCTGATTCATAACAGTAGCATAATTTTAGTTATAAAGTAACAAGGAAAGTAATTTTATGATTGGGGGGGGGGGGAGGTCACCAATACATGAGGAATGGTGTGAAAGAGTCGTGCATTAGGAAGTTTGAGAACCACTGCCCTAGAGGAAGACACAAATCTGGGTTCAGTAGAGTGTCAGCAAATGAGAGTCAGTCCCCCAAAAGATGGATTAGCACAGAGACTGCAACAATGAGTGAAAACAAAAGAAAAGTGTGAGGGTGTTAGAGGATGGAACAGTGTTTCATGATACTGTGCATAGAGTTGTTATGAGCCAACTTTGAGCCAAACCCACTCGACAGCCCCTAACAACAATAAGAACAGGACTCGTGCATGTAATAATATACTGAGCTATACCACAGGAGAAACTCCTCTTAATTTAGAACAGCGGTTCTCAACCTGTGATTTGTGACCACTTTGGTTGGTTGAAGAACCCTTTCACAGGGTGACTAGATTCATAAGACTTGCAAAATTACAGTTATGGAATAACAGTAGAAAAAAACCTTTATGCTTTGGGGACCACCACTACACATTGGGAAGTGTATGGAAAGGTCGTAGAAATAGGAAGGGTGAGAAACACTGTCCTAGAGGAAGACGCAAATACAGTAGAAGGGCAGCAGAAGAGAGGAAGTCCCTACAAGACAGATTTGCACGGTGGCTGCAACAATGAGCGCAAGCAAAGAACCACCGTGAGGATGATGCAAGACTGGGCAGGCCTTTATTATATTGTGCACAGGGTTGCTATGAGCCCAAACCCTCTCCACGGCCCGAACAACAATAACAGGAGATATCATACATCTAAGAGTATGCTCAACTAAACCTTGAGAGAAACTGCTCTTAGTTTAGAGCAGCCGTTCTCAACTTGTGAGTGGTAAATCCTTTGGGGGTGTTCGAATGACCGTCCCATAGGCGTGGCCAGATACGTAACAGTAGCAAAATTACAGTTATGATGTAGCAACAGTATAATTTTTTGGTTGGGGGGTCATTACTAGACGAGGCACTGTATGAAAGGGTCGTGGCATTAGGATTGCTGATAACCACAGTCCTACAGGAAGACACAAGTCTTGATACAGTTAAAGGGCCGCAATATAGAGTCAGCCCCCAAATAGATGGAATAGCATAGTGGCTGCAGCAATGAGCTCAAGCTAAGGGAACACTGTGAGGATGGCACAAGATGGGGCAGCGTTACATTATATGGAGCATAGAGTAGCTATGAGTCAAAACCCACTCGACTGCACCTGACAACAAAACAACAGGACTTGTGTTTCTTATAATGTGCTGAAGTAGACCTTAAGAGAAACTCCTATTAGTTTAGTGCAGCGGTTCTCAACTTTTGGGTCACGAGCCCTGTTGGGGGATGAATGAACCTTTCATAGTGGTGCCCAGTCATAACCGTAGAAAAATTAGAGTTACAAAGTTGCAATGAAAATAATTTTATGATTTGGCAGTCAGCACTATATGAGGAACGGTATGAAAATGTTGTGGCATTAGGAAGGTTGAGAACCACTGCCCTAAAGGAAGACACAAATCTTGGTAGAGTAGAAGGGCAACAAAAAATAGCCAGCCCCCCCAAATATGGCTCCAACAATGAGCACTAGCAAACAACCACTGGCAGGATGGCACAGGTCTGGGAAGCATTTCATGATATTGTGCATAGAGATGCGATGAGCCAAAACCCCCTCCGCGGAACTTAACAACAATAACAACAGGGCTTGTGTGTTTAACAATATGCTGAAGTAAATCTTAAGAGCAACTCTTCTTAGTTTACAGCAGGGTTCTCAACATTGGGTCGTGAACACTTTCAGGTGGGGGGTGTTTCGAATCACCCCTTCAC
Source organism: Tenrec ecaudatus (assembly GCF_050624435.1). Lineage (NCBI taxonomy): Eukaryota > Metazoa > Chordata > Mammalia > Afrosoricida > Tenrecidae > Tenrec > Tenrec ecaudatus. The sequence goes on from NW_027459479.1 coordinate 962,891, forward strand.
AGTGATGGCCTGATTCATAACAGTAGCAAAAGTACAGTTATGAAATATCAATGAATATAATTTTATGATCCATAACAGAGGCAAAATTACAATTATGATGTAGCAATGCAAATATTTTATGGTTGGATGTCACCACTAAACGAGGAATGGTGTGAAGTGGTTGTGGCATTTGGAAAGTTGAGAACCACTGCTCTAGAGGAAGACACATATCTTGGTACAGAAGGGCAGGAAACGAGAGGCAGTGCCCAACAAGATGGATTAGCACAGTGGCTGCAAAAATGAGTGTGAGCAAAAGAACCACTGTATGGAAGGCACAGGATGGGAAAGCATTTCATTACATGGTGCATAGAGTTGGTATGAGCCTAAACCCATTCGAAGGCACCAAACAACAGGATTTGTGCCTCTAACAATATGCTGAAGAAGACTTTAAAAGAAACTCTTAGTGTAGAGTAACAGTTCTCTAACTGTGGGTCACGACGTCTTAGGAGGGAACAATGAGCATTTCACATGGGTGACCTGATTCATAACAATAGCAAATTTATAGTTATGGAGTAACAAGGATAATAATTTTATGACTGGGGGGGTCACTAGTACATGAGGAATGGTGTGAAAGAGTCATGACATTAGGAAGGTTGAGAACCACTGCCCTAGAGGGAGACATAGATCTGGGTAGAGTAGAAGGGCAGCAAAAAGAGGCAGCCCACAGCACGATGGAATACAACAGTGACTGCAACAATCCGCGCAAGCAAAAGAACCACTGGGAGGATGGCGCAGGACAGGACACCTTTCCATCATATTGTGCTTAGAGTTGCTAGGCGTCGAAATCTACACAACAGAATCTAACAATAACTATAGGATTTGTGCTTCTGACAATAGGATGAAGTAGATATTAAGAGAAACTCCTCTTACTTTAGACCAGCGGTTTTTAACCTGTGGTTCGCGACCACTTTTCGCGATCGAATGACCCTTTCACAGGTATGAAATGATTCATAAATGTAGGAAAATTACAGTTACGAAGTAACAATAATGTTATGATGGGGGTCACCACTACATGAGGAACTGTATGAAAGGGTCATGGCATTAGGAAATTTGACAACCAGTGCCCTAGAGGAAGACACAAGTCTTGGTACAGTAGAAAGGCCACAAAAAAGAGGCAGCTACCCAAAAGTTGGATTAGCACAGTGGCTGCAACAATGCGCACAAGCAAAAGAACCACTGTGAGGATGGCATAGGATGGGAAAGCGTTTCCTTATATTGTACATAGAGTTACTATGAGCCAAAACCCACTCGATGGTGCCTAACACCAATAACAACAGAACTTGTGCATCTACCAGTATGCTGAATTCTATCTTAAGAGAATCTCCTCTTAGTTTAGAGCAGGGGATCTTCACCTGTGTGTCGCAACCCCTTTGTGGATATGGAATGAAAATTTCACAGGGGTGTCGTGACTCATAACAGTAACAAAATTACAGTTATGAAGCTGCAATGAAATCATTTTATGGTTGGGGGGGGGTCACCACTAAATGAGAATCGGTATGAAAATATCATGGCATTCGGAAAGTTGAGAACCACTGCTCTAGAGGAAGTCCCAAATCTTGGTATGAAAGGGCAGGAAAAGAGAGGCGGTCCCCAACAAGATGCATTAGCACAGTGGCTGCAACAATGAGCGCAAGCAGAGAACCACTGTGAGGATGTCACAGGACAGGGCGGCGTTTCATTATATTGTGCGTAGAGTTGCTATGAGACATACCCACTCGACGGCACCTAACAACAACAACCAATGGACTTGAGCTTCTAACAGTATGGTGAAATAGACCTGAAGAGAAACTCCTCTCAATTTAGAGCAGCGGTTCTCACCATGTGTGTCGTGACCCCTTTGGGGCTTAGACGAACCCTTTACAGGGTTGCACTATTCATAACTTGTAACAAAACGAGAGTTACGAAGTAGCAAAGAATATAATTTTATGATTGGGGGTCTACCACTACAAAGGAAACTGTATGAAAGTGCCGTGGATTTAGGAAGGTTGAGAAGCACTGTCCTAGAGGAAGACACAGATATTGGTAGAGTAGAAGGGCAGCAAAGGAGAGGCAGCCCCTACAATTTGGAATAGCTCAGTGGTTGCAACAATGAGCGCAAGCAAAGAACCACTGTGAGGAATGCACAGGACGGGGCAGCGTTTCAGTACATTGTACATAGAGTTGCTGTGAGCCAAAATCCACTCGACGGCACCTAACAACAACAACAACAACAACAGGACTTGGGCGTCTAACAATATACTGAACTACATCTTAAAGAAACACCTCTTAGTTTAGAGCAGCGGTTCTCAACCTGTGGATCGGGCCCTCTTTGGGGGTTGAGATACCCATTCACAGGGGTCGGTCTCTTCTTCATAGTAGCAAAATTACAGTTATGAAGTAGCAACGAAAATATTTTTACGAATGGATGTTCACCACAACATCAGGAACTTCATTACAGTGCCAAGGCATTAGGAAGGTTGAGAACCACTGTTTTAGAGGATAGGAAATCTGATGCAATACTGCATATTTTAACACACATGAAGTTGGAAAATAAAGGAAATTGGGAGAGGACAGTAGTATCAAATTCCTATGAGTCAGAATTGCTCTATATCATAGAGTAGCTAAGACAATGAGAAGAAATGACAAAGTCAAAGAGCTGAAGAGAAAATTCCATAGGACACGTGGCAACAGCTTTATGCTCTTGTTAGACCCTCGAGGCCTCCTTATCTTTTGTTGGCTTTCTTAAGCCCATCCCCACCACTGTGAATAGTCTTCATTAAACTCTCTTTTTTTTTAAAAAACTCTCTTTAATTAAACCTTCTGCATGGTTTGTTTTCTGCTGGAACCCTCAGAGATATTTAATTTTCTGGATTGCAATTCATCTCTAGCATACAGAAATATTTCAAGAGTTTCTTTTATGTTTTGTTTTCATCCACAATAGCATTTCCTTCCAGATTTGTTTGTCCTTGAAACATGATCAGTAGTTCTTTCCTCTCCAATGAAACCCAAGTGATACGCTGCCTGACTGCCTAGGAAGTTCATGTGTAGCCTACATGGAGATCCCAACCATTCCCTAGACAAGTGTTTCTCAAATGTCCGAATGCCATGATTCTTTCATACAGTTCCTCAGGTTGTGTTTACCCCGATCATAAAAATTATTTCATTGCTCATTCATCACTGTAATTTTGCTACTGCGATGAACCAGGCAACCCCTGTGAAAGTGTCATTGGACCCCCAAAGGTGTTGTGACCCACTGGTTGAGATCCACTACCTTAGACCAACGTATGGCCCGAGGGCTGTATAGGGCCCCCAAATAATCAATTGCTGCCAGCATCACACATCTCACCAACGAGAAGCATTTGTAGCCATCACCTTAGGGGTGAGTTCATTAAATATTTGACCTCTATGGCCCCATGAATGATGTTATAAATCACCACATGGTCCTTGGCAGAAAAACAGGTTTCCAGCTCCTGCTCCAGACCAAAGGTTCCCAAACGTATTCTGCCTACTGCCCTCTTTTCAGAAAAAGAAATTACTCAGGACCCCCCAGCAATGAAAGAATTTTGTACTATAGCCCACCATCCAGGATAAAATGTAGATATCTGATTTGTAGATCTCTGGATTTTTCTGTGCCCAGTAGGTGGGTGGTGTTGCCCACTTTGGGAAACGAGACTCTAGGAAAATCAGGTGTGTTTTCACTCTCTCTGCAAGAATTTCAGTTGAGGAGCAACATCTGTCTTGAAAGAAGTGTATCCAGATTGCTCCATAGAGGCAAGGATGGCTAGACTTCATCTCACATCCTTGGGCATCAGGAGCTATGAGGAGCAACATCACGCAAAAGGGCATCATGCTTGGTAAAGGGGCGCCCAAAAGGGGAGGACCCTCACCAAGATGGATGGACAAAGTTTCTACAACAACACACTAAAACTTAACAATTGTGAGGCTGGCACAGGAGCAGGAAGTAATTCTTTCGGTTGTATGTAGAGTCGCCACGAGTTGAAACCAACTTGACAGCATCGAACAAAACCAGATGTGGAGAAAGCAAGGCCTGGTCTGTGTACAGTGGCCCCACCGAGGTTCCTCATCAGTTGTGTTTGAATGGGCCAGGTGCTCTCACAAACCTCCTCTTCAATAGACAACTTAGAATGTTTGCTTTGTGCCCAGGAACCATCCTGAAATTTAAAATGACCATTTGGCACTGAGTTGATTGCGATTCATGGTGAGTCATAGGACTTTCAATGGGCATAACCTTTCAGAAACAGATGGCCAGGCTTTTCTTCCAAGGTATTTCTGGGTGCGCTTGAACCTCCTCAGTTTCTGTTAATGGCCAAGTGTTTTAACCATTTGTACTCTCCAGGGATGACTCACAGCTCTATATATCCTTAAAACTAACATCTCTCCTCTCTTTGGAAAGCCATGGCAATTGATCTCTTTCAGTAGATTTACCTTCTTTAAATATAGGAATGACATATACTTCTACCACCTCACAGAAAATGTCAGAAACTCATAGCTCTCATTTAATAATGGCGTGGGTGATTACATATTGGGCTGCTAAGCCCAAAGCCAACAGTTCAATACCACCAGCCACTCTCAGGGAAAAACATGAAACTTTCCAATCCTATAAAGTTACAATCTCAAATACCCACAGGAGCAGTTGGACCCTGTCCTATAGGGTAGAACTCAGGTCATGGGGAGTCAGAGTGGATTCGATGGCAGTGAGTTTGGTTTGGTTTTTGGACTCCCCTCCTACCACAATAGCTCACAATTACTAAGTGCATGTTATGTACTAGTGTTCTAAGCATTGCATGTACATTCACTCATTTCATCCCACGGGTGGTGGTGTGGGTGAAGCATTAGAACTGCTAACCAGAAGGTTGGTGGTTCAAACCCACCAGCTGTTCTTCGGAATCAAGATGGGGCTGTCTGAGCTCATAAAGATTTTCAGGGTCGGACGTCTGCAGGGACAGTTATTACTTTATCCTGCTGAGTTGCTATGAATCTGAATGAACTCTAGAGAAGTGGGGTTTTGGTGACTTTTGCAACCCCTTTAAGAGGAGCGCTGGCGGGGCAATAGAGAAGCACTTGACTATTTACCACTAGCATAGCGAAACCCTCAGCAGCTTCCCATGAGAATGATGCGTCAATTTGCTCCAGTATCAGTCACAGCCTATGGGAACGCCTATAGAATGGTTCCACTCTGTCCTCCAGGCTCACTATGAGTTGGAATCGACTGACCCATTGGTAGTGCATCAGCTTCTGTCTATAGGTGAGAACACGAATGCACAGAGAGGTGAAGCCATCTGGCCCAGGGGTAACCAGGTTATTCAAGGGAGAGCTGGAATTTAAATCCCAGCAGACCAGCCTCAGAGACTACAGGCTTAGCTCTACCGTCTGCTGATATCTGGACTAAGAGTGGTTGGATTTTGCCTCCTTTGCCCTACACATCATCTCCACTGTCCCCTATCAAGCAAAATTAGCTTGAGTATTGAACAGGCACCCTCCAGCCCTGCCTGATTTCACACGCGCAGGGGAGAAAAGGATGGGGAGATCACTGGGCTGTTTTAGCTGCCACCTCTACTCGCACTGTGCCAACACACCCACAACGAAGTCAGAGAAAGTATTCTTGGCCTTGTAACCACTCCTCAGCCCTGACACCTTGCAGAGAGCCAAAGCCACTCTCTTGGACACCCTCTCCACTGCTACCTGGGAACTTCCCATGGAGCATTTGGGGACAAAGGAGAGGGAGCACGCCTGCAATGTAATTAACATTATGACAACTTGTTCCCCCCTTGGAGAATGACACCATTAGCTGCTTCAATTGTGCATGAAATGTAAATTACACGATTCAGGGGTATCATGTCTGAGCAGACATGATGCTAAGTGACAAGGCTCTCCATCGAGCAGCCCCTCCCCAAGCAGGAGGAACTAAGAAACCCAAGCCCCGAGGCCGACAGCTGAGACCGAGGTCCTGTGGTCTTTGAGTGTGCCTGCTTCACAGAGCCCACAAGGGAGGATCTTTCCGGGTGGCCCTGGATGCCAGGCTGGGATGTTCCAGCCACCTGCTGTCATCACCCTGGCCCTCCCATTTTCTTTAAAGGGAGTCGAACGCTGGACAGCACTCTTTCCTCTCTATCTCTCAGAAAATTAGGAAAAAGGGGTGGTGGCTGTGGTTGTGGTAATACCCTTCTTGCTAAGGAGTTTTGGTGATGCTGTGGGTTAAGCATCCTGCTAGCCATTCTGCCTCCCATTCATTACTCTGTCTGGCTCAAATTACTTCGTGTTCACTCCCTGGCCAGCCCCCCACAGTTCCCTACCCCCTTTCACCACGAACTCTCTGGACACTACTCGAAATCAGCTTGAGACACTGGATCAGCTACACTTCTTTGTGGCCCATGAAAGAACTTTCCAAAACCTCATGTCACAAGCAGGTCCACTTGCTTTTAGAGAAGAGGCATAGGCGAAATTGTATGTTTCCACCTTGAGAGGGGCAAGCACCACCATGTACAATTAGTAGGTGACCACCAGTGTGTCACTTTTGTGGTCACCACACATCTCCTTTGGGGACCCATTTGCCCCTCTCCTAGCACCCTGATCCCTGGTGCCATGGCTAGACTGGGATGGGAAATCCATGTGGTCAACCAGGAACTTCCAGGTGGAATCAGAGCCACTGTCCCCTCTGCAGAGCCTCTGTGAGGACAGGGAGTTTGGAAACACAGCCTAAAGCTGCAGTAGGATAAATTTAAGAAATGATCACGCATTTACCCTAATGTCAACTGTACAAATCCCACAACCACCCTTCAAATGCCCTGCCACTGAGCAGAGCCAAAAGCAGGAAGAGCCAAAACCTACATATGGGTACAGGAAGACCTCTGGAAGGTGTCCCTGTGGGGTGCCAGGGAAGGGGGAGAATGGAGTTGAGGAGGCTCAGGGGCTCAGGCTCAGGCTGGGTAAGAGCCAGAGTTCCTAGTTCGACTCTCTCTTTGTCTCTCTGCCTAACCACCCACCTCCCACCCAGTCCAGGAGATTCTTTGAACGGGGCCCACAGGGTCAGAGGTGAGAGCTGTCAGCTCCTGTTACTACCCTGACTTGGGAAACCTCTCTCATTCTGGAAATTCATATATTTTCTTGGGCTTTGATCAAGATCCAGGTCAAGCTTCCCCTCCCCCTTTTCTCAGAGAGGCACTTGGTCAGAATGGCAAATAACCCTCAACCGTGCCATGCACTCCGCCTCTTCATTCCCTGTTCCCTTCGAACCATCTGCTGCAAAAAAAAAAAAATCACAAAACAGCCCGATGGAGGGCAGGTCAGTGCTTCTTTTTCAGACTTCCCTCTCATTCTTTCTCTGGTCGCATCATCATTCCAGGTACAGCAAACCCATTACTGTCCAGTCAATTCCAACTCATGGAGACCCTATGTAAGTTTTCCAACGTTGTCCAACATTACTGGAACAGACAGCCTCATCGTTTCCCTTGAAGTAGCTGGTGGTTTGAACAGTCAACCTTTGAGCTAGCAGTTCAACATTTACATGACATCCCTTCAGAGTGGTGAGTCATAGTCTGCAGACACCGTGGGCGAGAATCATTGTTCTGGCTTATTTTCATAAGGTGGGATTCTAGGTAGGCAGGTGTGACGCAGGTGTAACTGGAAGTCGACTTGATGGCAACAAACAACAACACTGATGTCATTGTTTTGGGACTTGGGAACTGAGACCTCTGAGGCATGGAGCTAAGTAACAGCTACTTCAGGTTTGTTAGGTACTTCATTGCTGAGCTCTGCTCTAGATACTGGGAATAAAGCTAGAAGGAAGGTGGCATCTCTGTTCCTGGGGTTGAGAGATGAGAGGGGTTGGGAAACTTCCTGTCCTGTTAGTAGTGGGTGTGGACATAGTTTCTGCTGTTAGATGCCATTGAGTCAGTTCCAACCGCTAGCCACCCTATGGATAATAGAATGAAACACAACCCAGTCCTGCCCCATCCTCTCAATTGTTGTTATGTTTGAGCCCCTTGTTGCAGCCACTGTGTCAATCCATTGGCCGAAGTTCTTCCTCATTTTCACTGCCTCTCTGCTTCACCTAGCAGGACGTACTTCCTCTTCCAGGGACTGGTCTCTCCCTAACAGTATGTCCAAAGTACGTGAGGGGAAGCCTCACCATCCTGGTTTCTAAGGAGTATTCTGGCTGTACTTCTAACCCACATTTGTTTGTTCTTTGGCAGTTCATAGTACTTTCAATATTCTTCACCAGCCTCCCAATTCAAATGCATTGATTCTTCTCTGATCTTCCTTTTCAATGTCCAACTTTCACGTGCATAGAAGGCCATCGAAAATATGACTAAGATGGCTTTAGTCAGGTGCACCTTAATGTAACATTCTTGCTCTTAAACACTTTGAAGAACACTTTTGAAAGAGGTCTCTGGCGGCAGCACGCGGCCCGTTTAAGGGTGAGGAGGAGGGGCGCACAGGTGGAAGCCCATGGCCCCTTTAAGGCTTGGCCTACTTGGCAGCAGCTGGAGCCTATTGAGAACATGACAGGAGGCCAGCCAGCACTTCCTATAGAGGTAAAGGGCTCATTCTGAAGGCTGTGAGCCAGTCTCGGAGCCGCACTGCCTCCATGGGCCATAATGACCTAATGCGCAAGGCCTAGGACTTCAAAGACCAGGTGTGGCCTGTGCAGCCTTCCCAGACTCCTGCCCACCAGGGAGGGCCTTGCCACCATGACCCCTGATTTGGGTCTGCAGCCCACCAGGCACGTGGCCAGCAACCAGGATCCTCGCCCTGCCCAGCTGACCCACCCAGGACCACACTCCAGACCCCCTCCCCCCACCCTGGGCCTGCTCACCACCAAGACTCTGCCCTGGGCCCGCTGCCCACCCAGGAACCTGCATAAGGGCCCTTGCCAACCCTGGGTCCAGTCCAGGCCGGGAACACACCTGGGATCCCTGTTCCAGGTCCCTGCCCACCTGGGTCTGGGCCTGCCACAAAGACCCTGCCCGAGGCCCTCTGCCTACCCAGGAAACACCCCCTGCCCAGCTAGCCCCTGGCTCATCTGGGCACTGCCCCAGGCCCCCTGCCTGCCCAAGATCTTGTGTTAGCCTGACTGGCCATGGAGGATGGAGAGGAAGAGGGACCCTGCCCAGGCCCCTGCACCCAATCCCACTTGGGAAGCCCTGGGTTGGTCCAGCCCCAAAGGTGGCTCCCCTCCTCCAGGCCCACATACCCAGAACTCCATTGGGCCCACTGCTTACCTGAGGCCTCCCCATCAAGGGCTTGGGATATGTAACCCCAGCCTGGGATGGGCTCCTAGCTTGCTAGAGCCCCATGCAACTCTCCTTAAGCCTCAACTATTTAAGATCCCTAGAAAGTGCCTGTGGGCGCCCTTGTTGCATATCACTCTGGCTGTAAGGGGCTAGGCTGTAGCTCTTGAAACTTGTCTTCTCCATTCTGAACCTTTAGGACATTGGTCCTTCCACAGGGCAGTTCTACAGAAGTGGCAGGGAACTCTATTCCCGAGTGGAGTTGGCCAGGTTTGAGTGGGGGGTGCCCTGGCAGGGACCCCAACTTGGGAGAACAGCCCATCTCCCCTTTCTCTTTCCCAGCTGCAAAAAAAGAAAAAAAGAAAGAGATCTCAAACAGCAGATTTACCCAATACAATACATCCCTTGAGTTCTTGACCGGGGCTCGCATGATCATTTATTGTGGACTCCAGAAAGAAGATAGCTCTGATCACTTCAGCCTTTTCTCCATTTATCATGATCATGTTGTAGATGACAGGGTCATAATTACATATAAATATGTCCCTGGGACCCAGCTCCTGGGGAGTCCCAAACAACTTGATGTAAAGAAAATAAGAGAGAGAAAACAAGCACTCTGAGCTCTTGGTTGGAAGGACAGTCCTTTGTGAATAGAGAGCTGCAAGGATATTGGAGTTCCGGAAGGGGGGCAAACAGTTCCACACACAACTATTTAACAAATCATTTGCCGTTGGAACCCACCCAGGGACACCATGGAGGAAAGGCCTGGCCACCTGCTTAAAGCCTAGAGTCTTGAAAGTCCTATGCAATGCACACATGGGGGCACCATGCGTCAGAATCAACTCTCTCATGCCTGTTTTGGTTTGGGGCGAGCAGCTATTAGAAGCAGTGGGGTATAATGTTGAATCCCAAAAAAGGAAGGATTTGGTCACCATTAAAGTGACTTCTGACCAAATTACTAACAATCATAGGGACTTTTGTGGGAGAAAGATGAGGAGTGCTACTGCTGTAAATATTTCGTGTCAAAAACCCACAGACAGTTCTACCCTGTCCTATGCAGTCGCTGACTTGCTGTCAACTGGATGGCACTAAGATAGCACCTATCTGCTGAAAGGTTGCCATGCGGCAGGACTTGTGCCAAGTCCACTATGGTTATGCCTATGATCTTTGTGGGAGACAAAGCCCTGCTTATGTTTAATGTCTCTGTTGTCAGATCGCTCCATTGTCCAGTCCTGGCTCTATGTCCTTCTAGCTCCATGACCTGGGACAAATCATTGAACCCCCTTTGCGCTGCTGTTTGTAGAAGGGAAGTGAAAATAGTGCTTAGGTTGTGTGTTCGAGGTTGAGTTTGAATGCATCAATAGATAGAAAGACCTTGTTGTTGTTGTTAGTCTCCAGTAAGTCAAATTTGACTCCTTTTGACCGTAGGTCTGATAGGACAAATCACTGCCCAATCCTATGCCATCTTCCTGCCCATCGGCAGGTTTGAGGTCATTGTTGTGATTATGGTGCCAGTCCGTGTCATGAAGAGTTTCCCCAGATCCACATGATGTCCTCTTCTCGCAACTGGTCTTTCCTAACGACATGACAACATTTTGCCATTCTCTCTTCTAAGAACATTCTGTGAAGAGTGTCCTGGCTCAATTTCCTCCAGGACTGATTTGCTCGTTCTCCTGGCCACACACAGTATACTCCACACACGGTCTTTGCCATCACTGCCATTCAAATGCCTCAATCCTTCTGAGAATCCTGGTCCTCACTGTTGTCCCCATGAGAAACTCCATTTCTCGCAGCTTGCTTCAGATCTGCTGAAGTGGAATCTGAGTTTCTGTTAGGCCCCAAGGGCATTGTATTTGTGTGCCTGCTAGAAGCACGGCTGGGGAACAATGTCTGGCCCATAGTAAGTGCTGTATAATTATTGGTTGTGATCAGTGTCATTATTTATTACTCCATCTAATCTTTCCAGCACACTCACAGGTCAGGAAACCAAGATTCTGAGCCTGCCAGTGCCTTTGCTGAGGTTACCCCTCAGGAGAGGGCAGGGGCTCCATGCAAATCGAATATAGGATCAGGCCAACATTTGGATCACTCTGAATGGAGACACAGTCAATGCTCATTAACCAGTCACTCCCCATTGCTTTCGTCACCCAATCCTTATCAACCGTGACTCTGCTTGCTGTCTATGGATTTCCCTATGGATTCTGCATATTTTATATCAATCTCATTATGGTCTGACTTGTTTCACTCAGCAGAAGGTGTTCAAGGTCCCTGCATGGTGTAGCATGTTCCAAAACATCATTCCTTTTTAAAGGCTGAATAATATTCCATTGTATGACTTAGATATTGTTTGGTTTATCCATTCTTCGGGCCCCGGGCACTTTGCTCATAGTCACCTTTCAGCTATTGTGGGTAGTGCTGCAGTGATATTGTATACCACATCTCTTTGAGTCTCTGTTTGTTATTCTTTGAGGTATATGCTTAGATGTAGAATTGTGAGGTGGTCATGGATTTCCTCTTCCTTGGATCCATGATCAATGCTCATGCAAGCAGCAGTCAACAGCTTAAAAAATGCATTGCATTGTATTGGCTAAATATTCGCAAGACCTCTTTAGAGTATTGAAAAGCAGGGATGCTATTTTGAGAACTAAGGTGCATCTGACACAAGCCATAGTATGTTCAACACTTCCTATGCATGTAAAATTTGGAGATTAAATAAGGCAGGCCAAAGAAGAATCGATGCATTTGAATTATGGTGCTAGGAAAAAAGAACCATAGAAAGTACTATGGACTACCAGAAGCACCAATAAACTTGTCTTGGAAGAAGCACAGGAGAAATGCTCCTTAGAAGTAAGGATGGCCAGATTTTGTCACCCTTTGGATATGTATTTTCAACATGTTGTCAGGAGAGACCAGGCCCAGGAATAGGACATCATGCTTGGTAAAGTGGAAGGGCAATGGAAAAGAGGAAGGCTCTCATGGGATGGATGGACATGGGGGCTGCAGTAATGGGCTCAAACATAAGAACAATTGTGATGATGGTACTGGGTGGCGTTGTGTTCTGTTTGACATAGGGTTGTTATGAGTGGGAACCAACAGGACCGACCCTAACAACAATAGTAAATCTCTGACTTGTTAAGAAGAAACAAGCATTTTTCATTTCCTCTATGAGCCAGGCACTGAGAAGACCCTGAAGGTCCAGATAGAAACAGCACTTGACTCCTACCCATGATGGGTTCCCAGTGTAGGGGTGAGGCAGCAGATCTCCACTTTTGGATGAGACCTATGCAGCCCTCTTGGGGTTCTAGTGTGTGCTGGAGAGACTCCAGTTAACTTTGCTTTTCTCTATACCCGCCTTTAGGGAAGTGGAAGAACTTTAGAATAAAGCATCCCCCGAGATTTCTGTTGCACAATTAGACAAAAGGAAACCAATGGTGGCTAAAGAGAGTGAACAGAGAATCCAGAGCTGTGTCCGGGTCCTTGGCCATGCAGCTATCAATCAGCACAGTTGAGTTCAGTAATCAGGAAGCGAAGATCCTCAATATCTGGATCCAGTAGGTATAGAAGGCGTAGCTTCAAAGATAAAGAAGGATAAACCCTCTTTCGCTTTCAGGAGGAACTCACCCAGGGAGAACTCATTCAGGTGGGACTGCACTAAAGCCTTAGAACTGGGAGGGTCCATAGGAGCATGTTTACTGCCAGAACAGTGGCTTCCCATTCAAGAGCTTCTATCATATTCCAGCTCATGAATGGTCCTTCGAGTGCCTTGGTTCTTTTGCTGTGACTTCTGTGGCATCACTTGAACTCTCCATCCCCTCCAGCCAGGAGCAGTGGCAGGAAAAATCTATTAGGGAGAAGTGAGAGAGTGAGCTAGGAGATATTCCGTACACAGCTTGCAGTCTCCTTCAGCAAAGGCCCTGTGGGGTGGGGACTTAACTTTTCTGATTCTCTCCTGTTAGAAGTCAACACGGAGCTAAAGAAGCATGAATGGAAGAAAGCAGGATGATGAGCTGACAGCTTTTCCATAAGGAAATAATAGCCAGAAGGGCTCCAAGTTGGGATGAGGGGATGGTGGGGAGGGGAACACACGTGCTGCTACCAAGAGGAGAGTGAGGAGCAAGAGACCAGTAGAGGCTAGTCTCAAAGCCATCTCCAATAACATTTCCCCAACAGGCTGTTTTCCTCTCTCCACTCTAAACACGTCAGCCTTCACCTCCACCAAGCACCGAAACCCCCAATGCAGCCTTTATCTGCCCATTCCTCCCACCAATTGGTCCAGGTTACTATGGGAACTATGGGAGTAGTAACGGGTTCCCTCTATTACTACCTACCTCCCTGATTTCAGCACAGATCAATCAACCCGTCCCCGCAGCCCCATATCTAAGGGGAAGGTACTAGGGGAGAGTAAGGAAAAGATAGATTCAACACAGGACTAGAACAATAGTGAAAAACTTACAAAGAGAGTGAGTGATGTAATTCCAGAGTATTAGTCAATTCCTTTTGTCCTTCCAGCTACCATCCTCTCGCTCAGCTTAACTCCCTGAAGGAGGAAGGAACTCTCAGTGGGTGTCTGCAAAGGTGAGGTTCCAGGCCACTTGGGGGCTTCTGAGGGTTCTCTTCCAAATTTGCCTTCCCTCCCTTCAAAAGAAAGTCACTGGAACTCACCAGCCAGAGTTGGCAAGGCTACCACTGAGTTGCCCAGTTAAGATTTATGTCCTGGGGAAGACTGTAGCTCACAAAATGCCGTCAAGGGATTGTTTCTTCCAATACAAGCTCTTCCAGAATCTTGTCATTCTACATCCCAAGTTGGAGTCTATGTTTCCTCCTTTGACCCCACGCCAGCCTTATGGCTCTCCAGGAGTCAAGTTTGGCAGGTGAGGTGCAGTGTGACTTCTGAGGTAATACAGCTCCCACCTGGCTCTTTCTCTGTACAAGACCCTCTGAGTCCAGTCCCCTTGCTGTGAGGAAGTGTGATGAAGAAGCCACATGCAGATGCTGACACTAGTCCCTCTTAAAGTCCCAGCAAACACCAGTGGCCATTGTCAAGTACACCAGTGGGGAAGCTGTGTGAGATGTCTCCATCATAAGCCACTGCCAGACGGCAACCGCACAGAAGAATCTGCTAGCTTAGTACTGGCAATCCCCAGAACCATAGGAAATGATGACTGATGAGGAAGATAATAATTGACTCCAATTTTGTTTCAAACTGGAAGAAATGTGCTGCACAGCACTGGAGTTGTAGCTCTGGAGCCACAGTCCCGATGCAGATGTATTAAATAATTTATTATCTAGTGATTGTTCCTGGTCCTCACCCTTCCCAGCTTCCCTGTGCCCACCCAGTCCAAGCAGCTGCTTCATCACTTATTCTGTAAAAGTATGTGAGGGTAAGTCAGAAAGCATTGCTCTAAAACCACAGACACTTTATTAAACAAAAATATCAAAATGTGAAGTGACTGTTTCTAGACATAGCCGCCATCTTGATCTACATCGGGGAGGCAAACTTTTGAGATAGAAGCCTAGTTTTCCTCTCACAAAAATTGAAACATTCTTTGAGATAAAATATATATATATATTTTAGCAACTTCAATCACCATTATCTGAATAATCACTGTCCTTGAAAAGGTTTCCATTTTACTTCAGAGCCACATGCATGGACCGAGAGACCCGCAGTGTATCCCTGACCCCTGCTCTATAGACTTCAGTAATTGTTCTCTGAGGGATTCTCTGCTCATATACACTTCTAGTCACACGACATACCATGACCAACAGGGTCGTTCAAACCCTCTCCAGAGATTCTTCAAGGGTGTGTGTGTGTGTGTGTGTGTAAAAAGAACACGAAGTCAGAAGACATCCAGAGATTATGGATGGGTATGAGTGTGAACGTGTGTGTGTGTGTGTGTGTGTCTGTAAAATGGACACGAAGTCAGAAGCCCTCTACAGATTCTGCAAGGGTGTGTGTGTTTGCATGTAAAAAGGACATGACTTTAGAAACCCTCCAGAGATTCATCAAGGTTGTGCGTGTGTGTGTGTGTGTGTGTGTGTGTGTATAAAGGACAAGATGTCAAAAGCCCTCTAGAGATTCTTCAAGGGTATGAGTGTGAGTGGGTGTGTAAAAAGAACACGAAGTCAGAAGTCCTCTGAAGATTCTGTAAGGGTGCATGTATGTGTGTGTTTGGAAAAAGGACAAGAAGTCCGAAGCCCTAAGGAGATTCTGGAAGGGTATGATTGTGAGTGTGTGTGTGTGTGTGTGTGTGTGTGTGTGTAAAAAAACACGAATTCAGAAGCCCTATATAGATTCTGCAAGGGTGTGTGTGTGTCTGTGTGGGTGTGTGCGTGTAAAAAGGACAGGAAATCAGAATCCCTCCAGATATTCTGCAAGGGTGCGTGCATGTGTGTATATGTGTGTGTGTGAGTGTGTAAAAAGGACACGAAGTCAGAAGCCCTCCAGAGGTTCTGCAAGTGTGTGTGTGTGTGTGTATGTGTAAAGGAGAGTAAATCAGAAGCCTTCTAGAGATTCTGCAACGGTGTGTATGTGTGTTTGTGTGTAAAAGGGACACGATGTCAGAAGCCCTCTAGTGATTCTGCCTGGGTATGAGTGTTGGTGTGAGTGTGTGTGTGTGTGTGTGTGTGTGTGTGTGTGTGTAAAAGGAAACAAAATCAGAAGCCATCTAGTGATCCTGCAAGGGGTGTGTGTGTGTGTGTGTGTGTGTGTGTGTGTGTGCTTGTAAAAAGGACATGAAGTCAGATGCCTTCCAGAGATTCTGCAAGGGTATGGGTATGCATTTGGCTGTGTGTGTGAGTGTGAGTGTGTGTGTGTGTGTGTGTGTGTGTGTGTGTGTGTGTGTAAAAAGGACCCGAAATCAGAAGCCCTGTTTGTGAACCCTGGCTCTATTCCTTAGTGTTCCTTATCTCTCAATTTTGGATGTCCAGATACCTGAGGGTGTCATGGTTCTGTGTTGGGGTTCTAACGGCAAGGACAGAAGTTAGGCCACACCAGGCACTCCAAAGGAGAAAGTTGACACTTTGTGGTCCCCTAGATAGTTCGTATCAGAAACCCACAGGGGCAGTTTTGCTGTGTTCTGTAGGGTCACTGTGAGTCAGAATCGACTCAGCGACAGTGAATGTGGTTGAGTGTTTGAGCACAGTTCCTTTCATCCTCTGTGCAGGCATCTCTGTTTTAAAGGAGTTAGGTCAGTCCCATGTATTAGACTCTCCTTCAGAGCAACTGGGCAGGTGTGTGTCTGCGTGTTTCTAACGTCATCTTGTTTTTCTCATTCAAGGGATGTGGAGAGCAGGGTTCTTCAAATCGGTTTAAGGAGAGAAAGGAGATTAAAAAGAGAACAAAGAAAAGGAGGGTGAAAAAGGATTGGAGTGGGGGTCTGAGGAGAAGAGGGCGTTGCTCAGGCTTCTAAGGCTGTCAATCAGCCTGGTAGCCAGCTGTGAGCTTACCTGGTGCACCTCAAAGATCCCAGAATCCCTAGTTGACAGTGGAATTTGCATAGCGAACTGGCTCATTGAGCCAAGCCGGAGGCCTCTGTCTGCAGAAGAGACCAAGCCCTGTGCTGCAGCTCCTGCTCCCATCTGCAAGCAGTGGGGTCCAGATGCGGGTCCTGTGTCTGCTTCCTGTTGTAAAAGGCAGTGTTGGGACAAGTAGCCTTCTACTGAGTCTCTCCTCCATCTACGCAGTCGACCCCCTTACCTGGGGGAGCAGGCTCCAGGCTTGCTGTGGCCAGCTAATAGCAAGTAGTAGGCATAGCGCTAATGAAGAGAGGAGACAGCTGGGCAGAGGGCCTAAACCTGCTGAGCGCCATGGCCCCTGAGACACTGGCGAGCTGTTGGCTCCCAGCTCCCTGTCCCTGACTCTTACCTGCCTCCCTCTGTCGAGTTCACTCTTGAATTTCAGTCTCCATGCAATCTCACCCAGCCTTGCTGCCTGACTGGAGAGGGACACTGGAGGCTGTTAGAATGGCGCTGCTCAGCCTCTTTGGGCTAAAGAATCTGACGTGAGCCAGCAGCTCCATGAAGTTCCCTCCCTCAGGCAGTTTTCTGCCTCTCCATCCCCCTTAGTCTCCCTGCAGGCCTGGCCCTGGGCCCTGACCTTCCACTTGCTTCCTCATCCCACATGTGGAGGGCTGGCTCTTGCCAAGTACACACATGGGTGCAGACATGAGAGATCCCACTCTCTCCTGGAAACCAGGAGGTCTATAAACAAGGGCACAGCTGAGGCCTGTTCTTACCCAAATCATGTGCATCCTTCTCTCTGCCCTCTGCCCTGGGGTAGAGACAAGGGCTCTGGGAAGACCGGCCACCCCATCACTATGGGGCATGGCCCGATGGTGCTGGTGCACAGAGCACTGGGCAGGCAGGGCTCCCTACAGGCCCTTGCACCGTGTGGGGCTACAGAAGGGGAGAAAGGCAGAAGAGTGCTGCCAGGAGCCAGCTGCACTCTGGCAACGTGGGGTCCTCTGGGCTGGGCCACTGAGGTGGGGTGCTAAGGCTGTGCTCCCCTCTCCCTCTCCCCAGGTGTGTGGTTGTGCTCTTCAATCCCCGGAATCACAAGCAGCACCACATCCTCAACAGCTCCAGGTAAATGGGCTCTGGGGCTTTGGGGAGTGCCACCTTTCCCCAGGGATGGCCAGAGGGGTGCTACCTGCTTCTCTGTGGCATTGGGCCCTGTTGGGCCCTAGGCCTGCAAGGGAAGCAGCACAGGGAGGGCGGGTTTGCTGCCCTTGTTTAGAGAGGGGACTGTGAGAGGCCAGGCCTGGGCCAGGCTGCCAGTGCCCCTCTTGAGCCTGCCCCCATTCCTTTCAGGAAAACCATCACTGCCTTTGCCTTCTCTCCTGATGGCAAGTACCTGGTCACCAGCGAGGTGAGTGAGGAAGGAAGCTCAGGCACTGCAGAGGGGGTGGCCTGGCCTTAGCAGAGAGTGACAGCCTGCGGCCCGCATAGGACTGGTGCCAAGTTTGACTTTCTGTACTGGTGTCCACTTTGGGTGTTTGGTCTGCCCTAGAGCAGTGTTCTTAGGCTGTAGCCTGCATCAGAAGTGCTATGGTGGCCCCATAGTACAGACTGCTGGCTCTCTGGCTCAGCAGGTCTGGGTTGGCTCTCTTCAATTTGCAATGCTAACAAGTAGTTCCTGATGTGGCTGAAGCTGCCAATTTGGGAAACACATTTTGGAAAACACCTCCTTAAAACATTCCTTATCCCTGCTGGTCACAGTGTGGAACAGGGCTGCCCTCCCATAGACTTGCCCTGTGAGGCTGTGGGAGCAAACCGCAGGAGTGATGGTTCTTGCCCATGCAAATCACGCCAGGAGCCCATCCCTGAGAGTCCCTGTTCCCCAACACTGATCACATTCCCTCCGGGGGTGTCCTTGATTCATGTGCAGGCACATTAGGTTAGGTGTACTTCATTTATGTGCAGGCTCTTGTCCAGTGGCTGGGAAGGCCAGGCCTCTGTGGATGGGGAGGGAGCTGGTTGCCTCTGGCTTTTACTTCGGGGTCTTCGTCCCCGCAGAGTGGACACATGCCTGCTGTGTGGGTATGGGACGTGTCGGAGCGCAGCCAGGTGGTGGAGCTTCAGGAGCATAAGTATGGCGTGGCGTGTGTGGCCTTCTCACCCAGCGCCAAGTACATTGTCTCAGTGGGCTACCAGCATGACATGATCTTCAATGTCTGGGCCTGGAAGGTGAGTGGGCTGCTGGCCTCAGGACAGGCAGGGCCGGGAGGGGAGCCAAGAAACTGCTGACAGGTGGCCTTCACTTCCACCTGCTGGCCTCAGTCCCTTTCTAGAGAACTCTGAGCAGAAAGGAGCAACTGGGTATCTAGGATGCTAAAGACAGGGCAGAAGGAGATGTCAAGTTCACAGCTTGTCTAACCTCCTTCAGTGTGTAAGTTTCTTTTCCCTCAGCTCCTAGAAGCAGAGCCTTGATTTCCCTTGACTTTCTCTCCAGAAAAACATTGTAGTGGCTTCCAACAAGGTGTCCAGTCGGGTGACAGCAGTATATTTCTCTGAGGACTGCAGCTACTTTGTCATTGCAGGCAACCGGCACATCAAATTCTGGTACCTTGATGACAGCAAGACCTCAAAGGTGAGGCAGCAAGTAGCCACCAGGGTGGGGTCTGCCCAGATCTGTTCCACCTGCGCCCACTTCTGCATGCTCAAAAGCCCCTTGGAAGTCTCAGCTGGGCCAGGTGCTATGTCAATCTGCAAGGGAAGCCTTTTCCCTCCTCCCCAGGGCCTGCTTTTCAGGGGGTAGCCTGCAGGGTGGGTGGGTGGGTGGCACCTGTGGTGTGCCTCCACAAGTGAATGCCACTGTGCCCCTGCTGGGCCGCTCCGGGCTGCTGGGGGACCTGCGGAACAACTTGTTCACTGATGTAGCCTGTGGCCGCAGGAAGAAGGCTGACAGCACCTTCTGTATCACATCCTCGGGGCAGCTGTGTGAGTTCAGTGACCAGAGACTGTGGGACAAGGGGGTGGAGCTGAGGGTAAGTGAATGCTTTGTCGGCACCCTCCCGTCTGTCATCTCCAGTCTCCAGGGGTCCTGGGGCTAGCAGCAGGGTCTGCATGCACGCTGGGGGAGGCCCCAGGCGGAGGAAGCTGTTTGGGGACCTCTCTGCTCGCTCGTGGTCTCTGTCTCTGCCTCTTCCTCTGCTTTCCTCTTTTGCGAAGCACAAAGACAGCATCACAGTAAGTGTGCTGGCCCTGTCCGCTGCCTCTGCTGCCTTTCTCTTGGCCGGCCTTTTCTGAGTGTGTCTTTGCCTAAACATCAGGTGCCTTATAAGGCTTGCTGACTCCTTCCCCCTAATTGCACGGGGCTGTGGGCCCTCTGGCCAGCTGCTGTTAGAGGGAGGGGCATTGAGGGGCTCTGGCCAGGGCAGCTGGCCTGCCTTGCACTTGTCCTTACCTCTTGGCTCATGGTTGTTGAGGTGTCGGGTGAAGGAGTGGGCAGACGCCCTTGCTGACTGGGGGTGTCATAACCTGAGTCTAGGGGTGCACTAGCCTGAGGCTAGGGGAGCAGTAGCCTTAGGCTAAGCCTAGGGGAGCCCTAGCTAAAGCCTAGGGGTGCCCTAGCCTAAGCTTAGGGGTGCCCTAGCCTGATCCTAGGGGTGCTGTAGCCTTAGGCTAGGGGAGCCCTAGCCTTAGCCTAAGCCTAGGGGTGCCCGAGCCTAAGCCTAGGGGTGCCCTAGCCTAAGCCTAGGGGTGCCCTAGCCTTAGGATAGGGGAGCCCAAGCCTCCGCCTACGCCTAGGGGTGCCCTAGCCTAAGCGTAGGGGTGCCCTAGCCTAAGCCTAAGGGAGCCCTAGCCTTAGTCTGGCCTTGAATTGCCCTAGCCTAAGCCTAGGGGAGCCATAGACTGAGGCTAGGGGAGCCCTAGCCTGAGGCTAGGGGAGCCATAGCCTTAGCCTTAGCTTAGGGGTGCCCTAGCCTAAGCCTAGGTTTGCCCTAGCCTAAGCTTAGGGGTGCCCTAGCCTTGGGCTAGGGGAGCCCTAGCCTTAGGCTAGGGGAGCCCTAGCCTTAGCCTAGGCCTAGAGGTGCCATAGCCTAAGCCTAAGGGTGCCCTAGCCTGAGCCTAGGGGTGCCCTCGCCTTAGGCTAGGGGAGCCTTAAACTTAGCCTAAGCCTAGGGGTGCCCTAGCCTAAGCCTAGGGGTGCCCTAGCTTAAGCCTAAGGGTGTCCGAGCCCTAGCCTAAGCCTAAGCCTAGGGGTGCCCTAGCCTAAGCCTAGGGGTGCCCTAGCCTAAGCCTAGGGGTGCTCTAGCCTTAGGCTAGGGGAGCCCTAGCCTTAGCCTAAGCCTAGGGGTGCCCTAGCCTAAGCCTAGGGTTGCCCTAGCCTGAGGCAAGGGGTGCCCTAGCCGAAGCCTAGGGGTGCCCTAGCCTGAGCCTAAGGGTGCCCTAGCCTGAGCCTACGGGTGCCCGAGCCTGAGGCTAGGGGAGCCCTAGCCTTTTCCTAAGCTTAGGGGTGCCATAGCCAAAGCCTTGGAGTGCCCTAGCCTGAGCCGAGGGGTGCCGTAACCTTAGGGTAGGGGAGCCCTAGCCTTAGCCTAAGACTAGGATTGCCCTAGCCTAAGCTTAGGGGAGCCCTAGCCTAAGCCTAGGGGTGACCTATCCTGAGGCTAGGGGAGCCGTTGCCGTAGACTTAGTCTAGGTGTGCCCTAGCCTAAGCCTATGGGTACCCTAGCCTAAGCCTAGGGGTTCCCTAGACTTAGGCTAGGGGTTCCCTAGCCTAAGCCTAGGGGTGCCCTAGCCTAAGCCTAGGGGTGCCCAAGCCTTAGGCTAGGGGAGCCCTAGCCTTAGCCTAAACCTAGGGGTGCCCTAGCCTAAGCCTAGGGCTGCCCTAGCCTGAACCTACGGGTGCCCTAGCCTGAGCCTATGGGTGCGCATGCCTGAGGCTAGGGGAACCCTAGCCTTAGTCTGGCCTAGGATTGCCCTAGGCTAAGCCTAGGGGTGTCATAGCCTGAGTCTAGGGGTGCCCTAGCCTGAGGCTAGGGGAGCCGTAGCCTTAGCCTAGGGGTGCCGTAACCTTAGGGTAGGGGAGCCCTAGCCCTAGCCTAAGCCTAGGGGTGCCCTGGCATAAGCATTGGGGAGCCCTAGCCTGAGCCTAGGTGTGCCCTCGCCTGAGCCTAGGGGTGCCCTAGCCTGAGGCTAAGGCAGCCCTAGCCTTAGCCTAAGCCTAGGGGTGCCCTAGCCTAAGCCTAGGGGTGCCCTAGCCTAAGCCTAGGGGTGCCCTAGCCTAAGCCTAGGGGTGCCCTAGCCTAAGCCTAGGGGTGCCCTAGCCTAAGCCTAGGGGTGCCCTAGCCTAAGCCTACGGGTGCTCTAGCCTAAGGCTAGGGGAGCCCTAGCCTTAGCCTATCCTAGGGGTGCCCTATCCTAAGCCTAGGGGTGCCCTAGCTTAAACCTAGGGGTGCCCTAGCCTGAGTCTAGGGGTGCCCTAGCCTGAGCCTAGGGGTGCCATAGCCTGAGTCTAGGGGTGCACTAGCCTGAGGCTAGGGTAGCCGTAGCCTTAGCCTAAGCCTAGTGGAGCCCTAGCTTAAGCCTAGGGGTGCCCTAGCCTAAGCCTAAGGTGCCCTAGCCTAAGCCTAGGGGTGCCCTAGCCTTAGGCTAGGGGTGCCCTAGCCTGAGCCTAGGGGTCCCGTAACCTTAGGGTAGGGGAGCCCTAGCCTTAGCCTAAGACTAGGATTGCCCTAGCCTAAGTTTAGGGGTGCCCTCCCTGAGTATAGGGGTGCCCTAGCCTGAGGCTAGGGGAGCCGTTGCCTTAGCCTAAGTCTAGGTGTGCCCTAGCCTAAGCCTATGGGTGCCCTAGCCTAAGCCTAGGGGTGCCCTAGCCTTAGGCTAGGGGTTCCCTAGCCTAAGCCAAGGGGTGCCCTAGCTTAAGCCTAGGGGTGCCCTAACCTGAGCGTAGGGGTGCCCTAGCCTGAGGCAATGGGAGCCCTAGCCTTAGCCTAAGCCTAGGATTGCCCTAGCCTAAACTTATTGGTGCCCTAGCCTGAGTCTAGGGGTGCCCTAGCCTGAGGCTAGGGGACCGTTGCCTTAGCCTAAGTCTAGGGGTGGCCTAGCCTAAGCCTAGCGGTGCCCTAGCCTAAGCCTAGGGGTGCCCTAGCCTTAGGCTAGGGGTTCCGTAGCCTAAGCCTAGGGGTGCCCTAGCCTAAGCCTAGGGGTGCCCTTGCCTTAGGCTGGGGGAGCCCTAGCCTTAACCTAAGCCTAGGGGTGCCGTAGCCTAATCCTAAGGGTGCCCTAGCCTGAGCCTAGGTGTGCCCTCGCCTGAGCCTACGGGTGCCCTAGCCTGACGCTAGGGGAGACCTAGTCTTAGTCTAGCCTAGGATTGCGCTAGCCTAAGCCTAGGGGTGCCATAGCCTGAGTCTAGGGTTGCCCTAGCCTGAGGCTAGGGGAGTTGTAGCCTTAGCCTAAGCCTCGGAGTGCCCTAGCCTAAGCCAAGGGGTGCCCATGCCTAAGCCTAGGGGTGCCCTAGCCTAAGCCTAGGGGTGCCCTAGCCTAAGCCTAGGGGTGCCCTAGCCTTAGGCTAGGGGAGCCCTAGCCTTAGCCTAAGCCTAGGGGTGCCCTAGCTTAAGCATAGGGGTGCCCTAGCCTCAGGCTAGAGGAGCCCTAGCCTTAGCCTAAGCCTAGGGGTGCCGTAGCCTAAGCCTAGGGGTGCCCTAGCCTAAGGCTAGGGGTGCCCTAGACTAAGCCTAGGGGTGCCCTAGCCTTAGGCTAGTTGAGCCCTAGCCTTAGCCTAAGCCTAGGGGTACCCTAGCCTAAACCTAGGGGTGCCCTAGCCTAAGCCTACGGGTGCCCTAGCCTGAGCCTACGGGTGCCCTAGCCTGAGACTATGGGAGCCCTAGCGTTAGTCTAGCCTAGGATTGCCCTAGCCTAAGCCTAGGGATGCCATAGCCTGAGTCTATTGGTGCACTAGCCTGAGGCTAGGGGAGCCGTAGCCTTAGCCTAAGCCTAGGGGAGCCCTAGCTTAAGCCTAGGGGTGCCCTAGCCTGAGCCTAGGGGTGCCTTAGCCTAAGCCTAGGGGTACCCTAGCCTTAAGCTAGGGTAGCCCTAGCCTTTTCCTAAGCCTAGGGGTTCCCTAGCCTAAGCCTAGTGGTGCCCTAGCCTAAGCCTAGGGATGCCCTAGCCTAAGCCTTGGGCTGCCCCTGCCTGAGCCTAGGGGTTCCCTAGCGTGAGCCTACGGGTGTCCTAGCCTGAGGCTAGGGGATCCCTAGCCTTAGTCTAGCCTAGGATTGCCCTAGACTAAGCCTAGGGGTGCCCTAGCCTAAGCCTAAGGGTGCCCTAGCCCAAGCCTAGGGGTGCCCTAGCCTAAGCCTAGGGGTGCCCTAGCCTAAGCCTAGGGGTGCCCTAGGCTAAGCCTAGGGGTGCACTAGCCATAGGCTATGGAAGACCTAGCCATAGGCTAGGGGAGCCCTAGCCTTAGCCTAAGCCTAGCGGTGCCCTAGCCTAAGCCTAGCGGTGCCTTAGCCTAAGCCTAGGGGTGCACTAGCCTTAGGCTAGGGGAGCCCTAGCCTTAGCCGAAGCCTACAGGTGTCCTTGCCAAAGCTAGGGGTGCCCCAGCCTAAGCCTAGGGGTGCTCTAGCCTTAGGCTAGGGGAGCCCTAGCCTTAGCCTAAGCCTAGGCGTGCCCTATCCTAAGCCTAGGGGTGCCCTAGCCTGAGCCTAGGGGTGCTGTAGCCTTAGGCTAGGGGAGCCCTAGCCTTAGCCTAAGTCTAGGGGTGCCCTAGCCTAAGCCTAGGGGTGCCCTAGCCTGAGCCTAGGGGTGCCCTTGCCTGAGGCTAGGTGAAATCTAGCCTGAGCCTAAGCCTAGGATTGCCCTAGCCTAAGCTTAGGGGTGACCTAGCCTGAGTCTAGGGGTGCCCTAGCCTGAGTCTACGGATGCCCAAGCCTGAGGCTAGGGGAGCCCTAGCTTTAGTGGAGCCTAGGATTGCGCTAGCCTAAGCCTAGTGGTGCCATAGCCTGAGTGTAGGGTTGCCCTAGCCTGAGGCTAGGGGAACCCTAACCTTAGTCTAAGACTAGGGGTGCCCTAGCCTAAGCCTAGGCGTGCCCTAGCGTAAGCCTAGGGGTGCGCTAGCCTAATCCTAGGGGTGCCGAAGCCTAAGCCTCGGGGTGTCCAAGCCTTAGGCTAGGAGAAACCTAGCCTAAGCCTAAGCCTAGGGGTGCCCTAGCCTAAGCCTAGGGGTGCCCTAGCCTAATCCTAGGGGTGCCCAAGCATTAGGCTAGGAGAGCCCTAGCCTTATCCTAAGCCTAGGGGTGCAAAAGCCTAAGCCTAGGGGTGCTCTGGCCTTAGGCTAGGGGAGCCCTAGCCTTAGACTAAGCCTAGGGGGGCTAGCCTAAGCCTCGTGGTGCCCTAGCCTAAACCTAGGGGTGCCCTAGCCTGAGCCTAGGGGTGCCCTAGCCTGAGGCTAGGGGAGCCCTAGCCTTAGCCTAATCCTAGGGGTGCCTTAGCCTGAGCCTAGGGCTGTCCTAGCCTAAGCCTAGGGGTGCCCTAGCCTAAGCCTAGGGGTGCCGTAACCTAAGCCAGGGATGCCCTAGCCTTAGGCTAGGGGAGCCCTAGCCTTAGCCTAAGCCTAGGGGTGCCCTTGCCTAAGCCTAGGGTTGCCCTAGCCTGAGCCTAGGGGTGCCCTAGCCTTAGGCTAGGGAAGCCCTAGCCTTAGACTAAGCCTAGGGGTGCCCTAGCCTAAGCCTAGGGGTGCCCTAGCCTAAGGCTAAGGGTGCCCTAGCCTAAGCCTAGGGGTGCCCTAGCCTGAGCCTAGGGGTGCCCTAGCCTGAGCCTAGGGGTGCCCTAGCCTGAATCTACGGGTGCCCTAGCATGAGGCTAGGGGAGCCCTAGCCTTATCCTAAGCCTAGGCATGCCCTAGCCTTAGCCTTGGGGTGCCCTAGCCTAAGCCTAGGGGTGCCCTAGCCTAAGCCTAGGGGTGCCCTAGCCTAAGCCTAGGGTGCCCTAGCCTTAGGCTAGGGGAGCCCTAGCCTTAGCCTAAGCCTAGGGGAGCCGTAGACAAAGCCTAGGGGTGCCCTAGCCTAAGCCTAGGGGTGCCCAAGCCTAAGCCTAGGGGTGCCCTAGCCTAAGCCTAGGGGTGCCCTAGCCTAAGACTAGGGGTGCCTAGCCTAAGACTAGTGGAGCCCTAGCCTAAGCCTAGGGGTGCCCTAGCCTAAGCCTAGGGGTGCCCTAGCCTTAGGTTAGGGGAGCCCTAGCCTTAGCCTAAGTCTAGGGGAGCCCTAGACTAAGCCTTGGGGTGCCCTAGCCTAAGCCTAGAGGTGCCCTCGCCTGAGGCTAGGGGAGCCCTAGCCTAAGCCTAGGGGTGCCCTAGCCTGAGCCTAGGGGTGCCCTAGCCTGAGCCTAGGGGTGCCCTAGCCTGAATCTACGGGTTCCCTAGCATGAGGCTAGGGGAGCCCTAGCCTTATCCTAAGCCTAGGCATGCCCTAGCCTTAGCCTAGGGGTGCCCTAGCCTAAGCCTAGGGGTGCCCTACCCTAAGCCTAGGGGTGCCCTAGCCTAAGCCTAGGGTGCCCTAGCCTTAGGCTAGGGGAGCCCTAGCCTTAGCCTAAGCCTAGGGGAGCCGTAGACAAAGCCTAGGGGTGCCCTAGCCTAAGCCTAGGGGTGCCCAAGCCTAAGCCTAGGGGTGCCCTAGCCTGGGGCTAGGGTGGCCCTAGCCTTAGTCTATCCTAGGATTGCCCTAGCCTAAGCCTAGGGGTGCCATAGCCTGAGTCTAGGGGTGTCCTAGCCTGAGGCTAGGGGAGCCGTAGCCTGATCCTAAGCCTAGGGTTGCCCTAGCCTAAGCCTAGGGGTGCCCTAGCCTGAGTCTAGGGGTGCCCTAGCCTAAGCATAGGGGTGCTCTAGCCTTAGGTTAGGGGAGCCCTAGCCTTAGCCTAAGCCTAGGGGTGCCCTATTCTAAGCCTATTTGTGCCCTAGCCTAAGCCTAGGGGTGCCCTTGCCTGAGGCTAGGGGAGCCCTAGCCTTAGCCTAAGCCTAGGATTGCCCTAGCCTAAGATTATGGGTGCCCTAGCCTGTGTCTAGGGGTGCCCTAACCTGAGGTTAGGGGAGATGTTGCCTTAGCCTAAGTCTAGGGGTGCCCTAGCCTAAGACTAGGGGTGCCCTAGCCTTAGGCTAGGGGTGCCCTTGCCTAACCCTAGGGGTGCCCTAGCCTAAGCGTATGGGTGCCCTAGCCTAAGCCTATGGGTGCCCTAGCCTAAGCCTAGGGGTGCCCTAGCCTAAGCTTAGGGGTGCCCTAGCCTAAGCCTAGGGGTGCCCTTGCCTAAGCCTAGGGGTGCCCTAGCCTAAGCCTAGGGGTGCCCTAGCCTAAGCCTATGGGTGCCCTAGCCTAAGCCTAGGGGTGCCCTAGCCTTAGGCTAGGGGAGCCCTAGCCTTAGCCTAAGCCTAGAGGAGCCCTAGGCTAAGCCTAGGGGTGCCCTAGCCTAAGCCTAGGTATCCCCTAGCCTACGCCTAGGGGTGCCCTTGCCTAAGCCAAGGGGTGCCCTAGCCTTAGACTAGGGGAGCCCTAGCCTTAGCCTAAGCCTAGGGGTTCCCTAGCCTAAGCCTAGGGGTGCCCTAGCCTGAGCCTAGGGGTGACCTAGCCTGAGTCTACGGATGCCCTAGCCTGAGGCTAGGGGAGCCCTAGCTTTAGTGGAGCCTGGGATTGCACTAGCCTAAGCCTAGTGGTGCCATAGCCTGAGTGTAGGGGTGCCCTAGCCTGAGGCTAGGGGAGCCGTAGCCTGAGCCTAAGCCTAGGGGTGCCCTAGCCTAAGCCTAGGGGTGCCCTAGCCTAAGCCTAGGGGTGCACTAGACTTAGGCTAGGGGTGCCCTAGCCTAAGCCTAAGCTTAGGGGTGCCCTAGCCTAAGCCTAGGGGTGCCCTAGCCTGAGTCTAGGGGTGCCCTAGCCTAAGCCTAGGGGTGCTCTAGCCTTAGGTTAGGGGAGCCCTAGCCTTAGCCTAAGCCTAGGGGTTCCCTAGTCTAAGCCTATGGGTGCCCTAGCCTAAGCCTTGGGGTGCCCTTGCCTGAGGCTAGGGGAGCCCTAGCCTTAGCCTAAGCCTAGGATTGCCCTAGCCTAAGGTTATGGGTGCCCTAGCCTGTGTCTAGGGGTGCCCTAACCTGAGGCTAGGGGAGATGTTGCCTTAGCCTAAGTCTAGGGGTGCCCTAGCCTTAGGCTAGGGGTGCCCTAGCCTAAGCCTAGGGATGCCCTAGCCTTAGGCTAGGGGAGCCCTAGCCTTAGCCTAAGCCTAGGGGTGCCCTAGCCTAAGCCTAGGGGTGCCCTAGCCTAAGCCTAGGGGTGCCCTAGCCTAAGCCTAGGGGTGCCCTTGCCTAACCCTAGGGGTGCCCTAGCCTAAGCCTATGGGTGCCCTAGCCTAAGCTTATGGGAGCCCTAGCCTAAGCCTAGGGGTGCCCTAGCCTTAGGCTAGGGGAGCCCTAGCCTTAGCCTAAGCCTAGAGGAGCCCTTGGCTAAGCCTAGGGGTGCCCTAGCCTAAGCCTAGGTATCCCCTAGCCTAAGCCTATGGGTTCCCTTGCCTAAGCCTAGGGGTGCCCTAGCCTTGGCCTAGGGGAGCCCTAGCCTTAGCCTAAGCCTAGGGGTGCCCTAGCCTAAGCCAAGGGGTGCTCTAGCCTTAGTCTAGGGGAGCCCTAGCCTTAGCCTAAGCCTAGGGGTTCCCTAGCCTAAGCCTAGGGGTGCCCTAGCCTGAGCCTAGGGGTGTCCTAGCCTGAGTCTACGGATGCCCTAGCCTGAGGCTAGGGGAGCCCTAGCTTTAGTGGAGCCTAGGATTGCACTAGACTAAGCCTAGTGGTGCCATAGCCTGAGTGTAGGGGTGCCCTAGCCTGAGGCTAGGGGAGCCGTAGCCTGAGGCTAAGCCTAGGGGTGCCCTAGCCTAAGCATATGGGTGCCCTAGCCTTAGCCTAGGGGTGCCCTAGCCTTGGGCTAGGGCAGCCCTAACCTTAGTCTAAGACTAGGGGTGCCCTCGCCTAAGCCTAAGCCTAGGGGTGCCCTAGCCTAAGCCTAGGGGTGCCCTAGCCTAAGCCTAGGGGTGCCCAAGCCTTAGGCTAGGAGAGCCCTAGCCTTATCCTAAGCCTAGGGCTGCAATAGCCTAAGCCTAGGGGTGCTCTAGCCATAGGCTAGGGGAGCCCTAGCCTTAGACTAAGCCCAGGGGTGCTAGCCTAATCCTCGTGGTGCCCTAGCCTAAGCCTAGGGGTGCCATAGTCTAAGCCTAGGGGTGCCCTAGCCTGAGCCTAGGGGTGCCCTAGCCTGAGGCTAGGGGAGCCCTAGCCTTAGCCTAATCCTAAGGACACCCCTAGCCTGAGCCTAGGGGTGTCCTAGCCTAAGCCTAGGGGTGCCCTAGCCCAAGCCTAGGGGTGCCGTAGCCTAAGTCTAGGGATGCCCTAGCCTAAGCCTAGGGTTGCCCTAGCCTGAGCCTAGGGGTGCCCTAGCCTTAGGCTAGGGAAGCCCTAGCCTTAGACTAAGCCTAGGGGTGCCCTAGCCTAAGCCTAGGTGTGCCCTAGCCTAAGGCAAAGCGTGCCCTAGCCTAAGACTAGGGGTGCCCTAGCCTAAGCCTAGGGGTGCCCTAGCCTGAGCCTAGGGGTGCCCTAGCCTGAATCTACGGGTGCCCTAGCATGAGGCTAGGGGAGCTCTAGCCTTATCCTAAGCCCAGGCGTGCCCTAGCCTTAGCGTAGGGGTGCCCTAGCCTAAGCCTAGGGGTGCCCTAGCCTGAGCCTAGGAGTGCCGTAGCCTTAGGCTAGGGGAGCCCTAGCCTAAGCCTAGGGGTGCCCTAGCCTACGCCGAGGGTGGCGCTAGCCTAAGCCTAGGGGTGCACTAGAGTAAGCCTAGGGGTGCCGTAGCCCAAGCCTAGGGGTGCCCTAGCCTGAGCCTAGGGGTGCCCTAGCCTAAGCCTAGGTATGCCCTCGCCTAAGGCTTGGGGTGCCCTAGCCTAAGCCTAGGGATGCCCTAGCCTAAGCCTAGGGGTTGCGTAGCCTTAGGCTAGGGGAGCCCTAGCCTTAGCCTAAGCCTAGGATTGCCCTAGCCTAAGGTTATGGGTGCCCTAGCCTGTGTCTAGGGGTGCCCTAACCTGAGGCTAGGGGAGATGTTGCCTTAGCCTAAGTCTAGGGGTGCCCTAGCCTAAGCCTAGGGGTGCCCTAGCCTTAGGCTAGGGGTGCCTAGCCTAAGCCTAGGGATGCCCTAGCCTTAGGCTAGGGGAGCCCTAGCCTTAGCCTAAGCCTAGGGGTGCCCTAGCCTAAGCCTAGGGGTGCCCTAGCCTAAGCCTAGGGGTGCCCTAGCCTAAGCCTAGGGGTGCCCTTGCCTAACCCTAGGGGTGCCCTAGCCTAAGCCTATGGGTGCCCTAGCCTAAGCCTATGGGTGCCCTAGCCTAAGCCTAGGGGGCCCTAGCCTTAGGCTAGGGGAGCCCTAGCCTTAGCCTAAGCCTAGAGGAGCCCTTGGCTAAGCCTAGGGGTGCCCTAGCCTAAGCCTAGGTATCCCCTAGCCTAAGCCTAGGGGTGCCCTTGCCTAAGCCTAGGGGTGCCCTAGCCTTGGCCTAGGGGAGCCCTAGCCTTAGCCTAAGCCTAGGGGTGCCCTAGCCTGAGCCAAGGGGTGCTCTAGCCTTAGTCTAGGGGAGCCCTAGCCTTAGCCTAAGCCTAGGGGTTCCCTAGCCTAAGCCTAGGGGGGCCCTAGCCTGAGCCTAGGGTTGTCCTAGCCTGAGTCTACGGATGCCCTAGCCTGAGGCTAGGGGAGCCCTAGCTTTAGTGGAGCCTAGGATTGCACTAGACTAAGCCTAGTGGTGCCATAGCCTGAGTGTAGGGGTGCCCTAGCCTGAGGCTAGGGGAGCCGTAGCCTGAGGCTAAGCCTAGGGGTGCCCTAGCCTAAGCATATGGGTGCCCTAGCCTTAGCCTAGGGGTGCCCTAGCCTTGGGCTAGGGGAGCCCTAACCTTAGTCTAAGACTAGGGGTGCCCTCGCCTAAGCCTAAGCCTAGGGGTGCCCTAGCCTAAGCCTAGGGGTGCCCTAGCCTAAGCCTAGGGGTGCCCTAGCCTAAGCCTAGGGGTGCCCAAGCCTTAGGCTAGGAGAGCCCTAGCCTTATCCTAAGCCTAGGGCTGCAATAGCCTAAGCCTAGGGGTGCTCTAGCCATAGGCTAGGGGAGCCCTAGCCTTAGACTAAGCCCAGGGGTGCTAGCCTAATCCTCGTGGTGCCCTAGCCTAAGCCTAGGGGTGCCATAGTCTAAGCCTAGGGGTGCCCTTGCCTGAGCCTAGGGGTGCCCTAGCCTGAGGCTAGGGGAGCCCTAGCCTTAGCCTAATCCTAAGGGTGCCCTAGCCTGAGCCTAGGGGTGTCCTAGCCTAAGCCTAGGGGTGCCCTAGCCTAAGCCTAGGGGTGCCGTAGCCTAAGTCTAGGGATGCCCTAGCCTAAGCCTAGGGTTGCCCTAGCCTGAGCCTAGGGGTGCCCTAGCCTTAGGCTAGGGAAGCCCTAGCCTTAGACTAAGCCTAGGGGTGCCCTAGCCTAAGCCTAGGTGTGCCCTAGCCTAAGGCAAAGCGTGCCCTAGCCTAAGGCTAAGGGTGCCCTAGACTAAGCCTTGGGGTGCCCTAGCCTGAGCCTAGGGGTGCCCTAGCCTGAATCTACGGGTGCCCTAGCATGAGGCTAGGGGAGCCCTAGCCTTATCCTAAGCCCAGGCGTGCCCTAGCCTTAGCCTAGGGGTGCCCTAGCCTAAACCTAGGGGTGCCGTAGCCTTAGGCTAGGGGAGCCGTAGCCTATGCCTAGGGGTGCCCTAGCCTAAGCCTAGGGGTGGCCTAGCCTACGCCGAGGGTGGCGCTAGCCTAAGCCTAGGGGTGCACTAGAGTAAGCCTAGGGGTGCCGTAGCCTAAGCCTAGGGGTGCCTTTGCCTTAAGCTAGGGGAGCCCTAGTCTTAGCCTAAGCCTAGCGGTGCCGTATCCCAAGCCTAGGGGTGCCCTAGCCTGAGCCTAGGGGTGCCCTAGCCTAAGCCTAGGTATGCCCTCGCCTAAGGCTTGGGGTGCCCTAGCCTAAGCCTAGGGATGCCCTAGCCTAAGCCTAGGGGTTGCGTAGCCTTAGGCTAGGGGAGCCCTAGCCTTAGCCTAAGCCTAGGGGAGCCCTAGCCTTAGCCTAGGGGTGCCCTAGCCTAAGCCTAGGTGTCCCCTAGCCAAAGCCTAGGGGTACCCTAGCCTAAGTTTTGGGGGTACCCTAGCCTAAGCCTAGGGGTGCCTAAGCCTAAGCCATAGGGGTGTCCTAGCCTAAGCCTAGGGGTGCCCTAGCCTTAGACTTGGGGAGCCCTAGCCTTAACCTAACCCTAGGGGTGCCCTAGCCTAAGCCTAGGCGTGCCCTAGCCTAAGCCTAAGGGTGCCCTAGCCTGAGCCTACGGGTGCCCTAGCTTGTGCTATGGGAGCCCTAGCCTTAGTCTAGCCTAGGATTGCCCTACCCTTAGCTTAGGGGTGCCCTTCCCTGAGTCTAGGGGTGCCCTAGCCTTAGGCTAGGGGAGCCCTAGCCTTAGCCTAAGCCTAGGGGTGCCCTAGCCTAAGCCTAGGGGTGCCCTAGCCGAAGGCAAGGGGTGCCCTAGTCTAAGACTAGGGGTGCCTAGCCTAAGACTAGTGGTGCCCTAGCCTAAGCCTAGGGGTGCCCTAGCCTAAGCCTAGGGGTGCTCTAGCCTTAGGCTAGGTGAGCCCTAGCCTTAGCCTAAGCCTAGGGGAGCCCTAGACTAAGCCTTGGGGTTCCCTATCCTAAGCCTGGGGGTGCCCTATCCTAAGTCTAGGGGTGCCCTAGCCTGAGGCTAGGGGAGCCCTAGCCTTAGTCTATCCTAGGATTGCCCTAGCCTAAGCCTAGGGGTGCCCTAGCATAAGCGTAGGGGTGCCCTAACCTTAGGCTAGAGGAACCCTAGCCTTATCCTAAGCTTAGACGTGCCCTCGCCTTAGCCTAGGAGTGCCCTAGCCTAAGCCTAGGGGTGCTCTAGCCTTAGGTTAGGGAAGCCCTAGCCTTAGCCTAAGCCTAGGGGTGCCCTAGCCTAAGCCTATGGGTGCCCTAGCCTAAGCCTAGGGGAGCCCTAGCCTTAGCCTAAGCCTAGGATTACCCTAGCCTAAGTTTAGGGGTGCCCTAGCCTGAGTCTAGGGGTGCCCTAACCTGAGGCTAGGGGAACTGTTGCCTTAGCCTAAGTCTTGGGGTGCCCTAGCCTAAGCCTATGGGTGCCCTAGCCTAAGCATATGGTTGCCCTTGCCTAAGCCTAGGGGTGCTCTAGCCTTAGGCTAGGGGAGCCCTAGCCTTAGCCTAAGCCTAGAGGAGCCCTAGGCTAAGCCTAGGGGTGCCCTAGTCTAAGCCAGGTGTCCCTTAGCCTAAGCCTAGGGGTGCCCTTGCCTAAGCCTAGGGGTGCCCTAGCCTTAGGCTAGGGGAGCCCTAGCCTTAGCCTAAGCCTAGGGTTGCCCTAGCCTAAGCCAAGGGGTGCTCTAGCCTTAGTCTAGGGGAGCCCTAGCCTTAGCCTAAGCCTAGGGGTGCCCTAGCCTAAGCCTAGGGGTGCCCTAGCGTGAGCCTAGTGGTGCCATAGCCTGAGTGTAGGGGTGCCCTAGCCTGAGGCTAGGGGAGCCATAGCCTGAACATAAGCCTAGGGGTGCCCTAGCCTAAGCCTAGGGGTGCCCTAGCCTAAGCCTAGGGATGCCATAGCCTTGGGCTAGGGGAGTCCTAACCTAAGTCTAAGCCAAGGGGTGCCCTAGCCTAATCCTAGGGGTGCCCTAGTGTAATCCTAGGGGTGCCCTAGCCTAATCCTAGGGGTGCCCAAGCCTAAGCCTAGGGGTGCCCAAGCCTAAGCCTAATCCTAGGGGTGCCCTAGCCTAAGCCTAGGGGTGCCCTAGCCGAAGGCAAGGGGTGCCCTAGCCTAAGACTAGGGGTGCCTAGCCTAAGACTAGTGGTGCCCTAGCCTAAGCCTAGGGGTGCCCTAGCCTAAGCCTAGGGGTGCTCTAGCCTTAGGCTAGGTGAGCCCTAGCCTTAGCCTAAGCCTAGGGGAGCCCTAGACTAAGCCTTGGGGTTCCCTATCCTAAGCCTGGGGGTGCCCTATCCTAAGCCTAGGGGTGCCCTAGCCTGAGGCTAGGGGAGCCCTAGCCTTAGTCTATCCTAGGATTGCCCTAGCCTAAGCCTAGGGGTGCCCTAGCATAAGCGTAGGGGTGCCCTAACCTTAGGCTAGAGGAACCCTAGCCTTATCCTAAGCTTAGACGTGCCCTCGCCTTAGCCTAGGAGTGCCCTAGCCTAAGCCTAGGGGTGCTCTAGCCTTAGGTTAGGGGAGCCCTAGCCTTAGCCTAAGCCTAGGGGTGCCCTAGCCTAAGCCTATGGGTGCCCTAGCCTAAGCCTAGGGGAGCCCTAGCCTTAGCCTAAGACTAGGATTACCCTAGCCTAAGTTTAGGGGTGCCCTAGCCTGAGACTAGGGGTGCCCTAACCTGAGGCTAGGGGAACTGTTGCCTTAGCCTAAGTCTTGGGGTGCCCTAGCCTAAGCCTATGGGTGCCCTAGCCTAAGCATATGGGTGCCCTTGCCTAAGCCTAGGGGTGCTCTAGCCTTAGGCTAGGGGAGCCCTAGCCTTAGCCTAAGCCTAGAGGAGCCCTAGGCTAAGCCTAGGGGTGCCCTAGTCTAAGCCAGGTGTCCCTTAGCCTAAGCCTAGGGGTGCCCTTGCCTAAGCCTAGGGGTGCCCTAGCCTTAGGCTAGGGGAGCCCTAGCCTTAGCCTAAGCATAGGGTTGCCCTAGCCTAAGCCAAGGGGTGCTCTAGCCTTAGTCTAGGGGAGCCCTAGCCTTAGCCTAAGCCTAGGGGTGCCCTAGCCTAAGCCTAGGGGTGCCCTAGCGTGAGCCTAGTGGTGCCATAGCCTGAGTGTAGGGGTGCCCTAGCCTGAGGCTAGGGGAGCCATAGCCTGAACATAAGCCTAGGGGTGCCCTAGCCTAAGCCTAGGGGTGCCCTAGCCTAAGCCTAGGGATGCCATAGCCTTGGGCTAGGGGAGTCCTAACCTAAGTCTAAGCCAAGGGGTGCCCTAGCGTAATCCTAGGGGTGCCCTAGCGTAATCCTAGGGGTGCCCTAGCCTAATCCTAGGGGTGCCCAAGCCTAAGCCTAGGGGTGCCCAAGCCTAAGCCTAAGCCTAGGGGTGCCCTAGCCTAAGACTAGTGATGCCCTAGCCTAAGCCTAGGGTTGCCCTAGCCTAAGCCTAGGGGTGCCCTAGCCTTAGGCTAGGGGAGCCCTAGCCTTATCCTAAGCCTAGGGGTGCAATAGCCTAAGCCCAGGGGTGCTCTAGCCTTAGGCTAGGGGAGCCCTAGCCTTAGACTAAGCCTAGCGGTGCCATAGTCTAATCCTAGGGGTGCCCTAGCCTGAGCCTAGGGGTGCCGTAGCCTGAGGCTAGGGGAGCCCTAGCCTTAGCCTAAGCCTAAGGGTGCCGTAGCCTAAGCCTAGGGGTGCCGTAGCCTAAGCCTAGGGATGCCCTAGCCTTAGGCTAGGGGAGCCCTAGCCTTAGCCTAAGCCTAAGGGTGCCCTAGCCTAAGCCTAGGGTTGCCCTAGCCTGAGCCTAGGGGTGCCCTAGCCTTAGGCTTGGGAAGCCCTAGCCTTACACTAAGCCTAGGGGTGCCCTAGACTAAGGATAGGGGTGCCCTAGCCTAAGGCTAAGGGTGCCCTAGCCTAAGACTAGGGGTGCCCTAGCCTAAACCTAGGAGTGCCCTTGCCTAAGCCTAGTGGTGCCCTTGCCTAAGCCTATGGGTGGCCTAGCCTAAGCCTAGGGTTGCCCTAGCCTTAGGCTAGAAGAGCCCTAGCCTAAGCCTAAGCCTAGGGGTGGACTAGCCTAAGCCTAGGGGTGCCCTAGCCTGAGCCTAGGGGTGCCCTAGCCTGAGTTTACGGGTGCCCTAGAATGAGGCTAGGGGAGCCCTAGCCTTATCCTAAGCCTAGGCGTGCCCCAGCCTTAGCCTAGGGGTGCCCTAGCCTAAGAATAGGGGTGCTCTAGCCTTAGGTTAGGGGAGCCTTAGCCTAAGCCTAGGGGTGCCCTAGCCTGAGGCTAGGGGAGCCCGAGCCTTAGCCTAAGCCTTGGATTGCCCTAGCCTAAGCTTAGGGGTGCCCTAGCCTGAGTTTAGGGGTGCCCTAACCTAAGCCTAGGGATGCCCTAGCCTTAGGCTTGGGGTGCCCTATCCTAAGCCTAGGGGTGCCCTAACCTAAGCCTAGGGGTGCCCTAACCTTATACTAGCGGAGCCCTAGCCTTAGCCTAAGCCTAGGGGTGCCCTAGCCTAAGGCTAGGGGTGCCCTAGCCTAAGCCTAGGGGTGTCCTAGCCTAAGGCTAGGGGTGCCCTAGCCTAAGCCTAGGGGTGCCCTAACCTAAGCCTATGGGTGCCCTAGCCTAAGCCTAGGGGTGCCCAAGCCTTAGGCTAGGGGAGCCCTACCCTTAGCCTAAGCTTAGGGGAGCCCTAGGCTAAGACTAGGGGTGCCCTAGCCATGCCTAGGGGCCCCCTAGCCTAAGCCTAGGGGTGCCCTAGCCTAAGCCTAGGGGTGCCCTAGCCTTAGGCTAGGGGAGCCCTAGCCTTAGCCTAAGCGTAGGGGTGCCCTAGCCTAAACCAAGCGGTGCTGTAGCCTTAGTCTAGGGGAGTCCTAGCCTTAGCCTAAGCCTAGGGGTGCCCCAGCCTGAGCCTAGGTGTGTCCTAGCCTGAGTCTACGGGTGCCCTAGCATGAGGCTAGGGGAGCCCTAGCCTTAGTCGAGCCTAGGATTGCGCTAGCCTAAGCCTAGTGGTGCCATAGCCTGAGTCTAGGGGTGCCGTAGCCTAAGGCTAGGGGAGCCGTAGCCTGAGCCTAAGCCTAGGGGTGCCCTAGCCTAAACCTAGGGGTGCCCTAGCCTAAACCTAGGGGTGCCCTTGCCTAAGCCTAGGGGTGCCCTTGCCTAAGCCTATGGGTGGGCTAGCCTAAGCCTAGGGTTGCCCTAGCCTTAGGCTAGAAGAGCCCTAGCCTTAGCCTAAGCCTAGGGGTGCCCTAGCCTAAGCCTAGGGGTGCCCTAGCTTAAGCCTAGGGGTGCTATGGCCTTAGGTTAGGGGAGCCCTAGCCTTAGCCTAAGGCTAGGGGTGCCCTAGTCTAAGCCTATGGGTGCCCGAGCCTTAGCCTAGGGGTGCCCTAGCCTAAGCCTAGGGGTGCCCTAGCCTAAGCCTAGGGGTGCCCTAGCCTAAGCCTAGGGGTGCCCTTGCCTAACCCTAGGGGTGCCCTAGCCTAAGCCTATGGGTGCCCTAGCCTAAGCCTAGGGTGCCCTAGCCTAAGCCTAGGGGTGCCTTGCCTTAGGCTAGGGGAGCCCTAGCCTTAGCCTAAGCCTAGAGGAGCCCTTGGCTAAGCCTAGGGGTGCCCTAGCATAAGCCTAGGTATCCCCTAGCCTAAGCCTAGGGGTGCCCTTGCCTAAGCCTTGGGGTGCCCTAACCTTAGGCTAGGGGAGCCCTAGCCTTAACCTAAGCCTAGGGGTGCCCTAGCCTAAGCCAAGGGGTGCCCTAGCCTCAGTCTAGGGGAGCCCTAGCCTTAGCCTAAGCCTAGGGGTGCCCTAGCCTAAGCCAAGGGGTGCCCTAGCCTCAGTCTAGGGGAGCCCTAGCCTTAGCCTAAACCTA
This sequence comes from Tenrec ecaudatus, assembly GCF_050624435.1. Lineage (NCBI taxonomy): Eukaryota > Metazoa > Chordata > Mammalia > Afrosoricida > Tenrecidae > Tenrec > Tenrec ecaudatus. The sequence continues at coordinate 1,000,189 of NW_027459479.1, forward strand.
GGGGTTCCCTAGCCTAAGCCTAGGGGTGCCCTAGCCTGAGCCTGGGGTGTCCTAGCCTGAGTCTACGGATGCCCTAGCCTGAGGCTAGGGGAGCCCTAGCTTTAGTGGAGCCTAGGATTGCACTAGCCTAAGCCTAGTGGTGCCATAGCCTGAGTGTAGGGGTGCCCTAGCCTGAGGCTAGGGGAGCCGTAGCCTGAGCCTAAGCCTAGGGGTGCCCTAGCCTAAGCATATGGGTGCCCTAGCCTTAGCCTAGGGGTGCCCTAGCCTTGGGCTATGGGAGCCCTAACCTTAGTCTAAGCCTAGGGGTGCCCTAGCCTAAGCCTAGGGGTGCCCTAGCCTAAGCCTAGGGGTGCCCTAGCCTAAGCCTAGGGGTGCCCAAGCCTTAGGCTAGGAGAGCCCTAGCCTTATCCTAAGCCTAGGGGTGCAATAGCCGAAGCGTAGGGGTGCTCTAGCCTTAGGCTAGGGGAGCCCTAGCCTTAGACTAAGCCCAGGGGTGCTAGCCTAATCCTCGTGGTGCCCTAGCCTAAGCCTAGGGGTGCCATAGTCTAAGCCTAGGTGTGCCCTAGCCTGAGCCTAGGGGTGCCCTAGCCTGAGGCTAGGGGAGCCCTAGCCTTAGCCTAATCCTAGGGGTGCCCTAGCCTGAGCCTAGGGGTGTCCTAGCCTAAGCCTAGGGGTGCCCTAGCCTAAGCCTAGGGGTGCCCTAGCCTGAGCCTGGGAGTGCTGTAGCCTTAGGCTAGGGGAGCCGTAGCCTATGCCTAGGGGTGCCCTAGCCTAAGCCTAGGGGTGCCCTAGCCTACGCCGAGGGTGGCGCTAGCCTAAGCCTAGGGGTGCCCTAGACTAAGCCTAGGGGTGCCGTAGCCTAAGCCTAGGGGTGCCCTTGCCTTAAGCTAGGGGAGCCCTAGCCTTAGCCTAAGCCTAGGGGTGCCGTAGCCCAAGCCTAGGGGTGCCCTAGCCTGAGCCTAGGGGTGCCCTAGCCTAAGCCTAGGTATGCCCTCGCCTAAGGCTTGGGGTGCCCTAGCCTAAGCCTAGGGATGCCCTAGCCTAAGCCTAGGGGTTGCGTAGCCTTAGGCTAGGGGAGCCCTAGCCTTAGCCTAAGCCTAGGGGAGCCCTAGCCTTAGCCTAGGGGTGCCCTAGCCTAAGCCTAGGTGTCCCCTAGCCAAAGCCTAGGGGTACCCTAGCCTAAGTTTTGGGGGTACCCTAGCCTAAGCCTAGGGGTGCCCAAGCCTAATCATAGGGGTGTCCTAGCCTAAGCCTAGGGGTGGCCTAGCCTTAGACTTAGGGAGCCCTAGCCTTAGCCTAAGCCTAGGGGTGCCCTAGCCTAAGCCTAGGCGTGCCCTAGCCTAAGCCTAAGGGTGCCCTAGCCTGAGCCTACGGGTGCCCTAACTTGTGCTATGGGAGCCCTAGCCTTAGTCTAGCCTAGGATTGCCCTAGCCTAAGCTTAGGGGTGCCCTTCCCTAAGTCTAGGGGTGCCCTTGCCTTAGGCTAGGGGAGCCCTAGCCTTAGCCTCAGCCTAGGGGTGCCCTAGCCAAAGGCTAGGGGTGCCCTAGCCTAAGACTAGGGGTGCCTAGCCTAAGACTAGTGGTGCCCTAGCCTAAGCCTAGGGGTGCCCTAGCCTAAGCCTAGGGGTGCCCTAGCCTTAGGCTAGGGGAGCCCTAGCCTTAGCCTAAGCCTAGGGGAGCCCTGGACTAAGCCTTGGGGTGCCCTATCCTAAGCCTAGGGGTGCCCTAGCATAAGCCTAGGGGTGCCCTAGACTGAGGCTAGGGGAGCCCTAGCCTTAGTCTAGCCTAGGATTGCCCTAGCCTAAGCCTAGGGGTGCCATAGCCTGACTCTAGGGGTGTCCTAGCCTGAGGCTAGGGGAGCCGTAGCCTGAGCCTAAGCCTAGGGGTGCCCTAGCCTAAACCTAGGGGTGCCCTAGCCTAAGCCTAGGGGTGCCCTAGCCTTAGGCTAGGGGAACCCTAGCCTTATCCTAAGTTTAGGCATGCCCTAGCCTTAGACTAGGGGTGCCCTAGCCTAAGCCTAGGGGTGCTCTAGCCTTAGGTTAGGGGAGCCCTAGTCTTAGCTTAAGCCTAGGGGTGCCCTAGCCTAAGCCTAGGGGTGCCCTTGCCTAAGCCTATGGGTGCCCTAGCCTAAACCTATAGGTGCCCTAGCCTAAGCATATGGCTGCCCTAGCCTAAGCCTAGGGGTGCCCTAGCCTTAGGTGCGGTGTGCCCTAGCCTAAGCCTACGGGTGCCCTAGCCTAAGCCTAGGGATGCCCTAGCCTTAGGCTAGGGGAGCCCTAGCCTTAGCCTAAGCCTAGGGGTGCCCTAGACTAAACCAAGGGGTGCTCTAGCCTTCGTCTAGGGGAGCCCTAGCCTTAGCCAAAGCCTAGGGGTGCCCTAGCCTGAGTCTACGGATGCCCTAGCCTGAGGCTAGGGGAGCCCTAGCCTTAGTGGAGCCTAGGATTGCGCTAGCCTAAGCCTAGTGGTGCCATAGCCTGAGTGTAGGGGTGCCCTAGCCTGAGGCTAGGGGAGGCGTAGCCTGAGCCTAAGCCTATGGGTGCCATAGCCTAAGCCTTGGGGTGCCCTAGCCTAAGCCTTGGGGTGCCTTTGCCTTGAGTTAGGGGAGCCCTAACCTTAGTCTAAGCCTAGGGGTGCCCTAGCCTAAGCCTAAGTGTGCCCTAGCATAAGCCTAGGGGTGCCCTAGCCTAATCCTAGGGGTGCCCTAGCCTAAGCCTAGGTGTGCCCAAGCCTAAGCCTAAGCCTAGGGGTGCCCTAGCCTAAGCCTAGGGGTGCCCTAGCCTAAGCCTAGGGGTGCCCTAGCCTAAGCCTAGGGGTGCCCTAGCCTAAGCCTAGGGGTTCCCTAGCCTTAGGCTAGGGGAGCCCTAGCCTTATCCTAAGCCTAGGGGTGCAATAGCCTAAGCCTAGGGGTGCTCTAGCCTTAGGCTAGGGGAGCCCTAGCCTTAGCCTAAGCCTATGGGTGCCCTAGCCTAAGCCTAGGGTTGCCCTAGCCTGAGCCTAGGGCTGCCCTAGCCTTAGGCTAAGGAAGCCCTAGCCTTAGACTAAGCCTAGGGGTGCCGTAGCCTAAGCCTAGGGGTGCCCTAGCCGAAGCCTAGGGGTGCCCTAGCCTGAGCTTAGGGGTGCCCTAGCCTAAGCCTAGGTATGCCCTCGCCTAAGGCTTGGGGTGCCCTAGCCTAAGCCTAGGGGTGCCCTAGCCTTAGGCTAGAGGAGCCCTAGCCATAACCTAAGCCTAGGGGTGCCCTAGCCTAAGCCTAGGGGTTCCCTAGCCTAAGCCTAAGGGTGCCCTAGTCTGAGCCTACGGGTGCCCTAGCTTGTGCTATGGGAGCCCTAGCCTTAGTCTAGCCTAGGATTGCCCTACCCTAAGCTTAGGGGTGCCCTTCCCTGAGTCTAGGGGTACCCTAGCCTTAGGCTAGGGGAGCCCTACCCTTAGCCTAAGCCTAGGGGTGCCCTAGCCTAAGCCTAGGGGTGCCCTAGCCGAAGGCTAGGGGTGCCCTAGCCTAAGACTAGGGGTGCCTAGCCTAAGACTAGTGGTGCCCTAGCCTAAGCCTAGGGGTGCCCTAGCCTAAGCCTAGGGGTGCCCTAGCCTTAGGCTAGGTGAGCCCTAGCCTTAGCCTAAGCCTAGGGGAGCCCTAGACTAAGCCTTGGGGTTCCCTATCCTAAGCCTCGGGGTGCCCTATCCTAAGCCTAGGGGTGCCCTAGACTGAGGCTAGGGGAGCCCTAGCCTTTGTCTAGCCTAGGATTGCCCTAGCCTAAGCCTAGGGGTGCCCTAGCATAAACCTAGGGGTGCCCTAGCCTTAGGCTAGGGGAACCCTAGCCTTATCCTAAGCTTAGACGTGCCCTCACCTTAGCCTAGGAGTGCCCTAGCCTAAGCCTAGGGGTGCTCTAGCCTTAGGTTAGGGGAGCCCTAGCCTTAGCCTAAGCCTAGGGGTGCCCTAGCCTAAGCCTATGGGTGCCCTCGCCTAAGCCTAGGGGAGCCCTAGCCTTAGCCTAAGCCTAGGATTACCCTAGCCTAAGCTTAGGGGTGCCCTAGCCTGAGTCTAGGGGTGCCCTAACTTGAGGCTAGGGGAACTGTTGCCTTAGCCTAAGTCTTGGGGTGCCCTAGCCTAAGCCTATGGGTGCCCTAGCCTAAGAATATGGGTGCCCTTGCCTAAGCCTAGGGGTGCTCTAGCCTTAGGCTAGGGGAGCCCTAGCCTTAGCCTAAGCCTAGAGGAGCCCCAGGCTAAGCCTAGGGGTGCCCTAGCCTAAGCCTAGGTGTCCCCTAGCCTAAGTCTAGGGGTGCCCTTGCCTAAGCCTAGGGGTGCCCTAGCCTTAGGCTAGGGGAGCCCTAGCCTTAGCCTAAGCCTAGGGTTGCCCTAGCCTAAGCCAAGGGGTGCTCTAGCCTTAGTCTAGGGGAGCCCTAGCCTTAGCCTAAGCCTAGGGGTGCCCTAGCCTAAGCCTAGGGGTGCCCAGGCGTGAGCCTAGGGGTGCCCTGGCTTGAGTCTACGGATGCCCTAGCCTGAGGCTTGGGGACCCCTAGCCTTAGTGGAGCCTAGGATTGCGCTAGTCTAAGCCTAGTGGTGCCATAGCCTGAGTGTAGGGGTGCCCTAGCCTGAGGCTAGGGGAGCCGTAGCCTGAACCTAAGCCTAGGGGTGCCCTAGCCTAAGCCTAGGGGTGCCCTAGCCTAAGCCTAGGGATGCCCTAGCCTTGGGCTAGGGGAGCTCTAACCTTAGTCTAAGCCAAGGGGTGCCCTAGCCTAATCCTAGGGGTGCCCTAGCGTAATCCTCGGGGTGCCCTAGCCTAATCCTAGGGGTGCCCAAACCTAAGCCTAGGGGTGCCCAAGCCTAAGCCTAAGCCTAGGGGTGCCCTAGCCTAAGCCTAGGGGTGCCCTAGCCTAAGCCTAGGGGTGCCCTAGCCTTAGGCTAGGGGAGCCCTAGCCTTATCCTAAGCCTAGGGGTGCAATAGCTTAATCCCAGGGGTGCTCTAGCCTTAGGCTAGGGGAGCCCTAGCCTTAGACTAAGCCTAGCGGTGCCATAGTCTAATCCTAGGGGTGCCCTAGCCTGAGCCTAGGGGTGCCCTAGCCTGAGGCTTGGGGAGCCCTAGCCTTAGCCTAAGCCTAAGGGTGCCGTAGCCTAAGCCTAAGGGTGCCCTACCCTAAGCCTAGGGTTGCCCTAGCATGAGCCTAGGGGTGCCCTAGCCTTAGGCTTGGGAAGCCCTAGCCTTAGACTAAGCCTAGGGGTGCCCTAGCCTAAGGATAGGGGTGCCCTAGCCTAAGGCTAAGGATGCCCTAGCCTAAGACTAGGGGTGCCCTAGCCTAAACCTAGGAGTGCCCTTGCCTAAGCCTAGGGGTGCCCTTGCCTAAGCCTATGGGTGGCCTAGCCTAAGCCTAGGGTTGCCCTAGCCTTAGGCTACAAGGGCCCTAGCCTAAGCCTAAGCCTAGGGCTGGCCTAGCCTAAGCCTAGGGGTGCCCTAGCCTTAGCCTAGGGGTGCCCTAGCCTAAGAATAGGGGTGCTCTAGCCTTAGGTTAGGGGAGCCTTAGCCTAAGCCTAGGGGTGCCCTAGCCTGAGGCTAGGGGAGCCCGAGCCTTAGCCTAAGCCTTGGATTGCCCTAGCCTAAGCTTAGGGGTGCCCTAGCCTGAGTTTAGAGGTGCCCTAGCCTAAGCCTAGGGATGCCCTAGCCTTAGGCTTGGGGTGCCCTATCCTAAGCCTAGGGGTGCCCTAACCTAAGCCTAGGGGTGCCCTAGCCTTATGCTAGGGGAGCCCTAGCCTTAGCCTAAGCCTAGGGGTGCCCTAGCCTAAGGCTAGGGTTGCCCTAGCCTAAGGCTAGGGGTGTCCTAGCCTAAGGCTAGGGGTGCCCTAGCCTAAGCCTAGGGGGGCCCTAACCTAAGCCTATGGGTGCCCTAGCCTAAGCCTAGGGGTGCCCTAGCCTTAGGCTAGGGGAGCCCTACCCTTAGCCTAAGCCTAAGGGAGCCCTAGGCTAAGCCTAGGGGTGCCCTAGCCTAAGCCTAGGTGTCCCCTAGCCTAAGCCTAGGGGTGCCCTTGCCTAAGCCTAGGGGTGCCCTAGCCTTAGGCTAGGGGAGCCCTAGCCTTAGCCTAAGCCTAGGGTTGCCCTAGCCTAAGCCAAGGGGTGCTCTAGCCTTAGTCTAGGGGAGCCCTAGCCTTAGCCTAAGCCTAGGGGTGCCCTAGCCTTAGCCTAAGCCTAGGGGTGCCCTAGCCTAAGCCTAGGGGTGCCCTAGCGTGAGCCTAGGGGTGCCCTGGCATGAGTCTACGGATGCCCTAGCCTGAGGCTTGGGGACCCCTAGCCTTAGTGGAGCCTAGGATTGCGCTAGTCTAAGCCTAGTGGTGCCATAGCCTGAGTGTAGGGGTGCCCTAGCCTGAGGCTAGGGGAGCCGTAGCCTGAACCTAAGCCTAGGGGTGCCCTAGCCTAAGCCTAGGGGTGCCCTAGCCTAAGCCTAGGGATGCCCTAGCCTTGGGCTAGGGTAGCCCTAACCTTAGTCTAAGCCAAGGGGTGCCCTAGCCTAATCCTAGGGGTGCCCTAGCGTAATCCTAGGGGTGCCCTAGCCTAATCCTAGGGGTGCCCAAGCCTAAGCCTAGGGGTGCCCAAGCCTAAGCCTAAGCCTAGGGGTGCCCTAGCCTAAGACTAGGGATGCCCTAGCCTAAGCCTAGGGGTGCCCTAGCCTAAGCCTAGGGGTGCCCTAGCCTTAGGCTAGGGGAGCCCTAGCCTTATCCTAAGCCTAGGGGTGCAATAGCCTAAGCCCAGGGGTGCTCTAGCCTTAGGCTAGGGGAGCCCTAGCCTTAGACTAAGCCTAGCGGTGCCATAGTCTAATCCTAGGGGTGCCCTAGCCTGAGCCTAGGGGTGCCCTAGCCTGAGGCTAGGGGAGCCCTAGCCTTAGCCTAAGCCTAAGGGTGCCGTAGCCTAAACCTAGGGGTGCCGTAGCCTAAGCCTAGGGATGCCCTGGCCTTAGGCTAGGGGAGCCCTAGCCTTAGCCTAAGCCTAAGGGTTCCCTAGCCTAAGCCTAGGGTTGCCCTAGCCTGAGCCTAGGGGTGCCCTAGCCTTAGGCTTGGGAAGCCCTAGCCTTAGACTAAGCCTAGGGGTGCCCTAGCCTAAGGCTAAGGGTGCCATAGCCTAAGACTAGGGGTGCCCTAGCGTAAACCTAGGAGTGCCCTTGCCTAAGCCTAGGGGTGCCCTTGCCTAAGCCTATGGGTGGCCTATCCTAAGCCTAGGGTTTCCCTAGCCTTAGGCTAGAAGAGCCCTAGCCTAAGCCTAAGCCTAGGGGTGGCCTAGCCTAAGCCTAGGGGTGCCCTAGCCTGAGTTTACGGGTGCCCTAGAATGAGGCTAGGGGAGCCCTAGCCTTATCCTAAGCCTAGGCGTGCCCTAGCCTTAGCCTAGGGGTGCCCTAGCCTAAGAATAGGGGTGCTCAAGCCTTAGGTTAGGGGAGCCTTAGCCTAAGCCTAGGGGTGCCCTAGCCTGAGGCTAGGGGAGCCCGAGCCTTAGCCTAAGCCTTGGATTGCCCTAGCCTAAGCTTAGGGGTGCCCTAGCCTGAGTTTAGGGGTGCCCTAGCCTAAGCCTAGGGATGCCCTAGCCTTAGGCTTGGGGTGCCCTATCCTAAGCCTAGGGGTGCCCTAACCTAAGCCTAGGGGTGCCCTAGACTTATGCTAGGGGAGCCCTAGCCTTAGCCTAAGCCTAGGGGTGCCCGAGCCTAAGGCTAGGGGTGCCCTAGCCTAAGGCTTGGGGTGTCCTAGCCTAAGGCTAGGGGTGCCCTAGCCTAAGCCTAGGGGTGCCCTAACCTAAGCCTATGGGTGCCCTAGCCTAAGCCTAGTGGTGCCCTAGCCTTAGGCTAGGGGAGCCCTACCCTTAGCCTAAGCCTAGGGGAGCCCTAGGCTAAGCCTAGGGGTGCCCTAGCCTAAGCCTAGGGGCCCCCTAGCCTAAGCCTAGGGGTGCCCTAGCCTAAGCCTAGGGGTGCCCTAGCCTTAGGCTAGGGGAGCCCTAGCCTTAGCCTAAGCCTAGGGGTGCCCTAGCCTAAACCAAGCGGTGCTCTAGCCTTAGTCTAGGGGAGTCCTAGCCTTAGCCTAAGCCTAGGGTGCCCCAGCCTGAGCCTAGGGGTGTCCTAGCCTGAGTCTACGGCTGCCCTAGCATGAGGCTAGGGGAGCCCTAGCCTTAGTCGAGCCTAGGATTGCGCTAGCCTAAGCCTAATGGTGCCATAGCCTGAGTCTAGGGGTGCCCTAGCCTAAGGCTAGGGGAGCCGTAGCCTGAGCCTAAGCCTAAGGGTGCCCTAGCCTAAACCTAGGGGTGCCCTAGCCTAAGCCTAGGGGTGCCCAAGCCGTAGGCTAGGGGAGCCCTAGCCTTAGACTAAGCCTAGGGGTGCCCTAGCCTAAGCCTAGGGGTGCCCTAGCCTAAGCCTAGGGGTGCCCTAGCCTAAGGCTAAGGGTGCCCTAGCCTAAGACTAGAGGTGCCCTAGCCTAAACCTAGGGGTGCCCTTGCCTAAGCCTAGGGGTGCCCTTGCCTAAGCCTATGGGTGGGCTAGCCTAAGCCTAGGGTTGCCCTAGCCTTAGGCTAGAAGAGCCCTAGCCTTAGCCTAAGCCTAGGGGTGCCCTAGCCTAAGCCTAGGGGTGCCCTAGCCTGAGCCTGGGGGTGCCCTAGCCTGAGTCTACGGGTGCCCTAGCATGAGGCTAGGGAAGCGCTAGCCTTAGTCGAGCCTAGGATTGCGCTAGCCTAAGCCTAGGGGTGCCTAGCCTAAGCGTAGGGGAGCCCTATCCTTAGGCTACTGGAGCCCTGGCCTTATCCTAAGCCTAGGCGTGCCCTAGCCTTAGCCTAGGGGTGCCCTAGCCTAAGGCTAGGGGTGCCCTAGCCTAAGCTAAGGGGTGCCCTAGCCTTAGGCTAGGGAAGCCCTAGCCTTAACCTAAGCCTAGGGGAGCCCTAGACTAAGCCATGGGGTGCCCTAGCCTAAGCCTAGGGGTGCCCTAGCCTAAGCCTAGGGGTGCCCTAGCCTGAGGCTAGGGGAGCCCTAGCCTTAGTCTAGCTTAGGATTGCCCTAGCCTAAGCCTAGGGGTGCCATAGCCTGAGTCTAGGGGTGCCCTAGCCTGAGGCTAGGGGATCCGTAGCCTGAGCCTAAGCCTGGGGGTGCCCTAGCCTAAGCATTGGGGTACCCTACCCTACGCCTAGGGGTGCCCAAGCCTAAGCTAGGGCTGCCCTAGCCTTAGGCTAGGGGAGCCCGAGCCTAAGCCTAAGCCTAGGGGTGCCCTAGCCTAAGACTAGGGGTGACCTAGCCTAAGCCTACGGGTGCCCTAGCCTAAGCCTAGGGGTGCTATAGCCTTAGGTTAGGGGAGCCCTAGCCTTAGCCTAAGGCTAGGGGTGCCCTAGTCTAAGCCTATGGGTGCCCAAGCCTTAGCCTAGGGGTGCCCTAGCCTGAGGCTAGGGGAGCCCTAGACTTAGCCTAAGCCTAGGATTGCCCTAGCCTAAGCTTAGGGGTGCCCTAGCCTGAGTCTAGGGGTGCCGTAACCTGAGGCTAGGGGAGCTGTTGCCTTAGCCTAAGTCTAGGGGTGCCCTAGCATAAGCTTAGGGGTGCCCAAGCCTTAGGCTAGGGGTGCCCTAGCCTAAGCCTAGGGGTGCCCTAGCCTAAGCCTAGGGGTGCCCTAGCCTTAGGCTAGGTGAGCCCTAGCCTTAGCCTAAGCCAAGGGGTTCCCTAGCCTAAGCCTAGGGGTGCCCTAGCCTAAGGCTAGGGGTGCCCTAGCCTAAGGCTAGGGGTTCCCTTGCCTAAGCCTAGGGGTGCCCTAGCCTAAGCCTAGGGGTGCCCTATCCTTAGGCTAGGGGAGCCCTAGCCTTAGCCTAAGCCTAGGGGTGCCCTATGCTAAGCAAAGGGGTGCATTAGCCTAAGCCTAGGGGTGCCCTAGCCTAAGCCTAGCGGTGCCCTAGCCTGAGCTTAGGGGTGCCCTAGCCTGAGTCTACGGGTGCCCTAACCTGAGGCTAGGGGAGCCATAGCCTTAGTGGAGCCTAGGATTGCGCTAGCCTAAGCTTAGTGGTGCCATAGCCTGAGTCTAGGGGTGCCCTAGTCTGAGGCTAGGGGAGCCATAGCCTGAGCCTAAGCCTAGGGGTGCCCTAGCCTAAGCCTAGGGTGCCCTAGCCTAAGCCTTGGTGTGCCCTAGCCTTGGGCTAGGGGAGCCCTAACCTTAGTCTAAGCCTAGGGGTGCCCTAGCCTAAACCTAGGGGTGCCCTAGCTTAAGCATAGGCGTGACCTAGCCTAATCCTAGGGGTGCCCAAGCCTAAGCCTAGGGGTGCCCAAGCCTTAGGCTAGGGGAGCCCTAGCCTTATCCTAAGCTTAGGGGTGCAATAGCCTAAGCCTAGGGGTGCTCTAGCCTTAGGCTAGGGGAGCCCTAGCCTTAGACTTAGCCTAGGGGTGCCCTATCCTAAGCCTAGGGGTGCCCTAGCCTAAGCCTAGGGGTGCCCTAGCCTTAGGCTAGGGGAGCCCTAGCCTTATCCTAAGCCTAGGGGTGCAATAGCCTAAGCCTAGGGGTGCTCTAGCCTTAGGCTAGGGTAGCCCTAGCCTTAGACTAAGCCTAGGGGTGCCCTATCCTAAGCCTAGGGGTGCCCTAGCCTAAGCCTAGGGGTGCCCAAGCCTGAGTCTAGGGGTGCCGTAGCCTTAGGTTAGGGGAGCCCTAGCCTTAGCCTAAGCCTAGGGGTGCCATAGTCTAAGCCTAGGGGTGCCCCAGCCTGAGCCTAGGGGTGCCCTAGCATGAGCCTAGGGGAGCCCTAGCCTTAGACTAAACCTAAGGGTGCCGTAGCCTAAACCTAGGGGTGCCCTAGCCTAAGCCTAGGGGTGCCGTAGCCTAAGCCTAGGGATTCCCTAGCCTTAGGCTAGGGGAGCCCTAGCCTTAGCCTAAGCCTAGGGGTGCCCTAGCCTAAGCCTAGGGTTGCCCTAGCCTGAGCCTAGGGGTGCCCTAGCCTTAGTCTTGGGGAGCCCTAGCCTTAGACTAAGCCTAGGGGTGCCCTAGCCTAAGCCTAGGGGTGCCCTACCCTAAGGCTTAGGGTGCTCTAGCCTAAGACTAGGGGTGCCCTAACCTAAACTTATGGGTGCCCTTGCCTAAGCCTAGGGGTGCCCTTGCATAAGCCTATGAGTGGCCTAGCCTAAGCCTAGGGTTGCCTTAGCCTTAGGCTAGAAGACCCCTAGCCTTAGCCTAAGCCTAGGGGTGCCCTAGCCTAAGACTAGGGGTGCCCTAGCCTGATCCTAGGGGTGCCCTAGCCTGAGTCTACGGGTGCCCTAGCATGAGGCTAGGGGAGGCTAGCCTTAGTCGAGCCTAGGATTGCGCTAGCCTAAGCCTAGGGGTGCCCTAGCCTAAGCCCAGGGGAGCCCTATCTTTATGCTAGGGGAGCCATAGCCTTATCCTAAGCCTAGCCGTGTCCTAGCCTTAGCCTAGGGGTGCCCTAGCCTAAGCCTAGGGGTGCTGTAGCCTTAGGTTAGGGGAGCCTTAGCCTAAGCCTAGGGGTGCCCTAGCCTGAGGCTTGGGGAGCCCTAGCCTTAGCCTAAACCTAGGATTGCCATAGCCTAAGCTTAGGTGCTCCCTAGTCTGAGTCTAGGGGTGCCCTAGCCAAAGCCTAAGGGTGCCCTAGCCTAAGTCTAGGGGTGCCCTAGCCTAAGGATAGGGGTGCCCTAGCCTAAGCCTAGTGGTGCCCTATCCTAAGCCTAGGGGTGCCATATCCTAAGCCTATGGGTGCCCTAGCCTTGGGCTAGGGGAGCCCTAACCTTAGTCTAAGCCTAGGGGTGCCCTAGCCTAAGCCTAGGGGTGGCCTAGCATAATCCTACGGGTGCCAAAGCCTAAGCCTCGGGGTGCCCAAGCTGTAGGCTAGGGGAGCCCTAGCCTTAGACTAAGCCTAGGGGTGCCCTAGCCTAAGCCTAGGGGTGCCCCAGCCTAAGGCTAAGGGTGCCCTAGCCTAAGACTAGGGGTGCCCTAGCCTAAACCTAGGGGTGCCCTTGCCTAAGCCTAGGGGTGCCCTTGCCTAAGCCAATGGGTGGCCTAGCCTAAGCCTAGGGTTGCCCTAGCCTAAGGCTAGGGGTGCCCTAGCCTAAGCCTAGGGATGCCCTAACCTAAGCCTATGGGTGCCCTAGCCTAAGCCTAGGGGTGCCCTAGCCTTGGGCTAGGGGATCCCTAACCTTATTCTAAGCCTAGGGGTGCCCTAGCCTAAGCCTAGGGGTACCCTAGCGTAAGCCTAGGGGTGCCCTAGCCTAATCCTACGGGTGCCCAAGCCTAAGCCTCGGGGTGCCCAAGCTGTAGGCTAGGGTAGCCCTAGCCTTAGACTAAGCCTAGGGGTGCCCTAGCCTAAGCCTAGGGGTTCCCTAGCATAAGGCTAAGGGTGTCCTAGCCTAAGACTAGGGGTGCCCTAGCCCAAACTTAGGGGTGCCCTTGCCTAAGCCTAGGGGTGCCCTTGCCTAAGCCTAGGGGTGCCCTAGCCTAAGCCTAGGGGTGCCCTAGCCTAAGTCTAGGGGTTCCCTAGCCTAAGCCTAGGGGTGCCCTAGCCTAAGCCCAGGGGTGCCCTATCCTGAGCCTAGGGGTGCCCTATCCTGAGCCTAGGGGTGCCCCAGCCTGACGCTAGATGTGCCCTAGCCTTAGCCTAAGACAAGGGGTGCCCTAGCCTAAGCCTAGTGGTGCCTTACCCTAAGCCTAGGGGTGCCCTATCCTGAGCCTCAGCCTAGGGGTACCCTTGCCTAAGCCTAGGGGTGCCCTAGCCAGAGGCTAGGGGAGCCCTAGCCTTAGCCTACGCCTAGTGGTGCCCTAGCCTAAGCCTAGGGGTGCCCTAGCCTAAGCCTGGGGGTGCCCTAGCCTAAGCCTGGGGGTGCCCTAGCCTGAGCCTCAGCCTAGGGGTGCCCTTTTCTGAGCCTAGGGGTGCCCTATCCAGAGGCTAGGAGAGCTCTAGCCTGAGCCTCAGCCTAGTGGTGCCCTAGCCTGAGCCGAGGGGTGCCCTAGCCTGTGGCTAGGGGAGCCCTATCCTTAGCCTACTCCTAGTGGTGCCCTAGCCTAAGCCTAGGGGTGCCCTAGCCTAAGCCTAGGGGTGCCCTAGCCTAAGCCTAGGGGTGCCCTAGTCTTAAGCTAGGGGAGCCCTATCCTTAGCCTAAGCCTAGGGGTGCCCTAGCCTAAGCCTAGGGGCAACCTAGCCTAAACCTACGGGTGACCTAGCCTAAGCCTAGGGGTGCCCTAGCTTAAGCCTAGAGGTGCTGTAGCCTAAGCCTAGGGGTGCCCTATCCTGAGCCTAGGGGTGCCCTATCCTGAGCCTAGGTTTGCCCCAGTCTGACGCTAGAGGTGCCCTAGCCTTAGCCTAAGCCTAGGGTTGCCCTAGCCTAAGCCTTGGTGTGCCCTAGTCTTAGGCTAGGGGAGACCTAGCCTTAGCCTAAGCCTAGGGGTGCCCTAGCCTAAGCCTAGGGGTGCCCTAGCCTAAGGATAGGTATGCCCTAGCCTAAGGCTAGGGTTGCCCTAGCCTAAGCCTAGGGGTGCCCTAGCCTAAGCCTATGGGTGCCCTAGCCTAAGCCTAGGGGTGCCCAAGCCGTAGGCTAGTGGAGCCCTAGCCTAAGCCTAAGCCTAGGTGTGCCCTAACGTAAGCCTAGGGTTGCCCTAGCCTAAGCCTAGGGGTGCCCTAGCCTTATCCTAACCCTAGGGGTGCCCTAGACTAAGCCTAGGGGTGCAATAACCTAAGCCTAGGGGTGCTCTAGACTTACGCTAGGGGATCCCTAGCCTTAGACTAAGCCTTGGGGTGCCCTAGCCTAAGCCTAGGGGTGCCCTAGGCTAAGCCTAGGGGTGCCCTAGCCTGAGCCTACGGGTGCCCTAGCCTGAGGCTAGGGGAGCCCTAGCATTAGCCTAAGCCTAAGGGTGCCGTAGCCTAAGCCTAGAGGTGCCGTACCCTAAGCCTAGGGGTACCCTCGCCTAAGCCTAGGGATGCCCTAGCCTGAGCCTAGGGGTGCCCTACCCTTAGGCTAGAGGAGCCCTAGCCTTAGACTAAGCCTAGGGGTGCCCTAGCCTAAGCCTATGGGTGCCCTTGCCTAAGGCTAAGGGTGCCCTAGCCTAAGCCTAGGGGTGCCCTAGCCTAAGCCTAGGGCTGCCCTAGCCTAAGCCTATGGGTGCCCTAGCCTAAGCCTAGGGGTGACCTAGCCTAAGCCTAGGGGTGCCCTAGCTTAAGCCTAGGGGTGCCCTAGCCTAATCCTAGGGGTGCCCTAGCCTAAGTCTAGGGGTGCCCTAGCTTAAGCCTAGGGGTGCCTTATCCGAAGCCTAGGGGTGCCCTATCCTGAGCCTAGGGGTGCCCTATCCTGTGCCTAGGGGTGCCCCAGCCTGACGCTAGAGGTGCCCTACCCTTAGCCTAAGCCTAGGGGTGTCCTAGCCTAAGCCTAGTGATGCCTTAGCCTAAGCCTAGGGGTGCCCTATCCTGAGCCTCAGCCTAGGGGTGCCCTTGCCTAAGCCTAGCGGTGCCCTAGCCAGAGGCTAGGGGAGCCCTAGCCTTAGCCTACGCCTAGTGGTGCCCTAGCGTAAGCCTAGGGGTGCCCTAGCCTAAGCCTGGGGGTGCCCTAGCCTGAGCCTTAGCCTAGGGGTGCCCTTTCCTGAGCCTAGGGGTGCCCTATTCAGAGGCTAGGAGAGCTCTAGCCTGAGCCTTAGCCTAGGGGTGCCCTAGCCTGAGCCGTGGGTGCCCTAGCCTGAGGCTAGGGGAGCCCTATCCTTAGCCTACTCCTAGTGGTGCCCTAGCCTAAGCCTAGGGGTGCCCTAGCCTAAGCCTAGGGGTGCCCTAGCCTAAGCCTAGGGGTGCCCTAGCCTAAGCCTAGGGGTGCCCTAGTCTTAAGCTAGGGGTGCCCTATCCTTAGCCTAAGCCTAGGGGTGCCCTAGCCTAAGCCTAGGGGCAACCTAGCCTAAACCTACGGGTGACCTAGCCTAAGCCTAGGGGTGCCCTAGCTTAAGCCTAGAGGTGCTGTAGCCTAAGCCTAGGGGTGCCCTATCCTGAGCCTAGGGGTGCCCTATCCTGAGCCTAGGTGTGCCCCAGTCTGACGATAGAGGTGCCCTAGCCTTAGCCTAAGCCTAGGGTTGCCCTAGCCTAAGCCTTGGCGTGCCCTAGCCTAAGCCTAGGGGTGCCCTAGCCTAAGGATAGGTATGCCCTAGCCTAAGGCTAGGGTTGCCCTAGCCTAAGCCTAGGGGTGCCCTAGCCTAAGCCTATGGGTGCCCTAGCCTAAGCCTAGGGGTGCCCAAGCCGTAGGCTAGTGGAGCCCTAGCCTAAGCCTAAGCCTAGGTGTGCCCTAACGTAAGCCTAGGGTTGCCCTAGCCTAAGCCTAGGGGTGCCCTAGCCTTATCCTAACCCTAGGGGTGCCCTAGACTAAGCCTAGGGGTGCAATAACCTAAGCCTAGGGGTGCTCTAGACTTACGCTAGGGGATCCCTAGCCTTAGACTAAGCCTTGGGGTGCCCTAGCCTAAGCCTAGGGGTGCCCTAGCCTAAGCCTAGGGGTGCCCTAGCCTGAGCCTACGGGTGCCCTAGCCTGAGGCTAGGGGAGCCCTAGCATTAGCCTAAGCCTAAGGGTGCCGTAGCCTAAGCCTAGAGGTGCCATACCCTAAGCCTAGGGGTACCCTAGCCTAAGCCTAGGGATGCCCTAGCCTGAGTCTAGGGGTGCCCTACCCTTAGGCTAGAGGAGCCCTAGCCTTAGACTAAGCCTAGGGGTGCCCTAGCCTAAGCCTCTGGGTGCCCTAGCCTAAGGCTAAGGGTGCCCTAGCCTAAGCCTAGGGGTGCCCTAGCCTAAGCCTAGGGCTGCCCTAGCCTAAGCCTATGGGTGCCCTAGCCTAAGCCTAGGGGTGACCTAGCCTAAGCCTAGGGGTGCCCTAGCTTAAGCCTAGGGGTGCCCTAGCCTAATCCTAGGGGTGCCCTAGCCTAAGTCTAGGGGTGCCCTAGCTTAAGCCTAGGGGTGCCTTATCCTAAGCCTAGGGGTGCCCTATCCTGAGCCTAGGGGTGCCCTATCCTGTGCCTAGGGGTGCCCCAGCCTGACGCTAGAGGTGCCCTAGCCTTAGCCTAAGCCTAGGGGTGTCCTAGCCTAAGCCTAGTGATGCCTTAGCCTAAGCCTAGGGGTGCCCTATCCTGAGCCTCAGCCTAGGGGTGCCCTTGCCTAAGCCTAGCGGTGCCCTAGCCAGAGGCTAGGGGAGCCCTAGCCTTAGCCTACGCCTAGTGGTGCCCTAGCGTAAGCCTAGGGGTGCCCTAGCCTAAGCCTGGGGGTGCCCTAGCCTGAGCCTTAGCCTAGGGGTGCCCTTTCCTGAGCCTAGGGGTGCCCTATTCAGAGGCTAGGAGAGCTCTAGCCTGAGCCTTAGCCTAGGGGTGCCCTAGCCTGAGCCGTGGGTGCCCTAGCCTGAGGCTAGGGGAGCCCTATCCTTAGCCTACGCCTAGTGGTTCCCTAGCCTAAGCCTAGGGGTGCCCTAGCCTAAGCCTAGGGGTGCCCTAGCCTTAGCCTAAGCCTAGGGGTGCCCTAGCCTTAAGCTAGGGGAGCCCTATCCTTAGCCTAAGCCTAGGGGTGCCCTAGCCTAAGCCTAGGGGTGCCCTAGCCTAAGTCTAGGGGTGCCCTAGCCTAGCCTAGGGGTGCCCTATCCTGAGCCTAGGGGTGCCCTATCCTGAGCCTAGGGGTGCCCCAGCCTGATGCTAGAGGTGCCCTAGCCTTAGCCTAAGCCTAGGGGTGCCCTAGCCTAAGCCTAGCGGTGCCTTAGCCTAAGCCTAGGGGTGCCCTATCCTGAGCCTCAGCCTAGGGGTTCCCTTGCCTGAGCCTAGGGGTGCCCTAGACAGAGGCTAGGAGAGCTCTAGCCTGAGGCTAGTGGAGCCCTAACCTTAGCCTTCGCCTAGGGGTGCCCTAGCCTTCGCCTAGGGGTGCCCTAGCCTGAGGCTAGGGGAGCCCTAGCCTTAGCCTTCGCCTAGTGGTGCCCTATCCTAAGCCTAGGGGTGCCCTAGCCTAAGCCTAGGGGTGCCCTAGTCTTAGCCTAAACCTAGGGGTGCCCTAGCCTAAGCCTAGGGGTGCCCTAGCCTAAGCCTACGGGTGCCCTAGCCTTAAGCTAGGGGAGCCCTATCCTTAGCCTAAGCCTAGGGGTTCCCTAGCCTAAGCCTAGGGGTGCCCTAACCTGAGCCTAAGGGAGCCCTAGCCTTAGCCTACGCCTAGTGGTGCCCTAGCCTAAGCCTAGGGGTGCCCTAGCCTAAGCCTAGGGGTGCCCTAGCCTTAGGCTATGGGAGCCGTAGCCTTAGCCTAAGCCTAGGGGTGCCCTAGCCTAAGCCTAGGGGTGCCCAAGCCGTAGGCTAGTGGAGCCCTAGCCTAAGCCTAAGCCTAGGTGTGCCCTAACGTAAGCCTAGGGTTGCCCTAGCCTAAGCCTAGGGGTGCCCTAGCCTTATCCTAACCCTAGGGGTGCCCTAGACTAAGCCTAGGGGTGCAATAACCTAAGCCTAGGGGTGCTCTAGACTTACGCTAGGGGATCCCTAGCCTTAGACTAAGCCTTGGGGTGCCCTAGCCTAAGCCTAGGGGTGCCCTAGGCTAAGCCTAGGGGTGCCCTAGCCTGAGCCTACGGGTGCCCTAGCCTGAGGCTAGGGGAGCCCTAGCATTAGCCTAAGCCTAAGGGTGCCGTAGCCTAAGCCTAGAGGTGCCGTACCCTAAGCCTAGGGGTACCCTCGCCTAAGCCTAGGGATGCCCTAGCCTGAGCCTAGGGGTGCCCTACCCTTAGGCTAGAGGAGCCCTAGCCTTAGACTAAGCCTAGGGGTGCCCTAGCCTAAGCCTATGGGTGCCCTTGCCTAAGGCTAAGGGTGCCCTAGCCTAAGCCTAGGGGTGCCCTAGCCTAAGCCTAGGGCTGCCCTAGCCTAAGCCTATGGGTGCCCTAGCCTAAGCCTAGGGGTGACCTAGCCTAAGCCTAGGGGTGCCCTAGCTTAAGCCTAGGGGTGCCCTAGCCTAATCCTAGGGGTGCCCTAGCCTAAGTCTAGGGGTGCCCTAGCTTAAGCCTAGGGGTGCCTTATCCGAAGCCTAGGGGTGCCCTATCCTGAGCCTAGGGGTGCCCTATCCTGTGCCTAGGGGTGCCCCAGCCTGACGCTAGAGGTGCCCTACCCTTAGCCTAAGCCTAGGGGTGTCCTAGCCTAAGCCTAGTGATGCCTTAGCCTAAGCCTAGGGGTGCCCTATCCTGAGCCTCAGCCTAGGGGTGCCCTTGCCTAAGCCTAGCGGTGCCCTAGCCAGAGGCTAGGGGAGCCCTAGCCTTAGCCTACGCCTAGTGGTGCCCTAGCGTAAGCCTAGGGGTGCCCTAGCCTAAGCCTGGGGGTGCCCTAGCCTGAGCCTTAGCCTAGGGGTGCCCTTTCCTGAGCCTAGGGGTGCCCTATTCAGAGGCTAGGAGAGCTCTAGCCTGAGCCTTAGCCTAGGGGTGCCCTAGCCTGAGCCGTGGGTGCCCTAGCCTGAGGCTAGGGGAGCCCTATCCTTAGCCTACTCCTAGTGGTGCCCTAGCCTAAGCCTAGGGGTGCCCTAGCCTAAGCCTAGGGGTGCCCTAGCCTAAGCCTAGGGGTGCCCTAGCCTAAGCCTAGGGGTGCCCTAGTCTTAAGCTAGGGGTGCCCTATCCTTAGCCTAAGCCTAGGGGTGCCCTAGCCTAAGCCTAGGGGCAACCTAGCCTAAACCTACGGGTGACCTAGCCTAAGCCTAGGGGTGCCCTAGCTTAAGCCTAGAGGTGCTGTAGCCTAAGCCTAGGGGTGCCCTATCCTGAGCCTAGGGGTGCCCTATCCTGAGCCTAGGTGTGCCCCAGTCTGACGATAGAGGTGCCCTAGCCTTAGCCTAAGCCTAGGGTTGCCCTAGCCTAAGCCTTGGCGTGCCCTAGCCTAAGCCTAGGGGTGCCCTAGCCTAAGGATAGGTATGCCCTAGCCTAAGGCTAGGGTTGCCCTAGCCTAAGCCTAGGGGTGCCCTAGCCTAAGCCTATGGGTGCCCTAGACTAAGCCTAGGGGTGCCCAAGCCGTAGGCTAGTGGAGCCCTAGCCTAAGCCTAAGCCTAGGTGTGCCCTAACGTAAGCCTAGGGTTGCCCTAGCCTAAGCCTAGGGGTGCCCTAGCCTTATCCTAACCCTAGGGGTGCCCTAGACTAAGCCTAGGGGTGCAATAACCTAAGCCTAGGGGTGCTCTAGACTTACGCTAGGGGATCCCTAGCCTTAGACTAAGCCTTGGGGTGCCCTAGCCTAAGCCTAGGGGTGCCCTAGCCTAAGCCTAGGGGTGCCCTAGCCTGAGCCTACGGGTGCCCTAGCCTGAGGCTAGGGGAGCCCTAGCATTAGCCTAAGCCTAAGGGTGCCGTAGCCTAAGCCTAGAGGTGCCATACCCTAAGCCTAGGGGTACCCTAGCCTAAGCCTAGGGATGCCCTAGCCTGAGTCTAGGGGTGCCCTACCCTTAGGCTAGAGGAGCCCTAGCCTTAGACTAAGCCTAGGGGTGCCCTAGCCTAAGCCTCTGGGTGCCCTAGCCTAAGGCTAAGGGTGCCCTAGCCTAAGCCTAGGGGTGCCCTAGCCTAAGCCTAGGGCTGCCCTAGCCTAAGCCTATGGGTGCCCTAGCCTAAGCCTAGGGGTGACCTAGCCTAAGCCTAGGGGTGCCCTAGCTTAAGCCTAGGGGTGCCCTAGCCTAATCCTAGGGGTGCCCTAGCCTAAGTCTAGGGGTGCCCTAGCTTAAGCCTAGGGGTGCCTTATCCTAAGCCTAGGGGTGCCCTATCCTGAGCCTAGGGGTGCCCTATCCTGTGCCTAGGGGTGCCCCAGCCTGACGCTAGAGGTGCCCTAGCCTTAGCCTAAGCCTAGGGGTGTCCTAGCCTAAGCCTAGTGATGCCTTAGCCTAAGCCTAGGGGTGCCCTATCCTGAGCCTCAGCCTAGGGGTGCCCTTGCCTAAGCCTAGCGGTGCCCTAGCCAGAGGCTAGGGGAGCCCTAGCCTTAGCCTACGCCTAGTGGTGCCCTAGCGTAAGCCTAGGGGTGCCCTAGCCTAAGCCTGGGGGTGCCCTAGCCTGAGCCTTAGCCTAGGGGTGCCCTTTCCTGAGCCTAGGGGTGCCCTATTCAGAGGCTAGGAGAGCTCTAGCCTGAGCCTTAGCCTAGGGGTGCCCTAGCCTGAGCCGTGGGTGCCCTAGCCTGAGGCTAGGGGAGCCCTATCCTTAGCCTACGCCTAGTGGTTCCCTAGCCTAAGCCTAGGGGTGCCCTAGCCTAAGCCTAGGGGTGCCCTAGCCTTAGCCTAAGCCTAGGGGTGCCCTAGCCTTAAGCTAGGGGAGCCCTATCCTTAGCCTAAGCCTAGGGGTGCCCTAGCCTAAGCCTAGGGGTGCCCTAGCCTAAGTCTAGGGGTGCCCTAGCCTAGCCTAGGGGTGCCCTATCCTGAGCCTAGGGGTGCCCTATCCTGAGCCTAGGGGTGCCCCAGCCTGATGCTAGAGGTGCCCTAGCCTTAGCCTAAGCCTAGGGGTGCCCTAGCCTAAGCCTAGCGGTGCCTTAGCCTAAGCCTAGGGGTGCCCTATCCTGAGCCTCAGCCTAGGGGTTCCCTTGCCTGAGCCTAGGGGTGCCCTAGACAGAGGCTAGGAGAGCTCTAGCCTGAGGCTAGTGGAGCCCTAACCTTAGCCTTCGCCTAGGGGTGCCCTAGCCTTCGCCTAGGGGTGCCCTAGCCTGAGGCTAGGGGAGCCCTAGCCTTAGCCTTCGCCTAGTGGTGCCCTATCCTAAGCCTAGGGGTGCCCTAGCCTAAGCCTAGGGGTGCCCTAGTCTTAGCCTAAACCTAGGGGTGCCCTAGCCTAAGCCTAGGGGTGCCCTAGCCTAAGCCTACGGGTGCCCTAGCCTTAAGCTAGGGGAGCCCTATCCTTAGCCTAAGCCTAGGGGTTCCCTAGCCTAAGCCTAGGGGTGCCCTAACCTGAGCCTAAGGGAGCCCTAGCCTTAGCCTACGCCTAGTGGTGCCCTAGCCTAAGCCTAGGGGTGCCCTAGCCTAAGCCTAGGGGTGCCCTAGCCTTAGGCTATGGGAGCCGTAGCCTTAGCCTAAGCCTAGGGGTGCCCTAGCCTAAGCCTAGGGGTGCCCTAGCCTGTGCCTGTTCTGTCTGACTTCTACGTTAGGACACATAGACCATCTGTGTAAAACCTTTGATTCTGTGTCCTTCTCCTTCCCATAGACAAAACTGCATTCAGCACCAGACGTTTAACCTCCTGACTAAAGGTTTGTCAAAAGTCTAGAAAGAGCAGTCATACCTTGAAAACCTAGCCTGCAGAAGAGAAGACACAGAATCAAAAGCTACAACTGAAAAAAAAAAAAACAAGCTCCAGGTGGGTGTCATTCAGACAACCGATTCCAATGAGTACACTTGAGCTTCTCACAGTGTAAAATTCCTTTTACTTTCATACTATTGTAATTCAAACAGTTTCCCATATATCACCTCCAAATGTAACTCCAGCAGATTCAAGTATATTAAGGAAGAGGCAATTATTCTGGTGTTTCCCCTGCAACGATTATGGAGCCTCAAAGAGTTTTACTATTCTCAGCTCATGCCTTAAATTTTCAACAATTTGAATGTGAAGGAAATCTTAACATGCCACATTTCATAGGCTGTCTTCAGTGTTGCCTCACCCAGATTTACGTTTTTCATTTCTAGAGTGCCTCAACATGAGTTTTTTTTTGGGGGGGTTGGTTAAGGAGCATTATCATTTTCCATCATCAGTTGTTGATGGGAAATTTTACATCCTCCAGGTTCCCGTATACAATAATTACATTAAACAATGGAGTTTTCTGTATATTCCTGTTTTTCACAACAGGTTATGTTCACTCATATTGTTAGCTTATCACGCCAAATGTCCAAGATGCACAGGTGGTGTTAATTGAAGAGCGGAATGATTCATGCATTGGTCACTTTAGCACTGCAAGTTCATGAGCATCTTGATTTTGAAATTCAGTAAAGGGAGATGATGCCTTAGCCAGTTAAATGCTACTCCTTCCAAACCTCACGTACACTCAGACATATCTGAGCAGAAGCCACATTATCTACGTGAAACAGCTTTGGGTGCTCCCCAGCTATATGCAGATGCCCACCAAACATGAGATTATTTTGCTTTCTCTGACTTGGCTCTTACTAGCATTCAGCCTCATTCCATCTCTTTTGTAGATGGTTGTGGATTCTGGGGGGCCTATGGCATAATGGTGGGCTTATGAGGTTAAAAAAATCTTGTAGCGAAGTTTTCTTGATGTGCATTTAATATTTATTTACAACTCTCTTTTATACACGTGTGTCTGTGGATTTCAACATTTAAGTGCACAGATTAGCATATTCCCATAGCGGAGTGAACCTTCCTTCCGTCATGTCTATAGGTATTTCTCCTTCCTATGGGCAGCTGTACAGAAATTTATCTGAGGAACGTTTGGGAAACCATGACAATTGTGCTTCCCCAGCTTTCTGGGATGAAGGGCCAGGCCATTGGTTAACTTTATAGAAGTCTCCTGACACTTCCTAGTGATGTCTGTTTCTGGGATCATAGTGGCTTCCTCTTCCTCAGTTGGTCTTGTTGGTAGGTGCTGTCCAGTTGGTCTGCTTCAAAGCAACCTCAATGTACAGGTCAAGGAAAGGCTTGCCAGTCCTGGGCCACCCTCATTTCTTTCTGATGTTTGAACCCATCGTTGCAGCTCCCTTGGCCATGCATTCTTCAAATGGCCTGGCTCTTTGTCACTGATCCTCCCCTTTAATCTGACCAAAAGTGTTCGTCATCTGGTCCTCTCTCTGACAAGGTTCTGCCTAGTTTTACTAGCCCTCCACAACCTGACAGTTTATCAATGATTAGCATAAGGTTTTCAGTGGTGTATTTAGTCATCCTCAGTGTGTCCTTATTGGGGGCTCTTACAACTCTTGTTACAATCCATACACCAATTGTATCTGACATAGTCATACGTATATTGCCATCATTCTTTTCTAGACATTTACTTTCTATTGAGCCCTTGGGATCAGCTCCCCTTTCTTTCCTGCTTCCCCACTCGTGGTTCCTTGATAGATTATAGATTGTTATTATTTTCATATCTCGCATCGACCATTGTCTCTTTTATCCTCAGCTTTCTGTTGCTCCTCTTCCTGCGAGGGGTGTGTGGTTATATGTCATTCATTGCTATCGGTTCCCCTTCCTTCCATCCTCTACCCCCCTTCCCCCTACCATTTTGGTATCTCTATTCCCATTCCTGTTCCTGGGTTCCATGTGTTGTGAGTTTTATCTCTTGCTAATACCTATGCATTCTAGTCCAGAGTGGGAAGCGGCACTGGGGTGATGATATTGGGGGGTGAGGAGGTCTCAAGGGGTCAGAGGCAGATTGTGTGATTCATTGGTGTGATCCATGTCTCCTCAGGGGGGCCTCCACCCAGTGGGACACAGCATCTGGGATAATTGTGGCTTTCTCCTGAGACAGCATGGTGGCCAAGGGACCGGGCATTGAGGGTGGGACTCTGGGCCTGGGGTGGCAGCACTTGCAGAAGCCACCCCCTCCCCCAGTGCCCACCTGGATATGGACGAGCACATGAAACAGTTGGCTGTGAATTTTGATGGTGGCCTCAGCGTCTCCGAACAGGTGGGGTCTGGCCTGAGTCAGCTCCCACAGCTCCAACCTGGAAGCCCTGCCCCAGGCGGGGGTCAGCAGTTATCCCAGCATGCTCTTTCCTCCCCCTCAGCTTCTCTCTGGTCAGCCCTTCAGCTTCCTGGCTGGGTTTAGAACTTGTCCTAAGATCCCTGAGGGCCACCGTCCTGAGATCTTGCTCAGAGCTTCAGGCCTTTCTGCAAACTCTCCTCCCAGGAGCCCAGTATTACTAGCAGTTTACCCCTTGCTCTAACGATGCTCCAGGAGGCCTGCTTGGGAAGTGTTGGGCTGTTGCCTGGTTCAGTCCCACTAACTGCTCCTCAGGAGATAGAAGAGGTTCCCTGCTCCTGGAAAGATTTACTGGCTTTCAAACCCTCTGGAGGATCCCCATGAGTCAGCAGGTGGGGTCATTCTAAAGCCCGGCACTCCACAGGTAGCCACGTTGTGTGCCACCCAGGCATGCTGTGTGTTTGGAGGAGACTGCACACCCTTCAAAGGTAGAAGCTGCACCCCTCCATGGTTCTTGCATGCAGCAAATGCAGGGCCCCTGAGCCTCCAGGCCAGCCTCTGGGCTAGGATCATGGACAAATCGTTATCTCGCCTAAGCTCCATCTGGGCTGGAAACGCAGTAGCTTGTACTGTGACCTGTTTCAGCCTGGGGCTGTGCAGGGCATCCTCAGCCCAGCTCAACTCTTCCCAGAACGCCCCTGCAGGTGCACGGAGCCCCTGGCTTGGGAAAGTGACCCTGCTAAGTGGGCTTTGTGACCAGGCTCCCTGATCCACCGACCCAGCTTTGCCTCCTCCACAGGCCGCAGACAGCAGGGGCTGCCCTGGGTTCCCTGAACTCGGGCCCTCTCCAGAGACAGTGTGGGCAGGACCTGGAGGGTGTGGAAGTGAGTCGTGCCGGGAAAGTGGATGGAGGAACGGAGGGTAGGGTAGATGCTGGGTGGGCTGAGGGGGCAGGAGATGCCCTGCAGAGTTCTAGAACCAGGGCTGAGGGATGTGGGAGCTGTTGGGGCCAGCTGGCCCTTTCGTGAGTTTTAGGAGCTGTCTGAACCCCATCCACATTGACCCTCTCCAGCCCCACCTTTGGCAGATGCTGGCAGAGAAGTTCAAGGTCTTCCAGGAGAAAGGGCAGAGTGTGGGGCTGCCAGGGTTCAGGCCCTGAGGGAGCTGGCAGGTGCCCTGGAACTCGCCTCCCCCAGCTCCATGGCCCAGAGTCAATTCCACAGGAGCTGTGTAGAGGCCGCATGGGTGAGGCTGGACAAGGCAATGAAAGCCCGCACAGAGGTGGGTGCCCAGAGGGACAGGCCAGCGACAGCCAAAGGGCTCGGGACACAGGGTCCTACGCCAGATGTGTGTGCGTGTGTGTGTGCTCATGTGTAGGGGTGGGCATGTGGGTGTGTGCATGCATACTTCTGTGTGTATTCTCGTGTGCGCATGTGTGTATGAAGGGGCATGGCTGACTCCAGCTCCCAGCATCAATCAGCCTTCCCCGTCCAACCATGCTCCTTCCTGCCCCCAGTTTGGAGTCCTTCAGCGCAGGTCACTCCTTGTGGCAGGAGCACGAAGTGTGCTCTCCCAATGCTCCCTGAGCACGGTCCACAGTTTCGTTTGGGGCACAGGCCCTGCTGGTCTTCTTGCTGACCGCCACTCTTAGAGCTCCCTGCCTCCCCTCCCCACACCCTCCTTTCTCGGGATCTGGTGTCTCAGTGCACTGAGCACCTGACAGGTCCTGCAACCGAAATCCTGGGGCTGGGTGGCTCCGGGGCCAGCCCTCTCCTCACTGACTGTTGGAGTTGCTACAGGCAGACCCCCTGACAGGCAGCCCACTCGCTCCCTGAGCCGCAATCCTCATGTGCTCAGGGCTCCCCATCTTTTTGCCTTCCTCCCAACATGCGTGTCAAGACCTTTTCCTCCCTCGGGCCCTGCCTGTGGGCCCCGGGCCTCATCAGGAACCTGCTGTGATCAGAGGAAACCATCCATCTTCTAACCACCGAAGGGCAAGAAGGCGCGAATGTACAGCAATGATAATAGGTAAAGGTCATGGTAAAGTCATAGAGGACAGGAAAGACAGGGTCGAGAGAATACAATACAGAGTCAGACATGTTTTATTAGGCATGCTCACTTCAGCTCCTCTTGATGGACCACGTGGAACTGGGAGAAGTGGAACCTTTGCTATCTTGGGACGTGTATAGGGAGCCTGGAGACACACCTCTTCAGTAGTGACATGGGTCACAAGGTGGGCGGTATCTATCGTAAGGCCCCTGTACTTGAGCTCACCAAGGTGAGGAAAGCTAATACCTGCATTGGGGGAAGCTACAAGGGGGGCTGGGTGTCACGGTGGGAAGAGAGGACAAAAGGACCATATCTGCTTCTACACAGAGATACAATCAGTCATGTGCTCACATTAAGGCAGCCTAGCAGTTAACGGAGAATCCGTGGGAATGATTTTTAAAGCAGGATAATGTACTTGGACTTTACCTCTAACTTACCAAAGTAGAGGCTTTCCTACCGTGGAATACCAGCTTTCCAGATTCTCCCTGTTATAAGTTAGGGAATAGAGTCTTCGTCCTATTTCCCTCCGTGTTAAAGCCCCACAAATCCCCAAGCCACAGTCTTTGCTCAAAAGGAGGTGGCCCTGTTCTCAGGGAGAAAGTTGCTGGCCTTCCTTCCCGCTGTGCCCTCGATTTCCACCAGGCGGCGCTAGAGCTGTGGGGCCACATGCAGAAGGTGGTCCTGGTGGAGGGTGCTGTCCTTGGCCACCACCTGGCGTCTGTGGAGGTCCTGCGGCGCCAGCACCGCCTCCTGCAGGGGAGGGCCCCAGTCCCTCCCCACCGCAAGAACACCTCTTTGTAGGCAATGGATGGATGAGGTGCCCTCACCCCCAGCTGACCCCAGGCAGGACTGCAGCCTGCCCCTGCCCCCTCTGGGATGGGGGGTGACGGGCCTGGGCTTGACCTAGGCTGGGGTACAGCCAGGATGGCCTGCAGAGTCCTGGGTGGAGGAGCATTCAGCCTGCTCTCTGCCAGCTGCAGAGGGAGTTGGTGGCTGTGGACAAGGTGGTGGTTCAGATGGGGATGGAGTCCATCCAGGTACACCCTGCGGTCCAGGAGAGCCTGGCCGGGCAGCTGGCTGAGGTGCAGGAGGCCTGGGCCACCTGGACATGAAGGCCTGGGAGCAGGGCCAGCAGCTGGAGTGGGTAGCCCATGGCCACGCCTTCCTCAGGCACTGCCAGGAACTGCTGAATGTGCCACCCCAACTGGATGGGGGCTCGCTCTGTTCCATGCGGGTGGGGGCACCCAGCTCTTCCCTGCCTCCTCCCTGTTCTGCCCTCTGGCCCTGAAACCTGTTCCCATGCCCTGTCCCCCACCCAGCACTCGGGCTCAAGAGAAGCAGGCGCTAGTCTATATCCTCAGAAAGGCCAGCTGGGGCCAAGGAGACACTGGGGCAGGAGCTCTGCCTGAGAGCCCAGGCAGTGCGGCCGGCGGGGTAGCAGCTGCTGGACACTAGCCACGTCATGGCCCCAGAGATGTGCGCGCTGAGGGCTAGGGCCAGGGTGGTGCGTGGCCAGAGCTCCCTTTCCTGCTTCTCCCTGCTCCATGGTAACCCAGCCCTGCCCCACCCAGTCGACACCCTGAGCCCCTCCCAACAGCCCTCTGCCCCCCAGGTCACAGTGTCTCCGGGAGCTGGACAGGAAGCTGCAGGAGCTCTGGACAGACTGAGCCCTTCACCAGGAGCACTGCCAGGTGAGCCAGGACCAGGAGGAGCTGCGGGGAATGCTGGGTCAGGCCGAGGTCTGGCTGGCCTCCTGAGAGGACCTCCTGCTAGATCCTGACTGTGGGGTGAGCAGGGATCCGCCCCTTAGAGGGCCACATGCCTGGCACCAGGACTTGGAAAGGCAGCTGGCAGCCCAGGAGGAGAAGCTCACCCAGCTCCAAATGTAGGTGAGGGTGTGGAGGGCGGGACTGAGGAGGGGTCGAGGGGCCTCCACCTGCGGTGGGGTCTCCAGAGCATTGATCTGCCCTGAGGGGAACCCATTTGGGGAAACAGTCGCAGGGTCCTGTCCTCCATGGGCAGTCTGGCTCTGTGGGGTCCATCACAGCTTCTTCTGCCCAACTGTTCCCTCCCTTCCTCCTCCTGATTTCCCCCTCTGAGAGCTGCCCCCAGAGCAAGCCCTGTGGGACACAGAGGGTCACTATGGGTGGAAACCAATCAATAATCTCATGGGTGCAGAGCACACTCTGAGGAACACAGGGGAGGTGACACTAGCTACAGAGAATCTGAGTGGAGCGAGGGTTTGTAATCCTTGTGTAGGCTGGGGGTGGGGCTGATAGCGGGGTGGGGGGGATTGATACCACAGGATCCTGTGGGACTGAAAGTGAGGACCTGAGGGTGGACGGGCAGAGGGAGTGCCCCATCCTCTGAGGCAGGAAGGTGGTCAGCTAGGGTGAGCACGGAGGAAGATGAGCAGGGGCTGCTGCAGTCACGCAAATGTCACGTAAGAATCTCACTTTAGTATAAAATGTTTGTCTCCATTGCAAAGCCACCTCTAGCAACTAGGATCCCCTCTCTCCCCATCTGGAGTTGACGAGTGAAGAAAATAAAAAACTGAAGCAAAGCAGTCCACAGGACTAACGGACCACCAACACCACAACCCTCCATCCTTGTCCTGGAGACCAGGAGAGTTAGATGGTGCCCAGCCACCGCCTCAAACTGCTCTGGTTGAGCTCAAACTGGCAACTTGTGCACAGCTTGAAAGCCAATGGAAGTTGACTTCATGAAGAGAGGGCATTACAAGTTTGACAGGGACTGCTGGAACCCCGAGACCAGGGCCCTTCAAATCCAAAACAGAGCCCAGCTCCGGGAATCACCCCGCCCAAGCAACAGTCGAGCTGATAAAGTGAACGCATGGCACCTGTGAGGCAAGTGCTTCCCAGAGCAAACGGGAGCATTTGCCCTCAAAAATCAGGAGGGAAGGAGGGGTCAGGGAGGAGGCAAGAAGAGTGCTGTGTTATATTATTGTTAAACTGCTCTGCATGTTTCCACTTAAAACAAAAACCCTCTATATTAAAATTCATATATATATGTGCATTATATGTGTATATATATATATTAGTCTAACCCAAGGTCAGAAAAAGGCATGCCCCGGGCTGCTGCTCGTGGCAAGGTCAGTGATCTGAAACCCATCAGAAAGACGCGGCTCAGCTATCTGCTCCCGTAGTGACAGCCTCAGAGAGCCGCAGGGGCCGTCGTGTGCTGTCCTACAGGGCCTCGATGATAGAAATCGACTCGATGGCAATGTTTTGAGTGCTTTGAAGGTCAGAAACTGTAGACAGTGATCTATAAACATCCTTCTCTCCTGTAAGGTGTCTGTAACACAATCAAAGGAAAACAATCGGTCTGCTCTCCAGATCTTCAATGGGACCATTTCCAGGGAGCCTGGCCACACACTGCCAGGCTGTGCCTCCTCAGATCCGCTGGCACTGCTAGGAAGGTTGTGGGCCCTGCAGGGGTGGGGGATTCTCCAGCCTCCTCCCCAGCAATAGAGGCACTAGGCCAAGACTGGAAGAGCCCCGGCGGGGGGAGAGTGGGGAGGTTGAGGCAGTCACTGTGCCCTGTTTCTGACACTCTTCATGTGGCTGCTATGGTCACCCTTGACCTCAGGGAAGGCCAAGGGTCACCAGGGCAGAAAACACTTCCTTTTTATGGTGAGGGCCATATCGGGTCTCAACTCCACTGCTAATTAGCTGTGGTCTCTAGCAAGTAACCCAGCCTCTCGGTGAACCCAGTTTCCCCAGTGCTATCTGGAGTCCCCAGAAGGGCCAGGTACAGCCAGGCTGCTTGCAGCTGGGCCAGAACCAGCAGCTGCCCTCACCATGCCCTGAAGCCAGAAGCCCAGAACTCAAAGGCTGAGCTTTGCTGAAGGTCGTCCGACATGGCCTCTCAGCTTAAGTAAGGGGTCCCAAGCTCCAGGCTGCACAAGTTGCTCCCTGGAACACGTGGCCCGGGCCCCCAATGTGGGCACACAGAAAGCCAGTTCACCCCTCAGGGGATTGGCAAAGCCGCAGCACAGCAAGGGTCTCCCTGGAAGCCCCTCCACCCCATGCCCAGCACCTCCCCCAAACTCATCCCTGCTCCAGGCAGCTGGTACTCACTGTAGGTCCTGTCACCACTGCTGGGCCCTGGGGGCAGTGCTGGGCCACCACTCCAGCAGGCTCTCCGCTAGTGGGGCAGGCTGCCCCTGGTGGCCACCCATCTTCACTTGGTGCAGAAACATTGCAAACTTGGTTAAGAGGAGCTGAGAAGAGAGGAGAGGGGTCACAGGGGGCCCTGGCTGGTGGGCTGTGAGACACCTCAGTGAGTGACTGGGCAGGGCAGGACTGGATAGCCACTGAACTTGCCCCTCTACGCAGAGAGGGGAATAGGAAGTCACAGGTGTCCTCAGTCCAGACTGATGTTCCCCATCAGCCCCTTGTGCATGCAGCCCCCCCTCCACCACCCGTCTTCCTTCGGC
Source organism: Tenrec ecaudatus (assembly GCF_050624435.1). Classification (NCBI taxonomy): domain Eukaryota; kingdom Metazoa; phylum Chordata; class Mammalia; order Afrosoricida; family Tenrecidae; genus Tenrec; species Tenrec ecaudatus. Next base: position 1,030,214 of record NW_027459479.1, read on the forward strand.
TCCAGGGCACCTTCCTTGCCCCTAGCCCCTTCCTCACTAGGGTGTGCTCATAGTCCTCTCTCCTCTGGCCACCTGCTGCTGGCTGCTCAGCCAGCTCTGCAAGTCCTCAGCTTCCCTCAGGAAGCCCTGCAGTGCCAGCATCCTCTTCAGATCCTGGCCCCTGTGGTGACAGCCTGAGTCCCCCAACAGTTAGTGTGCATGTGTCCACACTCTGCAGGACAAGGGACCCAATCAAAGGGGCTGCCTGAAGGACAAGGTTCTTCATGGTCTTTGCCCAGGCTGCTCCTCTGGATTCAAGAAGCAAACCCAGGCCAGGGGGCGTTGGGGCTGGCGAGGGTGTGGCTGTGGGGAAGGGCAGGTGACTGGAGCCAGGGAGCCGAGCCCCTGCCCTGCAGGCTCTCCTCAAAGGTTTGTGGGAAGAGGAAACAGTGAAGGACTCATCTATTCCTGACACATGTCTACAGGCCTCCGTCACGGTTCTCTTCAAGGCAGGGGTAGCATCTAGGGGAATAAGCAACCCCAGCCAGTTTTCTGGTACCCACGGATGCAGTGACCCTCACTGTTGGGCTGCCAACTCCCGCAGTGTCTGCAGCTGCTTCCAGAGCCTCCCCTGTATCACACCCAGCTGCTCTGAGACCTCAGTTACAAGGATCTACATATAACTTCCTCCCGGGGGATGAACAACAGAAAAGTGGGTGAAGGGAGACAAAATATGTAAGATCTGACAAATTATCAAGGGTTCATGAGTGAGGGGGGAACAGGGAGGGTGGAGAAAAATGAGGACATGATGCCAGGGCCTTAAGTGGAGAGCAAATGTTTTGAGAATAATGAGGGCAATGAATGTACGGATGTGCTTTACACAACTGATGTATGTATGGATTGTGATAAGAGTTGTATGTGCCCCTAATAAAATGATTTAAAAAAAATTAAATCATTTAAATTTATTAGGACAATGCCATTTGTATTTCAAAGCAACATTCACAAAAGCTATTTTTTCACCTTCACTATCTTCTATTTAGTTTTAGATAGAGAAAAACAATTCTTATGCCTTTGTATGAGATGTAATGCAAGTAGACATAAATTTATGCATAATTAAAAATTTGAATGAACAAAATATTTTGTTAAAGAATTTGAACTTTTGTGAAAATCATAGAAAGCATATAGCATTTTATTTAAGGGTTGGGAATTATTTCCTCTATTTTATTCTAGTATTTGGTCTGAGGTTCTTACAGCATATTCTGATTGTTGTCATGTAAGAGAATGTACATTCCATATAAGAGAAAACTTTCCTTATAATATTTTCCAATCCATTGCTTCCTGCTGAATCTCTCATTTGTTCTTTTATCATTTTTCCTATAAAAACCCAGGCTGCTTAATTTTATTCTTATTAATCATTTATATAAGTTAAGAAAATATTTATTATATATACATTTTTATTAAAAATCTTTTCTTGGAGACTCTTACAACTTTTGTTGCAATCCATATTGATTGCATCAGGCATTTTGTACATATGTTGCCTTCATTCATTTATAGATATTTCTTTCCTTTTCTTTTTTAAAATCATTTTATTGGGGCTCATACAACTCATCACAATCCATACATACACCAATTGTGTAAAGCACACTTATACATTCGTTGCTTTCATCATTCTCAAAATTTTCTTTCCGCTTGGGTTCCTGGAATCAGCTTATTTCCCCTTTCCCCTCTCCCCCTCTCACCCTGCTCCTCTTCCCTCATGAACCCTTAATAATTTATACATTATTATTTTCTCTTATCTTACACTGCGCGGCGTCTCCCTTCACCCAATTTTCTGTTGCCCATCTCCCAGGGAGGAAGTTATATGTAGATCCTTGTGATCGGTTTCCCATTTCTACACCCACTTCCCTCCCAGTATCGCCACTCTCACCGCTAGTCCTGGGGGGGTTCATCTGTCCTGGATTTACTGTGTTTCCAGTTCCCGTGTGTACCGCTGTGTATCTTCTGGTCTAATCAGGTTTGCAAGGTAGAATTGGGATCATGAGCGGTGCGGGGAGGAAGCGTTTAATAACTAGAGGAAGGTTGTGAGTTTCATTATTGCTACACTGAACCCTGAGTGACTCATCTCCTTCCCACTACCCCTCCGTAAGGGATGTCCAGTTGTCTACAGGTGGGCATTGGTCCCCCGTCATGCACTCCCCTCATTCACGATGATATAATCCCCCTCCTGCCTTTGTTGCTTGAAAACTGGTCCCCTCTGCCCTTCATGATCACACATGTTGGTGTGATGCTTCCATGTGGGCTTTGTTGCTTCTGGGCCTGCTTTTTTACTTTCAAGCCTCTAAGACACGGGACGCTATATCGCTTGATAGCCAGTCACCATCAGCCTTCTTCACCACACATACTTATGCACACATTCATCTTCAGCGTTTATGTGGGGAAGGTGATCACACAATGATGATTTTTGTTCTTTGGTGTCTGCTACCTGATCCCTTCAACACCTCGTGTTCACTTAGGCTTGTGTGCTTCTTCTCTGTGGGCTTTGTTGCTTCCAAGCTAGATTTCAGCCTGTTTGCCTTCAAGCCTTTAAGACCCCCAGAGTTTCATTATATTGTGCAGAGAGTGGCTATGAGCCAAACTCACTCGACTGCACCCAACAACAATAACAACAGGACTTGTGCTTCTAACAATATGCTGAAGAAGACCTTAAGAGAATCTCCCCTTCGTTTAGAGCAGCGGCTCTCGACATATGGGTCGTGTCTACTTAGGGGGTCAAACAGCCCTTTCATGGGGTGGCCTGAATTATAGCAGTAGCAAAATTATAGCTATGATGTAGCAACAAAAATAATTTTATGGTTGTTTGGTCACGACTACATGAGGAACTGTATGAAAGGGTCGTGAGTAAGAATGTTGAAAACCACTGTCCAAGAGGAAGACTCAATTCTTGATACAGTTGAAGGGCAACAAAATAGACTCAGCCCCAATATAGATGGGATAGCACAGTGGCTGCAACAATAAACACAAGCCAAAGAAACACTGCAAGGATGCCACAAGACGGGACAGTGTTTCATTATATTGACATAGAGTTGCTATGAGTCAAAACCCACAAGAAAAAAAAAACAGGACTTGTTTTTCTAACAATGTACCTAAGTAGACCTTAAGAGAATCTCCTATTAGTTTAGCGCAGGGGGCCTCAAACTGAGGGTCGTGACCCCTTTTGGGGGATGAATGACCCTTTCACGGCAGTGGACCGTTCATTAAAGTGGAAAAATTAGAGTTATGATGTAGCAATGAAAATAATTTCATGATTTGGCAGTCACCACTACATGAGGAATGGTATGAAAGAGTCGTGGCATTAGGAAGGTTGAGAACCACTTCCCTAGAGGAAGACAGAATTCTTGGTAGAGTAGAAGGGCAGCAAAGGAGAGGCAGCCCCTACAAGGTTGATTAGCCCAGTGGCTGCAACAATGAGCACAGGCAAATGAACAACTCTGAGCATGGCATTGGACTGGGCAGCATTTCATTATATTGTGCATAGAGTTGCTGTGACCAGAAACCCACTCGACAGCACTCAACAAAAATAACTACAGGACTTGTGCTTCTAAAATATGGTGAAGTAGGACTTCAGAGAAAGTCCTTTAACTTTAGAGCAGCAGTTCTCAACCTGTGGGTCGCACGCCTTGGGAGGGTAGAATGACCCTTTCACGGGGGTTGTCGGATTCATAATGGTAGTTCAATTAGGGTGACAAAGTACCAATGAAAATAATTTTATGGTTGCTGGTCTCCACTAAATGAGAATCGATATGAAAGGGTAGTGGCATTAGGAAGGTTAAGAACCACTTCTCTAGGGAAAGACACAAATTTGGTACAGAAGGGAAGGAAGAGAGCGGCAGTCTCCAACAAGTTGGATTAGCACAGTGGCTGCAACACTGAGGCCAAGCACACAAGCACGGTGAGGGTGGCACAGGGCAGGGCAGCGTTTCATTAATATTGTGCATAGAGTTGCTAAGAGTCAAAACCCACTCGACGGAACTTAACGACAACAACTACAGGACGTGTACTTCTAACAATATGCTGAACTAGATCTTAAGAGAAACTCCTCTAAATTTAGAGCAGTGGTTCTTAACTTGTGGGTCGTGACCCCTATGGGGTTTCAGACGAGCCTCTCACAGGTGTTGCCCAATTCATAACAGTAGTGAAATCACAGTAATGGAGTAACGATGAAAAAAAATTACTGTTGGAGGATCACCACAACATTAAGAATTGTATAAAGGAGCCATGCCATTAAGAAGGTTCAGAAACACTGCCTGAGAGGAATACACAAAACGTGGTACTGCAGAAGGGCAGCAAGTGAGAGGCAGACCCTACAAGATGGAATAGCTCAGTGGCTGCAACAATGAATGCCATCAACGAACCACTGTGAGGACAGCACAGGATGAGGCAGCGTTTCATTATATTGTGCGTAGAGTTGCTGAGAGTCAAAACCCACTCGACGGCAACTAACAGCAACACAAAAAGAACTTGAGATTCTAACAATATGCTGACGTAGATCTTAAGAGAAACGCCTCTTAGTTTAGTGCAGGCTTCTCAGCCTATGAATCACGAACTCTTTTTGGGAGTGAGTGGGTTGAATGACCCTTTCACAAGGGTTGCCTGATTCATAAGATTAGCAAAATTACAGTTATGAAATATCAGCGAAAATTTTGTATGACTGGGGGTCCACCACTATTTTGGGAACTGCATGAAAGGGTCGTGGATTTAGGAAGATTGAGAACCACTGTCCGAGAGGAAGACACAAATGTTGGTAAAGTAGAAGGGCAGCAAAGGAGAGGCAGCCCCTCCAAGGTGGAATAGCTCAGTGGCTGCAACAACCAGCGCAAGCAAAGAACCACTGTGAGGAAAGCACAGGATGGGGAAGCGTTTCGTTATATTTTGCATGGAGTTGCTATGAGCCAAAACCCACTTGAAGGCACCTAAATACAATAACAACAGGACTTTTGCTTCTAACAATGTGCTGAAATATATCTTAAGAGACATTCTTCATAGTTTGGAGCAGAGATTCTCAACCTGTGGGTCATGACTCCATTAGGGTGATGAACTACCCGTGCACAGGGGTGGCCCAATTCATAGCAGTAGCTACACTACAGTTATGAAGTAGCAATGACGATAAATTTATGACTGGGATTGTACCCACTACATGAGGAGTGGTATAAAAGGCCTGTGGCATTAGAGGAAGGTTGAGAGCCACTGTCCTCGAGCAAGACAGACATCTTGGCAGAGCAGAAAGGCAGCAAATGAGAGGCAGACCCCCAGATGATAGATTAGTGCAGTGGCTGCAACAATGAGTGCAGACAAGAAACCACTGTGAGGATGGCACAGGACGGGGCAGCGTTTCATTATCTTGTGTGTGGAGTTGCTGAGAATCGAAACCCACAGGACAACACCTAACAACAATCACTGTAGGACTCATGTTTTCACAATACGGTGCTGTAGATCCTAAGAGAAAATCCTCTTAGTTTAGAGCAGTGGTTCTCAACCTGTGGGTCGCGAGCCCTTTGGGAGGGTCAAATGACCCTTTCACAGTGGAGGCCTGATTCATGACTGTAGCAAAATTAAAGTTACGAAGTAGCAATGAAAATAATTTTATGATTGGGGGTTCATCACTACATGAGGAAATGAATGAAAGGGCAGTAGAGGGGCAGCAAAAGAGAGGCAGCCCCCCAAAAGTTGGATTAGCCCATGGTTGCAACAATGACAACAAGCAAAATAACCACTGTGAGGGTGGCACGAGATGGGGTCACGTTTCATTATATTGTGTATAGAGTTGCTATGAGCCAGCACACAGTCAAAGGCACCAAACAATAACAACAGGACTGTGCGTCTATGAATATGCTGGAGTAAACCTTAAGAGAAACTCCCCTTAGTTTAGACCAGTGGTTCTCAAACTGTGTCACAGTGCCTTTAGAAGACTAATGAACCTTTCACATGGGTGGCCTGATCCATAACAGAAGCGGAATTACAGTTATGCTGTAGCAATGAAAATATTTTATGGTTGGGGAGTCACCACTACATGAGGACTGGTATGAAATAGTAGTGGCATTCAGAATGTTGAGAACCACTATTCTTGAGGAAGACACAAATCTTGGTACGGAAGGGCAGGAAAAGAGAGGTAGTCCCTAACAAGATGGATTACCACAGTGGCCGCAACAATGAGCGCAAACAGAAGAACCACCGTGAGGATGCACAGGGCAGGACAACGTTTCATTACATTGTGCATAGGGTTGGTATGAGCCAAAACCCACTCGAAGGCAGCCAAAAACAAGAACAGGATTTGTGCTTCTAACAATATGCTGAAACATCCCTTAAAAAGAAACTCCTCTTAGTGTAGAATAGCAGTTCTCAAACTGTGGGTCGTGATGCCTTTTGGGGGGTGGGGTGGAGAAGGACTATATCACATGGTGGCCTGATTCATAACAGTAGCATAATTTTAGTTATAAAGTAACAAGGAAAGTAATTTTATGATTGGGGGGGGGGAAGGTCACCAATACATAAGGAATGGTGTGAAAGAGTCGTGCATTAGGAAGTTTGAGAACCACTGCCCTAGAGGAAGACACAAATCTGGGTTCAGTAGAGTGTCAGCAAATGAGAGTCAGTCCCCCAAAAGATGGATTAGCACAGAGACTGCAACAATGAGTGAAAACAAAAGAAAAGTGTGAGGGTGTTAGAGGATGGAACAGTGTTTCATGATACTGTGCATAGAGTTGTTATGAGCCAACTTTGAGCCAAACCCACTCGACAGCCCTTTACAACAATAAGAACAGGACTCGTGCGTGTAATAATATACTGAGCTATACCACAGGAGAAACTCCTCTTAATTTAGAACAGCGGTTCTCAACCTGTGATTTGTGACCACTTTGGTTGGTTGAACAACCCTTTCACAGGGTGACTAGATTCATAAGACGTGCAAAATTACAGTTATGGAATAACAGTAGAAAAAACCTTTATGCTTTGGGGACCACCACTACACATTGGAAAGTGTATGGAAAGGTCGTAGAAATAGGAAGGGTGAGAAACACTGTCCTAGAGGAAGACGCAAGTACAGTAGAAGGGCAGCAGAAGAGAGGAAGTCCCTACAAGACGGATTTGCACGGTGGCTGCAACAATGAGCACAAGCAAAGAACCACCGTGAGGATGATGCAAGACTGGGCAGGCCTTTATTATATTGTGCACAGGGTTGCTATGAGCCCAAACCCTCTCCACGGCCCAAACAACAATAACAGGAGATATCATACAACTAACAGTATGCTCAACTAAACCGTGAGAGAAACTGCTCTTAGTTTAGAGCAGCCGTTCTCAACTTGTGAGTGGTAAATCCTTTGGGGGTGTTCGAATGACCCTCCCATAGGCGTGGTCAGATACGTAACAGTAGCAAAATTACAGTTATGAAGTAGCAACAGTATAATTTTTTGGTTGGGGGGTCATTACTACAGGAGGCACTGTATGAAAGGGTCGTGGCATTAGGATTGCTGAAAACCACAGTCCTACAGGAAGACACAAGTCTTGATACAGTTGAAGGGCCGCAATATAGAGTCAGCCCCCAAATAGATGGAATAGCATAGTGGCTGCAGCAATGAACTCAAGCTAAGGGAACACTGTGAGGATGGCACAAGATGGGGCAGCGTTACATTATATGGAGCATAGAGTTGCTATGAGTCAAAACCCACTCGACTGCACCTGACAACAAAACAACAGGACTTGTGTTTCTTATAATGTGCTGAAGTAGACCTTAAGAGAAACTCCTATTAGTTTAGTGCAGCGGTTCTCAACTTTTGGGTCATGAGCCCTGTTGGGGGATGAATGAACCTTTCATAGTGGTCGCCCAGTCATAACAGTAGAAAAATTAGAGTTACAAAGTTGCAATGAAAATAATTTTATGATTTGGCAGTCAGCACTATATGAGGAACGGTATGAAAATGTTGTGGCATTAGGAAGGTTGAGAACCACTGCCCTAAAGGAAGACACAAATCTTGGTAGAGTAGAAGGGCAACAAAAAATAGCCAGTCCCCCCAAATATGGCTCCAACAATGAGCACTAGCAAACAACCACTGGCAGGATGGCACAGGTCTGGGAAGCATTTCATGATATTGTGCATAGAGATGCGATGAGCCAAAACCCCCTCCGCGGAACTTAACAACAATAACAACAGGGCTTGTGTGTTTAACAATATGCTGAAGTAAATCTTAAGAGCAACTCTTCTTAGTTTACAGCAGGGTTCTCAACATTGGGTCGTGAACACTTTCAGGTGGGGGGTGTTTCGAATCACCCCTTCACAGTGATGGCCTGATTCATAACAGTAGCAAAAGTACAGTTATGAAATATCAATGAATATAATTTTATGATCCATAACAGAGGCAAAATTACAATTATGATGTAGCAATGCAAATATTTTATGGTTGGATGTCACCACTACACGAGGAATGGTGTGAAGTGGTTGTGGCATTTGGAAAGTTGAGAACCACTGCTCTAGAGGAAGACACATATCTTGGTACAGAAGGGCAGGAAAAGAGAAGCAATGCCCAACAAGATGGATTAGCACAGTGGCTGCAAAAATGAGTGTGAGCAAAAGAACCACTGTATGGAAGGCACAGGACGGGAAAGCATTTCATTACATGGTGCATAGAGTTGGTATGAGCCTAAACCCATTCGAAGGCACCAAACAACAGGATTTGTACCTCTAACAATATGCTGAAGAAGACTTTAAAAGAAACTCTTAGTGTAGAGTAACAGTTCTCTAACTGTGGGTCACGACGTCTTAGGAGGGAACAATGAGCATTTCACATGGGTGACCTGATTCATAACAATAGCAAATTTATAGTTATGGAGTAACAAGGAAAATAATTTTATGATTGGGGGGGTCACTAGTACATGAGGAATGGTGTGAAAGAGTCATGACATTAGGAAGGTTGAGAACCACTGCCCTAAGGGAGACATAGATCTGGGTAGAGTAGAAGGGCAGCAAAAAGAGGCAGCCCACAGCACAATGGAATACAACAGTGACTGCAACAATCCGCGCAAGCAAAAGAACCACTGGGAGGATGGCGCAGGACAGGACACCTTTCCATCATATTGTGCTTAGAGTTGCTAGGCGTCAAAAGCTACACAACAGAATCTAACAATATAGGATTTGTGCTTCTGACAATAGGATGAAGTAGATATTAAGAGAAACTCCTCTTACTTTAGACCAGCGGTTTTTAACCTGTGGTTCGCGACCACTTTTGGCGATCGAAATGACCCTTTCACAGGTGTGAAATGATTCATAAATGTAGGAAAATTACAGTTACGAAGTAACAATAATGTTATGATGGGGGTCACCACTACATGAGGAACTGTATGAAAGGGTCATGGCATTAGGAAATTTGACAACCAGTGCCCTAGAGGAAGACACAAGTCTTGGTACAGTAGAAAGGCCACAAAAAAGAGGCAGCTACCCAAAAGTTGGATTAGCACAGTGGCTGCAACAATGCGCACAAGCAAAAGAACCACTGTGAGGATGGCATAGGATGGGAAAGCGTTTCATTATATTGTACATAGAGTTACTATGAGCCAAAACCCACTCGATGGTGCCTAACACCAATAACAACAGAACTTGTGCATCTACCAGTATGCTGAATTCTATCTTAAGAGAATCTCCTCTTAGTTTAGAGCAGGGGATCTTCACCTGTGTGTCGCAACCCCTTTGTGGATATGGAATGAAAATTTCACAGGGGTGTCGTAACTCATAACAGTAACAAAATTACAATTATGAAGCTGCAATGAAATCATTTTATGGTTGGGGGGGGTCACCACTAAATGAGAATCGGTATGAAAATATCATGGCATAAGGAAAGTTGAGAACCACTGCTCTAGCGGAAGTCCCAAATCTTGGTATGAAAGGGCAGGAAAAGAGAGGCGGTCCCCAACAAGATGCATTAGCACAGTGGCTGCAACAATGAGCGCAAGCAGAGAACCACTGTGAGGATGTCACAGGACAGGGCGGCGTTTCATTATATTGTGCGTAGAGTTGCTATGAGACATACCCACTCGACGGCACCTAACAACAACAACCAATGGACTTGAGCTTCTAACAGTATGGTGAAATAGACCTGAAGAGAAACTCCTCTCAATTTACAGCAGCGGTTCTCACCATGTGGGTCGTGACCCCTTTGGGGCTTGGACGAACCCTTTACAGGGTTGCACTATTCATAACTTTTAACAAACCGAGAGTTACGAAGTAGCAAAGAATATAATTTTATGATTGGGGGTCTACCACTACAAAGGAAACTGTATGAAAGTGCTGTGGATTTAGGAAGGTTGAGAAGCACTGTCCTAGAGGAAGACACAGATATTGGTAGAGTAGAAGGGCAGCAAAGGAGAGGCAGCCCCTACAATTTGGAATAGCTCAGTGGCTGCAACAATGAGCGCAAGCAAAGAACCACTGTGAGGAATGCACAGGACGGGGCAGCGTTTCAGTACATTGTACATAGAGTTGCTGTGAGCCAAAATCCACTCGACGGCACCTAACAACAACAACAACAACAACAGGACTTAGGCGTCTAACAATATACTGAACTACATCTTAAAGAAACACCTCTTAGTTTAGAGCAGCGGTTCTCAACCTGTGGATCGGGCCCTCTTTGGGGGTTGAGATACCCATTCACAGGGGTCTGTCTCTTCTTCATAGTAGCAAAATTACAGTTATGAAGTAGCAACGAAAATATTTTTACGAATGGATGTTCACCACAACATCAGGAACTTCATTATAGTGCCAAGGCATTAGGAAGGTTGAGAACCACTGTTTTAGAGGATAGGAAATCTGATGCAATACTGCATATTTTAACACACATGAAGTTGGAAAATAAAGGAAATTGGGAGAGGACAGTAGTATCAAATTCCTATGAGTCAGAATTGCTCTATATCATAGAATAGCTAAGACAATGAGAAGAAATGACAAAGTCAAAGAGCTGAAGAGAAAATTCCATAGGACACGTGGCAACAGCTTTATGCTCTTGTTAGACCCTCGGGGCCTCCTTATCTTTTGCTGGCTTTCTTAAGCCCATCCCCACCACTGTGAATAGTCTTCATTAAACTCTCTTTAATTAAACCTTCTGCATGGTTTGTTTCCTGCTGGAACCCTCAGAGATATCATTTAATTTTCTGGATTGCAATTCATCTCTAGCATACAGGAATCTTTCAAGAGTTTGTTTTATGTTTTGTTTTCGTCCACAATAGCATTTCCTTCCAGATTTGTTTGTCCTTGAAACATGATCAATAGTTCTTTCCTCTCCAATGAAACCCAAGTGATACGCTGCCTGACTGCCTAGGAAGTTCATGTGTAGCCTACATGGAGATCCCAACCATTCCCTAGACAAGTGTTTCTCAAACTTCCGAATGCCATGATTCTTTCATACAGTTCCTCAGGTTGTGTTTACCCCGATCATAAAAATTATTTCATTGCTCATTCATCACTGTAATTTTGCTACTGCGATGAACCAGGCAACCCCTGTGAAAGTGTCATTGGACCCCCAAAGGTGTTGTGACCCACTGGTGGAGATCCACTACCTTAGACCAACGTATGGCCCGAGGGCTGTATAGGGCCCCCCAAATAATCAATTGCTGCCAGCATCATACATCTCACCAACGAGAAGCATTTGTAGCCATCACCTTAGGGGTGAGTTCATTAAATATTTGACCTCTATGGCCCCATGAATGATGTTATAAATCACCACATAGTCCTTGGCAGAAAAACAGGTTTCCAGCTCCTGCTCCAGACCAAAGGTTCCCAAACGTATTCTGCCTACTGCCCTCTTTTCAGAAAAAGAAATTACTCAGGACCCCCCAGCAATGAAAGAATTTTGTACTATAGCCCACCATCCAGGATAAAATGTAGATATCTGATTTATAGATCTCTGGATTTTTCTGTGCCCAGTACGTGGGTGGTGTTGCCCACTTTGGGAAATGAGACTCTAGGAAAATCAGGTGTGTTTTCACTCTCTCTGCAAGAATTTCAGTTGAGGAGCAAGATCTGTCTTGAAAGATATGAGGAGCAACATCATGGAAAAGGGCATCATGCTTGGTAAAGGGGCGCCCAAAAGGGGAGGACCCTCACCAAGATGGATGGACACAGTTTCTACAACAACACACTAAAACATAACAATTGTGAGGCTGGCACAGGAGCAGGCAGTGTTTCTTTCGGTTGTATGTAGAGTCGCCACGAGTTGAAACCAACTTGACAGCATCCAACAAAACCAGATGTGGAGAAAGCATCGCCTGGTCTGTGTACAGTGGCCCCACCGAGGTTCCTCATCAGTTGTGTTTGAATGGGCCAGGTGCTCTCACAAACCTCCTCTTCAATAGACAACTTAGAATGTTTGCTTTGTGCCCAGGAACCATCCTGAAATTTAAAATGACCATTTGACACTGAGTTGATTGCGATTCATGGTGAGTCATAGGACTTTCAATGGGCATAACCTTTCAGAAACAGATGGCCAGGCTTTTCTTCCAAGGTATTTCTGGGTGCGCTTGAACCTCCTCAGTTTCTGTTAATGGCCAAGTGTTTTAACCATTTGTACTCTCCAGGGATGACGCACAGCTCTATATATCCTTAAAACTGACATCGCTCCTCTCTTTGGAAAGCCATGGCATTTGTTCTCTTTCAGTAGATTTACCTTCTTTAAATATAGGAATGACATATACTTCTACCACCTCACAGAAAATGTCAGAAACTCGTAGCTCTCATTTAATAATGGCGTGGGTGATTACATATTGGGCTGCTAAGCCCAAAGCCAACAGTTCAAAACCACCAACCACTCTCAGGGAAAAACATGAAACTTTCCAATCCTATAAAGTTACAATCTGAAATACCCACAGGAGCAGTTGGACCCTGTCCTATAGGGTAGAACTCAGGTCATGGGGAGTCAGAGTGGATTCGATGGCAGTGAGTTTGCTTTGGTTTTTGGACTCCCCTCCTACCACAATAGCTCAAAATTACTAAGTGCATGTTATGTACTAGTGTTCTAAGCATTGCATGTACATTCACTCATTTCATCCCACGGGTGGTGGTGTGGGTGAAGCATTAGAACTGCTAACCAGAAGGTTGGTGGTTCAAACCCACCAGCTGTTCTTCGGAATCAAGATGGGGCTGTCTGAGCTCATAAAGATTTTCAGGGTCGGACGTCTGCAGGGACAGTTATTACTTTATCCTGCTGAGTTGCTATGAGTCTGAATGAACTCTAGAGAAGTGGGGTTTTGGTGACTTTTGCAACCCCTTTAAGAGGAGCGCTGTCGGGGCAATAGAGAAGCACTTGACTATTTACCACTAGCTCAGCGAAACCCTCAGCAGCTTCCCATGAGAATGATGCGTCAATTTGCTCCAGTATCAGTCACAGCCTATGGGAACGCCTATAGAATGGTTCCACTCTGTCCTCCAGGCTCACTATGAGTTGGAATCGACTGACCCATTGGTAGTGCATCAGCTTCTGTCTATAGGTGAGAACACGAATGCACAGAGAGGTGAAGCCATCTGGCCCAGGGGTAACCAGGTTATCCAAGGGAGAGCTGGAATTTAAATCCCAGCAGACCAGCCTCAGAGACTACAGGCTTAGCTCTACCGTCTGCTGATATCTGGACTAAGAGTGGTTGGATTTTGCCTCCTTTGCCCTACACATCATCTCCACTGTCCCCTATCAAGCAAAATTAGCTTGAGTATTGAACAGGCACCCTCCAGCCCTGCCCGATTGCACACGCGCAGGGGAGAAAAGGATGGGGAGATCACTGGGCTGTTTTAGCTGCCACCTCTACTCGCACTGCGCCAACACACCCACAACGAAGTCAGAGAAAGAATTCTTGGCCTTGTAACCACTCCTCAGCCCTGACACCTTGCAGAGAGCCAAAGCCACTCTCTTGGACACCCACTCGACTGCTACCTGGGAACTTCCCATGGAGCATTTGGGGACAAAGGAGAGGGGGCACACCTGCAATGTAATTAACATTATGACAACTTGTTCCCCCCTTGGAGAATGACACCATTAGCTGCTTCAATTGTGCATGAAATGTAAATTACACGATTCAGGGGTATCATGTCTGAGCAGCCATGATGCTAAGTGACAAGGCCCTCCATCGAGCAGCCCCTCCCCAAGCAGGAGGAACTAAGAAACCCAAGCCCCGAGGCCGACAGCTGAGACCGAGGTCCTGTGGTCTTTGAGTGTCCCTGCTTCACAGAGCCCACAAGGGAGGATCTTTGCGGAGGGCCCTGGATGCCAAGCTGGGATGTTCCAGCCACCTGCTGTCATCACCCTGGCCTTCCCATTTTCTTTAAAGGGAGTCGAACGCTGGACAGCACTCTTTCCTCTCTATCTTTCAGAAAATTAGGAAAAAGGGGTGGTGGCAGTGGTTGTGGTAATACCCTTCTTGCTAAGGAGTTTTGGTGATGCTGTGGGTTACGCATCCTGCTAGCCATTCTGCCTCCCATTCATTACTCTGTCTGGCTCAAATTACTTCGTGTTCACTCCCTGGCCAGCCCCCCACAGTTCCCTACCCCCTTTCACCACGAACTCTCTGGACACTACTCGAAATCAGCTTGAGACACTGGATCAGCCACACTTCTTTGTGGCCCATGAAAGAACTTTCCAAAACCTCATGTCACAAGCAGGTCCACTTGCTTATAGAGAAGAGGCATAGGCGAAAGTGTATGTTTCCACCTTGAGAGGGGCAAGCACCACCATGTACAATTAGTAGGTGACCACCAGTGTGTCACTTTTGTGGTCACCACACATCTCCTTTGGGGACCCATTTGCCCCTCTCCTAGCACCCTGATCCCTGGTGCCATGGCTAGACTGGGATGGGAAATCCATGTGGTCAACCAGGAACTTCCAGGTGGAATCATAGCCACTGTCCCCTCTGCAGAGCCTCTGTGAGGACAGGGAGTTTGGAAACACAGCCTAAAGCTGCAGTAGGATAAATTTAAGAACTGATCACGCATTTACCCTAATGTCAACTGTACAAATCCCTCAACCACCCTTCAAATGCCCTGCCACTGAGCAGAACCAAAAGCAGGAAGAGCCAAAACCTACATATGGGTACAGGAAGACCTCTGGAAGGTGTCCTTGTGGGGTGCCAGGGAAGGGGGAGAGTGGAGTTGAGGAGGCTCAGGGGCTCAGGCTCAGGCTGGGAAAGAGCCAGAGTTCCTAGTTCGACTCTCTCTTTGTCTCTCTGCCTAACCACCCACCTCCCCCCCAGTCCAGGAGATTCTTTGAACAGGGCCCACAGGGTCAGAGGTGAGAGCTGTCAGCTCCTGTTACTACCCTGACTTGGGAAACCTCTCTCATTCTGGAAATTCATATATTTTTTTGGGCTTTGATCAATATCCAGGTCAAGCTTCCCCTCCCCCTTTTCTCACAGAGGCACTTGGTCAGAATGGCAAATAGCCCTCAACTGTGCCATGCACTCCGCCTCTTCATTCCCTGTTCCCTTCGAACCATCTGCTGCAAAAAAAAATCACAAAACAGCCCGATGGAGGGCAGGTCAGTGCTTCTTTTTCAGACTTCCCTCTCATTCTTTCTCTGGTCGCATCATCATTCCAGGTACAGCAAACCCATTACTGTCCAGTCAATTCCAACTCATGGAGACCCTATGTAAGTTTTCCAACGTTGTCCAACATTACTGGAACAGACAGCCTCGTCGTTTTCCTTGAAGTAGCTGGTGGTTTGAACAGTCAACCTTTGTGCTAGCAGTTCAACATTTACATGACATCCCTTCAGAGTGGTGAGTCATAGTCTGCAGACACCGTGGGCGAGAATCATTGTTCTGGCTTATTTTCATAAGGTGGGATTCTAGGTAGGCAGGTGTGACGCAGGTGTAACTAGAAGTCGACTTGATGGCAACAAACAACAACACTGATGTCATTGTTTTGGGACTTGGGAACTGAGACCTCTGAGGCATGGAGCTAAGTAACAGCTACTTCAGGTTTGTTAGGTACTTAATTGCTGAGCTCTGCTCTAGATACTGGGAATAAAGCTAGAAGGAAGGTGGCATCTCTGTTCCTGGGGTTGAGAGATGAGAGGGGTTGGGAAACTTCCTGTCCTGTTAGTAGTGGGTGTGGACATAGTTTCTGCTGTTAGATGCCATTGAGTCAGTTCCAACCGCTAGCCACCCTATGGATAATAGAATGAAACACAACCCAGTCCTGCCCCATCCTCTCAATTGTTGTTATGTTTGAGCCCCTTGTTGCAGCCACTGTGTCAATCCATTGGCCGAAGTTCTTCCTCATTTTCACTGCCTCTCTGCTTCACCTAGCAGGACGTCCTTCCTCCTGCAGGGAATGGTCTCTCCCTAACAGTATGTCCAAAGTACGTGAGGGGAAGCCTCACCATCCTGGCTTCTAAGGAGTATTCTGGCTGTACTTCTAACCCACATTTGTTTGTTCTTTGGCAGTTCATAATACTTTTAATATTCTTCACCAGCCTCCCAATTCAAATGCATTGATTCTTCTCTGATCTTCCTTTTCAATGTCCAACTTTCACGTGCACAGAAGGCCATCGAAAATATGACTAAGATGGCTTTAGTCAGGTGCACCTTAATGTAACATTCTTGCTCTTAAACACTTTGAAGAACACTTTTGAAAGAGGTCTCTGGCGGCAGCACGTGGCCCGTTTAAGGGTGAGGAGGAGGGGCGCACAGGTGGAAGCCCATGGCCCCTTTAAAGCTTGGCCTACTTGGCAGCAGCTGGAGCCTATTGAGAACATGACAGGAGGCCAGCCAGCACTTCCTATAGAGGTCAAGGGCTCATTCTGAAGGCTGTGAGCCAGTCTCGGAACCGCACTGCCTCCATGGGCCATAATGACCTAATGCGCAAGGCCTAGGACTTCAAAGACCAGGTGTGGCCTGTGCAGCCTTCCCGCCCCTTCCCAGACTCCTGCCCACCAGGGAGGGTCTTGCCACCATGACCCCTGATGTGGGTCTGCAGCCCACCAGGCACCTGGCCAGCCACCAGGATCCTCACCCTGCCCAGCTGACCCACCCAGGACCACACTCCAGACTCCCTGCCCCCAGCCTGGGCCTGCTCACCACCAAGACTCTGCCCTGGGCCCGCTACCCACCCAGGAACCTGCATAAGGGCCCTTGCCAACCCTGGGTCCAGTCCAGGCCGGGCACACACCTGGGATCCCTGTTCCAGGTCCCTGCCCACCTGGGTCTGGGCCTGCCACAAAGACCCTGCCCGAGGTCCTCTGCCTACCCAGGAAACACCCCCTGCCCAGCTAGCCCCTGGCATATCTGGGCACTGCCCCAGGCCCCCTGCCTGCCCAAGATCTTGTGTTAGTCTTACTGGCCATGGAGGATGGAGCGGAAGAGGGACCCTGCCCAGGCCCCTGCACCCCATCCCACTTGGGATGCCCTGGGTTGGTCCAGCCCCAAAGGTGGCTCCCCTCCTCCAGGCCAACATACCCAGAACTCCATTGGGCACACTACTTACCTGAGGCCTCCACATCAAGGGCTTGGGATATGTAACCCCAGCCTGGGATGGGGCTCCTAGCTTGCTAGAGCCCCATGCCACTCTCCTTAAGCCCCAACTACTTAAGATCCCTAGAAAGTGCCTGTGGGGGCCCTTGGTGAGTATCACTCTGGCTGTAAGGGGCTAGGCTGTAGCTCTTGAAAGAACAGCCCATCTCCCCTTTCTCTTTCCCAGCTGCAAAAAAAGAAAGAGATCTCAAACAGCAGATTTACCCAATACAATACATCCCTTGAGTTCTTGACCGGGGCTCGCATGATCATTTATTGTGGACCCCAGAAAGAAGATAGCCCTGATCACTTCAGCCTTTTCTCCATTTATCATGATCATGTTGTAGATGACAGGGTCATAATTACATATAAATATGTCCCTGGGAGCCAGCTCCTGGGGAGTCCCAAACAACTTGATGTAAAGAAAATAAGAGAGAGAAAACAAGCACTCTGAGCTCTTGGCTGGAAGGACAGTCCTTTGTGAATAGAGGGCTGCAAGGATATTGGAGTTCCTGAAGGGGGGCAAACAGTTCCACACACAACTATTTAACAAATCATTTGCCGTTGGAACCCACCCAGGGACACCATGGAGGAAAGGCCTGGCAACCTGCTTAAAGCCTATAGTCTTGAAAGTCCTATGCAATGCACACATGAGGGCACCATGCGTCAGAATCAACTCTCTCATGCCTGTTTTGGTTTGGGGCGAGCAGCTATTAGAAGCAGTGGGGTATAATGTTGAATCCCAAAAAAGGAAGGATTTGGTCACCATTAAAGTGACTTCTGACCAAATTACTAACAATCATAGGGACTTTTGTGGGAGAAAGATGAGGAGTGCTACTGCTGTAAATATTTCGTGTCAAAAACCCACAGACAGTTCTACCCTGTCCTATGCAGTCGCTGACTTGCTGTCAACTGGATGGCACTAAGATAGCACCTATCTGCTGAAAGGTTGCCATGCGGCAGGACTTGTGCCAAGTCCACTATGGTTATGCCTATGATCTTTGTGGGAGACAAAGCCCTGCTTATGTTTAATGTCTCTGTTGTCAGATCGCTCCATTGTCCAGTCCTGGCTCTATGTCGTTCTAGCTCCATGACCTGGGACAAATCATTGAACCCCCTTTGCGCTGCTGTGTGTAGAAGGGAAGTGAAAAATAGTGCTTAGGTTGTGTGTTCAAGGTTGAGTTTGAATGCATCAATAGATAGAAAGACCTTGTTGTTGTTGTTAGTCTCCAGTAAGTCAAATTTGACTCCTTTTGACCGTAGGTCTGATAGGACAAATCACTGCCCAATCCTATGCCATCTTCCTACCCATCGGCAGGTTTGAGGTCATTGTTGCGATTATGGTGCCAGTCCGTGTCATGAAGAGTTTCCCCAGATCCACATGATGTCCTCTTCTCGCAACTGGTCTTTCCTAACGACATGACAACAGTTTGCCATTCTCTCTTCTAAGAACATTCTGTGAAGACTGTCCTGGCTCAATTTCCTCCAGGACTGATTTGCTCGTTCTCCTGGCCACACACAGTATACTCCACCCACGGTCTTTGCCATCACTGCCATTCAAATGCCTCAATCCTTCTGAGAATCCTGGTCCTCACTGTTGTCCCCATGAGAAACTCCATTTCTCGCAGCTTGCTTCAGATCTGCTGAAGTGGAATCTGAGTTTCTGTTAGGCCCCAAGGGCATTGTATTTGTGTGCCTGCTAGAAGCACGGCTGGGGAACAATGTCTGGCCCATAGTAAGTGCTGTATAATTATTGGTTGTGATCAGTGTCATTATTTATTACTCCATCTAATCTTTCCAGCACACTCACAGGTCAGGAAACCAAGATTCTGAGCCTGCCAGTGCCTTTGCTGAGGTTACCCCTCAGGAGAGGGCAGGGGCTCCATGCAAATCGAATATAGGATCAGGCCAACATTTGGATCACTCTGAATGGAGACACAGTCAATGCTCATTAACCAGTCACTCCCCATTGCTTTCGTCACCCCATCCTTATCAACTGTGACTCTGCTTACTGTCTATGGATTTCCCTATGGATTTGCATATTTTATATCAATCTCATTATGGTCTGACTTGTTTCACTCAGCAGAAGGTGTTCAAGGTCCCTGCATGGTGTAGCATGTTCCAAAACATCATTCCATTTTAAAGGGTGAATAATATTCCATTGTATGACTTAGATATTGTTTGGTTTATCCATTCTTCGGGCCCCGGGCACTTTGGTAATAGTCACCTTTCAGCTATTGTGGGTAGTGCTGCAGTGAACTTGTATACCACTATCTCTTTGAGTCTCTGATTGTTATTCTTTGAGGTATATGCTTAGATGTAGAATTGTGAGGTGGTCATGGATTTCCTCTTCCTTGGATCCATGATCAACGCTCATGCAAGCAGCAGTCAACAGCTTAAAAAATGCATTGCATTGTATTGGCTAAATATTCACAAGACCTCTTTAGAGTATTGAAAAGCAGGGATGTTATTTTGAGAACTAAGGTGCATCTGACACAAGCCATAGTATGTTCAACACTTCCTATGCATGTAAACTTTGGAGATTAAATAAGGCAGGCCAAAGAAGAATCGATGCATTTGAATTACGGTGCTAGGAAAAAAGAACCATAGAAAGTACTCTGGACTACCAGAAGCACCAATAAACTTGTCTTGGAAGAAGCACAGGCCAAATGCTCCTTAGAAGTAAGGATGGCCAGATTTTGTCACCCTTTGGATATGTATTTTCAACATGTTGTCAGGAGAGACCAGGCCCAGGAATAGGACATCATGCTTGGTAAAGTGGAAGGGCAATGGAAAAGAGGAAGGCTCTCATGGGATGGATGGACATGGGGGCTGCAGTAATGGGCTCAAACATAAGAACAATTGTGATGATGGTACTGGGTGGCGTTGTGTTCTGTTTGACATAGGGTTGTTATGAGTGGGAACCAACAGGACCGACCCTAACAACAATAGTAAATCTCTGACTTGTTAAGAAGAAACAAGCATTTTTCATTTCCTCTATGAGCCAGGCACTGAGAAGACCCTGAAGGTCCAGATAGAAACAGCACTTGACCCCTACCCATGATGGGTTCCCAGTCTAGCGGTGAGGCAGCAGATCTCCACTTTTGGATGAGACCTATGCAGCCCTCTTGGGGTTCTAGTGTGTGCTGGAGAGACTCCAGTTAACTTTGCCTTTCTCTATACCCGCCTTTAGGGAAGTGGAAGAACTTTAGAATAAAGCATCCCCCGAGATTTCTGTTGCACAATTAGACAAAAGGAAACCAATGGTGGCTAAAGAGAGCGAACAGAGAATCCAGAGCTGTGTCTGGGTCCTTGGCCATGCAGCTATCAATCAGCACAGTTGAGTTCAGGAATCAGCAAGCGAAGATCCTCAATATCTGGATCCAGTAGGTATAGAAGGCGTAGCTTCAAAGATAAAGAAGGATAAACCCTCTTTCGCTTTCAGGAGGAACTCACCCAGGGAGAACTCATTCAGGTGGGACTGCACTAAAGCCTTAGAACTGGGAGGGTCCATAGGAGCATGTTTACTGCCAGAACGGTGGCTTCCCATTCAAGAGCTTCTATCATATTCCAGCTCATGAATGGTCCTTCGAGTGCCTTGGTTCTTTTGCTGTGACTTCTGTGGCATCACTTGAACTCTCCATCCCCTCCAGCCAGGAGCAGTGGCAGGAAAAATCTATTAGGGAGAAGTGAGAGAGTGAGCTAGGAGATATTCCGTACACAGCTTGCAGTCTCCTTCAGCAAAGGCCCTGTGGGGTGGGGACTTAACTTTTCTGATTCTCTCCTGTTAGAAGTCAACACGGAGCTAAAGAAGCATGAATGGAAGAAAGCAGGATGATGAGCTGACAGCTTTTCCATAAGGAAATAATAGCCAGAAGTGCTCCAAGTTGGGATGAGGGGATGGTGGGGAGGGGAACACACGTGCTGCTACCTAGAGGAGAGTGAGGAGCAAGAGACCAGTAGAGACTAGTCTCAAAGCCATCTCCAATAACATTTCCCCAACAGGCTGTTTTCCTCTCTCCACTCTAAACACGTCAGCCTTCACCTCCACCAAGCACCGAAACCCCAATGCAGCCTTTATCTGCCCATTCCTCCCACTAATTGGTCCAGGTTACTATGGGAACTATGGGAGTAGTAACGGGTTCCCTCTATTACTACCTACCTCCCTGATTTCAGCACAGATCAATCAACCCATCCCCGCAGCCCCATATCTAAGGGGAAGGTCCTAGGGGAGAGTAAGGAAAAGATAGATTCAACACAGGACTAGAACAATAGTGAAAAACTTACAAAGAGAGTGAGTGATGTAATTCCAGAGTATTAGTCAATTCCTTTTGTCCTTCCAGCTACCATCCTCTCGCCCAGCTTAACTCCCTGAAGGAGGAAGGATCTCTCAGTGGGTGTCTGCAAAGGTGAGGTTCCAGGCCACTTGGGGGCTTCTGAGGGTTCCCTTCCAAATTTGCCTTCCCTCCCTTCAAAAGAAAGTCACTGGAACTCACCAGCCAGAGTTGGCAAGGCTACCACTGAGTTGCCCAGTTAAGGTTTATGTCCTGGGGAAGACTGTAGCTCACAAAATGCCTTCAAGGGATTGTTTCTTCCCTACAAGCTCTTCCAGAATCTTGTCATTCTACATCCCAAGTTGGAGTCTATGTTTCCTCCTTTGAAGCCACGCCAGCCTTATGGCTCTCCAGGAGTCAAGTTTGGCAGGTGAGGTGCGGTGTGACTTCTGAGGTAATACAGCTCCCAACTGGCTCTTTCTCTGTAGAAGACCCTCGGAGTCCAGTCCCCTTGCTGTGAGGAAGTGTGATGAAGAGGCCACATGCAGATGCTGACACTAGTCCCACTTAAAGTCCCAGCAAACACCAGTGGCCATTGTCAAGTACACCAGTGGGGAAGCTGTGTGAGATGTCTCCATCATAAGCCATTGTCAGACGGCAACCGCACAGAAGAATCTGCTAGCTTAGTACTGCCAATCCCCAGAACCATAGGAAATGATGACTGATGAGGAAGATAATAATTGACTCCAATTTTGTTTCAAACTGGAAGAAATGCGCTGCACAGCACCGGAGTTGTAGCTCTGGAGCCACAGTCCCGATGCAGATGTATTAAATAATTTATTATCTAGTGATTGTTCCTGGTCCTCACCCTTCCCAGCTTCCCTGTGCCCACCCAGTCCAAGCAGCTGCTTCATCACTTATTCTGTAAAAGTATGTGAGGGTAAGTCAGAAAGCATTGCTCTAAAACCACAGACACTTTATTAAACAAAAATATCAAAATGTGAAGTGACTGTTTCTAGACATAGCCGCCATCTTGATCTACATCGGGGAGGCAAACTTTTGAGATAGAAGAGCCTACTTTTTCTCTCACAAAAATTGAAACATTCTTTGAGATAAAAAAATATATTTTTGCAACTTCAATCACTATTATCTGAATAATCACTGTTCTTGAAAAGGTTTCCATTTTACTTCAGAGCCACATGCATGGACCGAGAGACCCGCAGTGTATACCTGACCCCTGCTCTATAGACTTCAGTAATTGTTCTCTGAGGGATTCTCTGCTCATATACACTTCTAGTCACACGACATACCATGACCAACAGGGTCGTTCAAACCCTCTCCAGAGATTCTTCAAGGGTGTGAGTGTGTGTGTGTGTGTGTTTGTGTGTGTGTGTGTGTGTGTGTAAAAAGAACACGAAGTCAGAAGACATCCAGAGATTATGGAAGGGTTGAGTGTGAACGTGTGTGTGTGTGTGTGTGTGTCTGTAAAATGGACACGAAGTCAGAAGCCCTCTACAGATTCTGCAAGGGTGTGTGTGTTTGTATGTAAAAAGGACATGACTTTAGAAACCTTCCAGAGATTCATCAAGGTTGTGCGTGTGTGTGTGTGTGTGTGTGTTTGTATAAAGGACAAGATGTCAAAAGCCCTCTAGAGATTCTTCAAGGGTATGAGTGTGAGTGGGTGTGTAAAAAGAACACGAAGTCAGAAGCCCTCTGAAGATTCTGCAAGGGTGCATGTATGTGTGTGTTTGGAAAAAGGACAAGAAGTCCGAAGCCCTAAGGAGATTCTGGAAGGATATGATTGTGAGTGTGTGTGTGTGTGTGTGTGTGTAAAAAAACACGAATTCAGAAGCCCTCTATAGATTCTGCAAGGGTGTGTGTGTGTGTCTGTGTGGGTGTGTGCGTGTAAAAAGGACAGGAAATCAGAATCCCTCCAGATATTCTGCAAGGGTGCGTGCATGTGTGTATATGTGTGTGTGTGAGTGTGTAAAAAGGACACGAAGTCAGAAGCCCTCCAGACGTTCTGCAAGTGTGTGT
Organism: Tenrec ecaudatus; assembly: GCF_050624435.1. Lineage (NCBI taxonomy): Eukaryota > Metazoa > Chordata > Mammalia > Afrosoricida > Tenrecidae > Tenrec > Tenrec ecaudatus. The sequence continues at coordinate 1,054,033 of NW_027459479.1, forward strand.
GTGTGTGTGTGTGTATGTGTAAAGGACAGTAAGTCAGAAACCTTCTAGAGATTCTGCAACGGTGTGTATGAGTGTTTGTGTGTAAAAGGAAACAAAATCAGAAGCCCTCTAGTGATTCTGCCTGGGTATGAGTGTTAGTGTGAGTGTGTGTGTGTGTGTGTGTGTGTAAAAGGAAACAAAATCAGAAGCCCTCTAGTGATCCTGCTAGGGGTGTGTGTGTGTGTGTGTGTGTGTGTGTGTGTGTGTGTGTGTGTTTGTAAAAAGGACATGAAGTCAGATGCCTTCCAGAGATTCTGCAAGGGTATGGGTATGCATTTGGCTGTGTGTGTGAGTGTGAGTGTGAGTGTGTGTGTGTGTGTGTGTGTGTGTGTAAAAAGGACCCGAAATCAGAAGCTCTGTTTGTGAACCCTGGCTCTATTCCTTAGTGTTCCTTATCTCTCAATTTTGGATGCCCAGATACCTGAGGGTGTCATGATCCTGTGTTGGGGTTCTAACGGCAAGGACAGAAGTTAGGCCACACCAGGCACTCCAAAGGAGAAAGATGACACTTTGTGGTCCCCTAGATAGTTCGTATCAGAAACCCACAGGGGCAGTTTTGCTGTGTTCTGTAGGGTCACTGTGAGTCAGAATCGACGCAGCGACAGTGAATGTGGTTGAGTGTTTGAGCACAGTTCCTTTCATCCTCTGTGCAGGCATCTCTGTTTTAGAGGAGTTAGGTCAGTCCCATGTATTAGACTCTCCTTCAGAGCAACTGGGCAGGTGTGTGTCTGCGTGTTTCTAATGTCATCTTGTTTTTCTCATTCAAGGGATGTGGAGAGCAGGGTTCTTCAAATCGGTTTAAAGAGAGAAAGGAGATTAAAAAGAGAACAAAGAAAAGGAGGGTGAAAAAGGATTGGAGCGGGGGTCTGAGGAGAAGAGGGCGTTGCTCAGGCTTCTAAGGCTGTCAATCAGCCTGGTAGCCAGCTGTGAACTTACCTGGTGCACCTCCAAGATCCCAGAATCCCAAGTTGACAGTGGAATTTGCATAGCGAACTGGCTCATTGAGCCGAGCCGGAGGCCTCTGTCTGCAGAAGAGACCAAGCCCTGTGCTGCAGCTCCTGCTCCCATCTGCAAGCAGTGGGGTCCAGATGCGGGTCCTGTGTCTGCTTCCTGTTGTAAAAGGCAGTGTTGGGACAAGTAGCCTTCTACTGAGTCTCTCCTCCGTCTACGCAGTCGACCCCCTTACCTGGGGGAGCAGGCTCCAGGCTTGCTGTGGCCAGCTAATAGCAAGTAGTAGGCATAGCGCTAATGAAGAGAGGAGACAGTTGGGCAGAGGGCCTAAACCTGCTGAGCGCCATGGCCCCTGAGACACTGGCGAGCTGTTGGCTCCCAGCTCTCTGTCCCTGACTCTTACCTGCCTCCCTCTGTCGAGTTCACTCTTGAATTTCAGTCTCCATGCAATCTCACCCAGCCTTGCTGCCTGACTGGAGAGGGAGCCTGGAGGCTGTTAGAATGGCGCTGCTCAGGCTCTTTGGGCTAAAAAGACTGACGTGGGCCAGCAGCTCCATGAAGTTCCCTCCCTCAGGCAGTTTTCTGCCACTCCATCCCCCTTAGTCTCCCTGCAGGCCTGGCCCTGGGCCCTGACCTTCCACTTGCTTCCTCATCCAACATGTGGAGGGCTGGCTCTTGCCAAGTACACACATGGGCGCAGACATGAGAGATCCCACTCTCTCCTGGAAACCAGGAGGTCTATAAACAAGGGCACAGCTGAGGCCTGTTCTTACCCAAATCATGTGCATCCTTCTCTCTGTCCTCTGCCCTGGGGTAGAGACAAGGGCTCTGGGAAGACCGGCCACCCCATCACTATGGGGCATGGCCCGATGGTGCTGGTGCACAGAGCACTGGGCAGGCAGGGCTCCCTACAGGCCCTTGCACCGTGTGGGGCTACAGAAGGGGAGAAAGGCAGAAGAGTGCTGCCAGGAGCCAGCTGCACTCTGGCAACGTGGGGTCCTCTGGGCTGGGCCACTGAGGTGGGGTGCTAAGTCTGTGCTCCCCTCTCCCTCTCCCCAGGTGTGTGGTTGTGCTCTTCAATCCCCGGAAACACAAGCAGCACCACATCCTCAACAGCTCCAGGTAAATGGGCTCTGGGGCTTTGGGGAGTGCCACCTTTCCCCAAGGATGGCCAGAGAGGTGCCACCTGCTTCTCTGTGGCATTGGGCCCTATTGGGCCCTAGGCCTGCAAGGGAAGCAGCACAGGGAGGGCGGGTTTGCTGCCCTTGTTTAGAGAGGGGACTGTGAGAGGCCAGGCCTGGGCCAGGCTGCCAGTGCCCCTCTTGAGCCTGCCCCCATTCCTTTCAGGAAAACCATCACTGCCTTTGCCTTCTCTCCTGATGGCAAGTACCTGGTCACCGGCGAGGTGAGTGAGGAAGGAAGCTCAGGCACTGCAGAAGGGGTGGCCTGGCCTTAGCAGAGAGTGACAGCCTGCGCCCCGCATAGGACTGGTGCCAAGTTTGACTTTCTGTACTGGTGTCCACTTTGGGTGTTTGGTCTGCCCTAGAGCAGTGTTCTTAGGCTGTAGCCTGCGTCAGAAGTGCTATGGTGGCCCCGTAGTACAGACTGCTGGCTCTCTGGCTAAGCAGGTCTGGGTTGGCTCTCTTCAGTTTGCAATGCTAACAAGTAGTTCCCGATGAGGCTGAAGCTGCCAATTTGGGAAACACATTTTGGAAAACACCTTCTTAAAACATTCCTTATCCCTGCTGGTCACAGTGTGGAACAGGGCTGCCCTCCCATAGACTTGCCCTGGAGGCTGTGGGAGCAAACCGCAGGAGTGGTGGTTCTTGCCCATGCAAATCACGCCAGGAGCCCATCCCTGAGAGTCCCTGTTCCCCAACACTGATCACATTCCCTCAGGGGGTGTCCTTGATTCATGTGCAGGCACATTAGGTTAGGTGTCCTTCATTTATGTGCAGGCTCTTGTCCAGTGGCTGGGAAGGCCAGGCCTCCGTGGATGGGGAGGGAGCTGGTTGCCTCTGGCCTTTACTTCGGGGTCTTCGTCCCCGCAGAGTGGACACATGCCTGCTGTGTGGGTATGGGACGTGTCGGAGCGCAGCCAGGTGGTGGAGCTTCAGGAGCATAAGTATGGCGTGGCGTGTGTGGCCTTCTCACCCAGCGCCAAGTACATTGTCTCAGTGGGCTACCAGCATGACATGATCTTCAATGTCTGGGCCTGGAAGGTGAATGGGCTGCTGGCCTCAGGACAGGCAGGGCCGGGAGGGGAGCCAAGAAACTGCTGACAGGTGGCCTTCACTTCCACCTGCTGGCCTCAGTCCCTTTCTAGAGAACTCTGAGCAGAAAGGAGCAACTGGGTATCTAGGATGCTGAAGAAGGGGCAGAAGGAGAGGTCAAGTTCACAGCTTGTCTAACCTCCTTCAGTGTGTAAGTTTCTTTTCCCTCAGCTCCTAGAAGCAGAGCCTTGATTTCCCTTGACTTTCTCTCCAGAAAAACATTGTAGTGGCTTCCAACAAGGTGTCCAGTCGGGTGACAGCAGTATATTTCTTTGAGGACTGCAGCTACTTTGTCATTGCAGGCAACCGGCACATCAAATTCTGGTACCTTGATGACAGCAAGACCTCAAAGGTGAGGCAGCAAGTAGCCACCAGGGTGGGGTCTGCCCAGATCTCTTCCACCTTCGCCCACTTCTGCATGCTCAAAAGCCCCTTGGAAGTCTCAGCTGGGCCAGGTGCTATGTCAATCTGCAAGGGAAGCCTTTTCCCTCTCTCCCCAGGGCCTGCTTTTCAGGGGGTAGCCTGCAGGGTGGGTGAGTGGGTGGGTGGCACCTGTGGTGTGCCTCCACAGGTGAATGCCACTGTGCCCCTGCTGGGCCGCTCCGGGCTGCTGGGGGACCTGCGGAACAACCTGTTCACTGATGTAGCCTGTGGCCACAGGAAGAAGGCTGACAGCACCTTCTGTATCACATCCTCGGGGCAGCTGTGTGAGTTCAGTGACCAGAGACTGTTGGACAAGGGGGTGGAGCTGAGGGTAAGTGAATGCTTTGTCGGCACCCTCCCGTCTGTCACCTCCAGGCTCCGGGGGTCCTGGGGCTAGCAGCAGGGTCTGCATGCACGCTGGGGGAGGCCCCAGGCGGAGGAAGCTGATTGGGGACCTCTCTGCTCGCTCGCGCTCTCTGTCTCTGCCTCTTCCTCTGCTTTCCTCTTCTGCTCAGCACAAAGACAGCATCACAGTAAGTGTGCTGGCCCTGTCCGCTGCCTCTGCTGCCTTTCTCTTGGCCGGCCTTTTCTGAGTGTGTCTTTGCCTAAACCTCAGGTGCCTCATAAGGCTTGCTGACTCCTTCCCCCTAAGTGCACGGGGCTGTGGGCCCTCTGGCCAGCTGCTGTTAGAGGGAGGGGCATTAAGGGGCTCTGGCCAGGGCAGGTGGCCTGCCTTGCACTTGTCCTTACCTATTGGCTCATGGCTGTTGAGGTGTCGGGTGAAGGAGTGGGCAGACACCCTTGCTGACTGGGCTTTCTGTGCTCACAGACCACAGTGGCCCACTGCATTCTCGGTGAGCCAGGACTACACCTTCTGTGTCTGTGTTGACAGCACCGTGCGCCTTTTCAACCCCTCCAACCTGCACTTCCTCAGCACGCTGCCCCGGCCCCATGCCCTGGGGACAGGCATTGCCAGCATCACAGAGGCCAGGTGAGCGGTGTGGGTGGGCCCCTGAGTCCTGTCAGAGCCCCACTCTGTGCCAGGCCATCCTTGGCATGCTGCAAGGAGAGGAGGGCACACATAGACCTCTGGGAAGACCCTTGCAGTCAAGCACAGGTGGTTCTTTCAGCATTTCTTGCTCACTGTGGGCATCCATGGTAATCTGAGTCTGCCGTGTGGTAATGCATTGTCCTGTAAAGACCACAGCTAGGACATACAGGCAGTTCCTTAGGGTTTCTGAGAGAGACTGGAAACCTGATGGAGCAGGCCTTTCTCCCTCAGGGTGGTCCTGGGTTGCAGCTGCAGTAGGAGGGGCTTAGTGTAGCCTCGGGCCTTGGGTTAGGTGTTTGCAGGAAGTGAAGTTTTGCTCTGCTTTCAGTGCTGTCAGGAAGCGGGGCAGTTCTGCAGTTGGGTAGATTAATTTCTCTTTCAGGGCAGGAGGGGACTAAATCTGCATTTGGTAGGAAATGAGATATGACCATGGTTGTGGATTGCACAGTGTCCTTCGTTGTCCTCTGACGTGAGTCTAGAAGGGCCTGACATCTGCTTGGCTGCATCACGGCCACACACTGTCCACGCCTGACGTTGGGGGCTATGAAATAGCTTGTGTTCTTTTGGAGAGCCCCATGGCAAGGAATGCCAGGCCAGCCGCTGCGTTCTTTCTCCATTGACTGCTGGCCAACCTGCTGCTCCTCCCTTGAGTGCCCCATTTCATTAGCGCTCACTCACCAGTTTGCCCTGTCTGCCCTGGACACCCTGCCCCCCTCTTTCCTCAGTCGCCTTTTCGCTGGAGTGGCCAATGCGAATTATCCGGACACCATCGCCTTGACCTTTGATCCTGCAAACCAGTGGCTGTCTTGTGTGTACAATGACCATAGTATTTATGTCTGGGATGTGAAGGACCCCAAGAAAGTGGGCAAGGTGTATTCAGCTCTGTATCATTCCTCCTGCTTCTGGAGTGTAGAGCTACGTGGGCCAGGTCTGCTGAGACTGACCGTGTTTCCTGGGCTACCATTAGGAGCTGGAGTTCCTCAAGTGTGGAATTTGTTTCCTCCAGCACCCTTGCTCCCCCAGAAGTGCCCCTGGGTCCCTTCGTATCTGTTAATTGGCTCTGAGGATGGGAGGGGATTTTAGTGCTGACTCATCTCAGACGTTTTTCAGTATGCCCCTGTGCAGTCTGAGCTTTGCCTCTTTTGACATGTTCCTGAACTTGACCAAACCTTAGTTTCTGCAATTGTGAAATGACATACCTGATGCATTTGATTTTTACGAAAAGGAGACAATGTAAGTGGGAGATTTAGAATGCCTAGTACTTGCTAGGTGCTTGGTTAATGTATATTCCTTTACTTGTTAAAGACAAGAGCTAATCATTATGACTTGCTTGCTCTGGGATAAGCCTGGGGCTAAGTCTTGACCAACCTTTTCTCTACTCTCATCCCGTCCCATCTCTGTGGGCAGCCAAGGCCTGACCCAGGTCCCTCTGGTCCTTGTGCTCCTCCAGGTCTACCCTGAGGTGAAGGACAGTCAACAGGCCTGCCTGCCCCCGAACTCCTTTATCACCTGCTCTTCTGACAGCACCATCCACCTGTGGAATAAAGAGAGCTCTGGGGTGCATGGCTCCACCCTGCACCGAAACATCCTCAGCCACGTGAGCCTGGTGCCCCCATACCACAGTCTCAGGATCTGAGTCTCCAGACCAGACTGTCCCAGATGTTTCTGCAAGTGTATGAGTGTGAGTGTGTGTGTGTTTGTGTGTGTGTGTAAAAAGGACCCAAAGTCAGAAACCCTTTACAGTTTCTGCAAGAGTGTGTGTATGTTTGTGTTTGTAAAAAGGACATTAAGTCAGACACCCTCCAGAGATTCAGAAAGTGTTTGTTTGTGTGTGTGTGTGTGTGTGTGTGTGTGTGTGTGTGTGTGTAAAAAGGGCACGAAGTCAGAAGCCCTCTAGAGATTCTGCCATGGTGTGTGTGTGTGTTTGTGTAAAAAGAACAAGAAGTCAGAAGCCCTCTAGAGGTTCTGCAAGGGTCTGAGTGTGAGTGTGTGTGTGTGTTTGTAAAAAGACACGAAGTCAGAAACCCTCCAGCGATTCTGCAAGAATGTTTGTGTGTTTGTGTAAAAAGGAAACCAATTCAGAAGCCTTCTAGAGTTTCAGCAACGGTGTGTATGTGTGTGTGCCTGTAAAAAGGAGAAGAAGTCAGAAGCTCTCCTAAGATGCTGCAAGGGTATGAGTGTGAGTATGTGTGTGTGTGTTTAAAAAGGACACGATACCAGGCGCCCTCTAGAGATTCTTGAAGATTTTGTGTGGGTGTGAGTGTAAAGGACACAAAGTCAGAAGCCCTCCAGATATTAGGAAAGGGTGTGAGTGTTTGTTTGTGTGTGACTAATTAAGACACGAATTCAGAAGCCCTCCAGAGATTCTGCAAGGGTATAAGTGTGAGTATGTGTGTGTGTATAAAAATGACACGATGTCAGAAGCCCTCTAGAGATTCTGCAAGGTTGTGTGTGGGTGTGTGTGTAAAGGACACGAAGTCAGAAGCACTCAAGAGATTCTGCAAATGTATGTGTGTGTGTGTGTGTGTGTGTGTGTGTGTGTGTGTGTGTGTAAAAAGAACGAAGTCAGAAGCCCTCCAGAGATTCTTCAAGGGTGCATATATGTGTCTGTGTGTGTAAAAATGAAACAAAATCAGAAGCCCTCTAGTGATTCTGGAAGGATGTGTGTGTGTGTGTGTGTCCTAAAAAGGACACGAAGTCAGAAGCCCTCCTGAGATTCTGCAAGATTGTGTGTGTGTTTGTGCAAAAAGGAAACCAAATCAGTGGCCTTCTAGAGATTTGCAAGGATGTGTGTGGGTGTGAGTGTAAAGGACACGAATTCAGAAGCTCTCAAGGGATTCTGCAAGTGTATGAGTGTGTTTCAAAAGGATACGAAGTCAGAAGTCCTCCAGAGATTCTTCAAAGGTGTGAGGTTTTGTGTGTGTCTGTCATAAAAGGACATGAATTCAGAAGCCCTCCAGAGATTCAGCAAGGGTGCGTGATTGTGTGTGTGTAAAAAGGACAGTAAATCAGAAGACTACTAGAGATTCTGCAATGGTGTGTATGTGCATGTGTAAAAAGGAGAAGTCAGAAGCCCTCCAGAGATTCTGCAAGGGTGCGTGCAAGTATGCATGTGTGCGTGCGAGTGTGTAAAATGACACGAAGTCAGAAGACCTGCAGATATTCTGCAAGGGTGTGTGTGCGTGTGTGTGTACAAAGGACACGAGGTCAGAAGCCCTCCAGGGATTGTGAGAGAGTGTGAGTGTGAGTGTGTGTGTGTGTGTGTGTGTGTGTAAAATGGACACGAAGTCAGCAGGCCTCCATAGATTCTGCAAGTGTATGAGTGTGTGTGTAAAAAGTACACAAAGTTAGAAGCACTCTAGATATTCTGCAAGGGTGTGTGTGTGTGTGTGTGTGTGTGTGTGTGTGTAAAAAGGACACGAAGTCAGAAGCCTTCTAGAGTTTCTGCAAGAGTGTTTGTGTTTGTAAAAACGACATTAAGTCAGACACCCTCCAGATACTCAGAAAGGGTGTGTGTGTGTGTGTGTGTGTGTGTGTGTAATAAGGGCACGAAGTCAGAAGCCCTCTAGAGATTCTGCTATGGTGTGTGTGTGTGTTTGTGTAAAAAGAATAAGAAGTCACTAGCCCTCTAGAGATTCTGCAAGGGTCTGAGTGTGTGTGTGTGTGTGTGTGTGTGTGTGTGTGTAAAAAGACACGAAGTCAGAAGCCCTCCAGCGATTCTGCAAGATTGTTTGTGTGTTTGTGTAAAAAGGAAACCAATTCAGGAGCCTTCTAGAAATTCAGTAACGGTGTGTATGTGTGTGTGCCTGTAAAAAGGAGAAGAAGTCAGAAGCTCTCCTAAGATGCTGCAAGGGTATGAGTGTGAGTATGTGTGTGTGTGTTTAAAAAGGACACGATACCAGGCGCCCTCTAGAGATTCTTTAAGGTTGTGTGTGGGTGTGAGTGTAAAGGACAAAGTCAGAAGTCTTCCAGAGATTAGGAAAGGGTGTGAGTGTTTGTGTGTGTGTGACTAAAAAAATACGAATTCAGAAGCCCTCCAGAGATTCTGCAAGGGTGTGTCATAGTGTGTGTGTGTGTGTGTGTGTGTGTAAAATGGACACTACATCAGATGCGTTCCAGAGATTCTGCAATGGTGTGTATGTGTATGTGTGTGTGTGTGTGTGTGTGTGTGTGTGTGTGTAAAAAGGAGAAGAATCAGAAGCCCTCCAGAGATTGTGCAAGGGTATGTGTGTGAGTACATGTGTGTGTATAAAAATGAAACGATGTCCGAAGCCCTCTAGAGATTCTGCAAGGGTTTGTGTGTGGGTGTGTGTGTAAAAAGGAGAAGAATCAGAAGCCCTCCAGAGATTGTGCAAGGGTATGTGTGTGAGTACGTGTGTGTGTATAAAAATGAAACGATGTCAGAAGCCCTCTAGAGATTCTGCAAGGGTTTGTGTGTGGGTGTGTGTGTAAAGGACACGAAGTCAGAAGCACTCAAGAGATTCTGCATGTGTGAGTGTGTGTGTGTGTGTGTGTGTGTGTGTAAAATGGACAAGAAGTCAGCAGGCCTCCATAGATTCTGCAAGTGTATGAGTGTGAGTGTGTGTGTAAAAAGGACACAAAGTTAGAAGCACTCTAGAGACTCTGCAAGGGTCTGTGAGTGTGTGTGTGTGTGTGTGTGTGTGTGTGTAAAAATGACACGAAGTCAGAAGCCTTCTAGAGTTTCTGTAAGAGTGTTTGTGTGTTTGTGTTTGTAAAAACGACATTAAGTCAGACACCCTCCAGATACTCAGAAAGGGTGTGTGTGTGTGTGTGTGTGTGTGTGTGTGTGTGTGTGTAAAAAGGACCCAAAGTTAGAAACCCTTTACAGTTTCTGCAAGAGTGTGTGTGTGTTTGTGTTTGTAAAAAGGACATTAAGTCAGACACCCTCCAGAGATTCAGAAAGTGTTTGTGTGTGTGTGTGTGTGTGTGTGTGTGTGTGTAAAAAGGGCACGAAGTCAGAAGCCCTCTAGAGATTCTGCCATGGTGTGTGTGTGTGTTTGTGTAAAAAGAACAAGAAGTCAGAAGCCCTCTAGAGGTTCTGCAAGGGTCTGAGTGTGAGTGTGTGTGTGTGTTTGTAAAAAGACACGAAGTCAGAAGCCCTCCAGCGATTCTGCAAGAATGTTTGTGTGTTTGTGTAAAAAGGAAACCAATTCAGAAGCCTTCTAGAGTTTCAGCAACGGTGTGTATGTGTGTGTGCCTGTAAAAAGGAGAAGAAGTCAGAAGCTCTCCTAAGATGCTGCAAGGGTATGAGTGTGAGTATGTGTGTGTGTGTTTAAAAAGGACACGATACCAGGCGCCCTCTAGAGATTCTTGAAGATTTTGTGTGGGTGTGAGTGTAAAGGACACAAAGTCAGAAGCCCTCCAGATATTAGGAAAGGGTGTGAGTGTTTGTGTGTGTATGACAAATTAAGACACGAATTCAGAAGCCCTCCAGAGATTCTGCAAGGGTATAAGTGTGAGTATGTGTGTGTGTATAAAAATGACACGATGTCAGAAGCCCTCTAGAGATTCTGCAAGGTTGTGTGTGGGTGTGTGTGTAAAGGACACGAAGTCAGAAGCACTCAAGAGATTCTGCAAATGTATTAGTGTGTGTGTGTGTGTGTGTGAGTGTGTGTGTGTGTGTGTGTAAAAAGGACACGAAGTCAGAAGCCCTCTAGAGGTTCTGCAAGGGTCTGAGTGTGAGTGTGTGTGTGTTTGTTAAAAGACACGAAGTCAGAAGCGCTCCAGCGATTCTGCATTCTGCATCATTGCATGTAACTGCGTAAGTTGGAAAGGAACTTATGGGCTAGTGTTGGACTTATGGACTTGAGTTGGACTGGCCTGGGATATTTCCTTGAAATAGAAATACTATAATGACTTCTTGATAGAAAACTATTTATTGCACATATATGAGTGGCACTTGATTTGTGTCTCTAGTCAGTCTGGCTTACATCCAGTTCACTGCCATCAAGTTGATTCCAACCCTTAGCAACTCTATAGGACAGGGGAGAGATATCCCTGTGGGTTTCCAATACTGGAACTTTGTATGGGAGCAGAACTGCTGATCTTGTGTTGAGCAACCCAACTGGGTTGGTTCTGACGCATTATGTTTGTAACCACTATACCACTAGGGCTCAGCTGTGCCTTATTCCTCAAAGTGACATCTTTTAACACTGGAAATTGGTCTTCAGCAAGATCTACCAGTGTACTCGGTCATATGACTTATTTTCTTTTTACACTGTTTTGATTGTGATGTGAGGGAAAATCTACAGAGTAAATTGATTTTCCTTACAATTCATGCAATGTTTTATGATATTGATTGCAATACCTACAACGCAATACTACTTTTCCTATTCCCTCACTTTGTTTGCCGTTTCCATTGGTCTTTCGTTCCCATTCCTTCCTGCCTTCTGAGTAACTCCCTGACAAATGCTGGGCTCTGAATTGTACATCGTTGACAGTATAGGTCTCCTATTTGGGGGCTGAAAGTTGAGCCATGGAGGTGAGGTCAGGTGTCAAATGGGAATTCCACTAGTGCCTATCATATCCTAAGGTTAGTCTTCTTATTTTGAGTTCTACATTTCCCCCAGTTGATCCAGGGCCTACTACTGTGAGCACTTTCAGAGCAATCTGCAGTGAGAACCCTATGGTATCTTGGTCTTCTGGACTCAGCGCTGTGGAGCCTGGGCTTCATGTGGTCAGTGAATCCCTTTCATCTTCTTTTGATGCTATCTGTGTAATTCTGTATTTTGAATTTCTCTTCAATTTTTTCAGCTAGTGAAATGCACATGCTTTTCATTTTTGCTGTCCTCATTCCAGGTCTTTGCAACTTTTAATATAATTCTTTATTCCATCTCTTTTAATTCCCCTTTGAAATTTTGTGTTCAGCTTCTTTATTCAGCTTCTTTACTTCATCAATTATTTCTATATTTCTCTCTCTTTTTCGTACTTCATCATTTCTTTCATTGGCTTCAGCTACTCCACATTCAAGGTGACATCCATTTTGTCTTTTCTTTAGTTTCTATCTTTTTAATTATCTTTGAATTTCTTTATTTATGATGTTCTTGATATTATTGCAGAACTCGTATCATCTCAGGTGATTTGTGTTCAATGTGTCAACTTTCTTCTTGAAGTATCCTCTAATTTAGATGAAATATACTCAAATTCATACTTTGACTCTTGGGGACTTGTTTTAATTTTATTTGAATTCGAGTTCAATTTGCCATTGATGGCTTGTTCCACAGTTGGTCTCCAGTCTCTTCACTGATGATATTGAACTTCTTTATACCGTAAATACTTGAGTATAAGCCGAGTTTTTTTCAGCACATTTTTTATGCTGAAAAAGCACCCCAGATTTGGGGGGTAAAATTAGTTGCCTTGGGTTATACTCGAGTATATATAGTAGTTTATTTCAACAGATGTAGTTGATTTAATTCCTGTGTATTTCTATCCAATATACATGATCCATGTCAATGGTTACTGTTTACATCCCTGAAAAATAAATCTTCAATCAATAAGCCATCCTTATTGGAAAATTCTATCATGAGATCTCCCATGTGGCTTCCATCCCCATGGCCATATTTTCTAACTAGTGATCCTCCTCCTTAGTTTCCAGTTTTTGCATTCAAGTCATCAGTAATCTTGATTGCATGTTTCATCAATTTCAGACTGAAAAGGTTGGTAAAAATCCTCAATGGCTTTATTGTTAGCATTAGTGGTTGGTGTGTCAATTTGAATAATAACTTTATTAATTATTCATCCTTGTAGGTATAATATATCCTACACCTAACAATGGAGAACATTGGAATCGATGTTGAAACATTCTCTTTTTTAACATGAAAGTCATCCATTCCTTTCAAATTTGTTACTCTGGTATGTAAACCATATTATTATGACATTCAAAATGGCCAATACCAGTCTATTTCAGTTCAATAACACCTAGAGTGTTTGATCTTTATGTGTTCCATTTTTTCATGGCTTCCAATTTTTCTAGATCCATATTTCATGCATCCCATCTTCTTGTTAGTGGTTATTGCAGTACTGCTGTTTCTTCTCATTTTGAGTCATTGCCACATCAACAAATATAGGTCCTGAAAACTTTATATCACTAAGGTCAACTCTACTTTGAGGAGACAGCTCTTCCCCAATTATATTTTGAGTGTCTTCCAACTTGAGGGGTTCATCATCCTGCACTATATGAAAAAATATTCCACTGCTATCAATGTGCTCCACAAACACCACTATTTTTTTCAGATGTAGATTGGCAGGTTATTCTTTCTAGTCTATTTAGCTTGTAAGCTTTTCTGAAAATTTTCCACCACGGGTAACTATGCTTGTGTTTGAAATACCAGTGGTATATCTCACAGGATCATGGTGACTTTCAAGTTATGATAGTGCAAGAACCTGACAGTCTGACAACTTGGCATGCTAGCCTAATTCAGAATGGCCAACACATCTCTCTCCTTGCTTTCTCTAGTTTCTGTAGACCACTGTACCTGAGCATACATGGCTTAGGAGGTTGTGGAGTTAATTCTTGCTTCCTGGAGTAACCCTTAACCAATGACCGATAGGAGTTGTTGGACAAATAGCTACACTCCCTCACATTCTGGGCAGAATAACTAGTGGATTTTCTACAGTGTCTCCAGTAAGATTAACCTCCAGTTGCCCACAATTTTAAATTGTTTGATAATGTACTTTTCATTGGCTGCCTTCTTTCCCTTGTCTATTTCTCATTTCCTTATTGATATCTCCCCCAAAAATGGCTTAATTAAAACCTTTGTCTCAGAATCTAATCCTATGGGGAACCCAAACTCAATCATACAAGACATTTGTCAAATCATGGACTTAGTGGTTATATCTATTATATGTGTAGGTCATGGAAGAGAACAATTCATACCATCACTTTGAATAGTCATTCAGAGTGCCAACTGGGTCCCCAGCATAGATCCTGGACATCAAAACTCACTGTTTCCTGTATCATAACACTTCCTTTTAGACTTCTGTCATTCAAAAAACTCAACAACTAGCTTGCTGTCTCACTTCAAATTTTGAAGTGGGCAAATATGGCTATGTTTTCATTGTGTGTTTAGCACTGGACAAATCAGCTTTGACCAGGAAGGTGAAGTCATGTGGGAAAAAAAAAACAAAAACACTAGCAGCTGTGTGTTGTGGAAGAAAAGCCTGTGGATGAAGTGCAATTTTTAGGGAACAGAGACCAGCAAGAGAAACCAATAAATGTCCACTGTTCTGATGTTAAGGAGAACCCTGGTGAGGCAGTAATTAAGCACTTAAGGGCTAATCAATCAGCAGTTCAAACCCACCATCTTCCCCAAGGAAGAGTTACGATGTGGCAGTCTGACCCCCTTAAGATTTACATTTGTTACCACTACCAACTGATCTGAGAGGGATAGCATTAGGGAATACTGGATAGCATTCTTAACGAGCTCTAATGGAAGAGTGGACTCCTCATTGAGCTCCTAACCACAAAGTAAGTGGTTCTAACCTATCAGTCGGTCCATGTGAGAAATATGAGTTTGTCTGCTCTGGTAAAGATTTAAGCCTTGGAAAATGAAAGGGTGAAGTTCGATTCTATCTTGTAGGGTCTCTATGAGTCAGCTTCAACACAATGATAATGAGTTTGCTTTGGAATTTTGGGATAGAATAGGAGAAATATGTGCAACAAAGTTTAAACTTATTTTAAAAGTTCAGGGGTATTGCTCAGAGAGAGATTCTTGGAACCCACAAGACTGTTGTCCTTAGGCACCTTCAGATCTGGAACTGAACTCACTCCCTTGGCTCAATCTTCAGCCAAACAATAGGTAGATCTATAAGGTAAAAAGTAACACTAATCAACTATTTGAATCAAAAGGATATAATTTATTCAAAGATCAAGTTCAGAAGGGTCAGGAAAGAAGGGGGAATGGAAACAGGAAATACAAGGAGGAAGTGCGATAAGTGATATTACGTTGAGCAGACTGCAGTCAATATCATGAAGCAAAATATGTGTGAACTGTCAAATGGAAAACGGATGTATTCTGTAAACCTTCACCCAACTCACAATAAAGAGATTTTTTTTCAGCCTTGGAAACCTATGAGGCAATACTATTCTGTCCTATAGGGTACCCATGAGTTGAAATCAACTCAGTGGCAATGGGATATTGATGCTGATGCTTTCTGCCAATTCTAAAAAATAGGGTTATTAGCAATTATTGTGGAAATAGCATGAATCAGACTATATAAATGGGGTTGGTTACAGATAAATTCTTTTAAATGTTAAAGGATAAGTGATTCAGGATGGACTTACCCAAAAAGAGAAAATTATTGCAAGATTTTGTTCCAGGGATAAAATAAAAATAGGCTTCCTGTGGGTAAGACTTAAGCCTATAGATATGGAATTTAAGGAACTGGTATTCCATGATGGTCACCTTCCAGACACAATCACTCAAGACAAAAAGTGGGTGTATAAACAAATGAGGTGAAGAAAGCTTATGGAGCCTAGCTATCAAAAGATAAAGAGTCTAGGGTTTTAAAGACTAGAAGGTTCACATGTGGCCATCTAACTCAGAAGCAATAAAGCGCACATGAAAGAAGCACACCAGCCTGTGTGATCACAAGATGTAGAAGGGATCAGGTATCAGGCATCAAAGAACAAAAAAATCATATCATTGTGAATGAGGGCGGGTACAGTTAGGAGATCCAAGATCTATCTGTAGGCAACTGGACAACCCCTTACAGAAGGGTCGCTGGGAGGAGATGAGCCAGTCAGGATGCAGTGTAGCAACGATGAAACATATAACTTTCCTCTCGTTCCTAAATGCTACCGCGCCCACTATCATGATCCCAATTCTACCTTACAAACCTGGCTAGACCAGAGAATATATACTGGTCCATATAGGAACTGGAAACACAGGGAAACCAGGACAGATGACCCCTTCAGGACCAGTGCTGAGGGTAGCAATAACAGGAGGGTGGAGGAAAGGTGGGGTAGAAAAAGGGATCTGATTACAAGGATCTACATATAACCTCCTCCATGAGGGAGGGACAACAAAAAAGTGGGTGAAGGTAGATGTCGGACAGTGTAAGATAGGACAGAATAATAATTTATAAATTATCAAGGGTCCATGAGGGAGGGGGAGGGGTAGGAGGGGAAATGAGGAGCTAATACCAAGGGCTCAAGTAGAAAGCAAATGTTTTGAGAATGATGATGGCAACAAATGTACACAGTGGATGTATGTATAGATTGTGATAAGAGTTGTAGGAGCCCCCAATAAAATGATTCTTTTTAAAAACCTCAAAGAGCAAAACACACTATGGTTTATTGTACATCAATGATACTTAAATAAAACTACATAAAAGAGCAGAAAAAGAAATGGAATTTAAGGTAAAGAAAGTATTCCCTTTGAAGACCATATTGCAAATATATATTTAGGCAGGCAATTAGATAAAGACATTTTAAGTCTTGGCTTCTATACCTGCCATCTGTCTGTTATGAAAAGTATAATTAGCAACTAGAATCTCTCATACAAAATCAACTCAATATGGTCTTTCTGGTCTGACCTCCGTGGTGTTCTACTCTGCTTTGATGGAGCTCATCATATCATGGCTCTATAACAAGATTGAGGAGTTATTTGCATCCTTATGTGGAAGGTAAATCTGTTTGGCCATTCTGTTAGACTAGTTCATTTTCTTTCCTACCATCCCATCTGCCATTTTAATTCAAAACAAGGAGAAAGCATGTATGTGCCTTTTGAGGAAGGAGAAGATTTTGGTGTGGAAGAAATTCTCTTCTAGACTGCAAGGTAAGTATTTACCCCCTCTAGCCCTGTTGGAGGAGGGGAAAAGGAAGAGAGACAAGGCAAAGAGAACAACCTAGTTAGCTTCATGCCTCCTTACTTTACCTGGGGATTGAGGGGAATATCAGTGACTATGGACCTGTTGTGCTCCCCATTTGGAAGCATGAAGAATAGAGGCTGCCAGGCAGAGCAGCCCTATGGGAAGTCACTGAAGACAAACATATAGAGAGTGCCATCAAGTCTACTGTGATCCATGGAGACCTTATATGAAATGGAATGGAGTGCTGTCTGATCTTGCACCATTGTCACACATTCCTGAATGTTGAAGTCCATTGTTGCAGCGATTAGGTCAATCTGCCTCAACAAGGATCTTCCCTGTCCCTCTATTTCATCAAACATGATGTCTTCCTCTAGGAATTGTCCACTGATACTGTGTCCAAAACACATTAGTCAGTCAGTGTTCTCTTGTGATCCATAAGGTTTTCTTTCAGTAATTTTTGGAAGTGGACTGGCAGGCCCCTCTTCCTTGTCTGTCTTAGTCTAGAAGCTTCACTGAAACCTGTCCACCATGGGCAGTCCTGCTGGTATTTGAAATTCTTGGAACAGAGCTTCCAGCATCATAACAATACACAAACCATTATAGTACAACCAACTGACAGATGAGTGGAGGATATCTATCTATCTATCTATCTATCTATCTATCTATCTATCTATCTATCTATCTACCTATCTACCTATCTACATATATATATATAGAGAGAGAGAGAGAGTAAAACTGGCAATGCAGTCTGATTAGGCAGTATTCTGATGATCTGCTGCTAACAGAAAGTATCCCCACAAATAACATCTTAAAGTAATGATAATATCAATTTTGTTCACAAATCTGCAATCTGGGCAGAGCTCAGTGAGGACACTAGTTTTGGCTTCATCAAGCATTAGCTGGGGTAGCTCAAAGGACAGAGGCTGCAGCTCTCTTAAGACTCACTCCCTCACACGACTGATACTTCTTTTGGTTGGAGCTCAAGAAGAACCCTATATGTGACATTTTCATTTGGCTTGGTCTTCCTTGCAATATCCTGACAGGGTCCCAATGGTGAACAACCCAATACGACCAGGTTGAAGTCACAGAGCAACACTTCTGCCATAGTCAAAGGCCTGCCAAGATGCAAGGAAGAGGGAAAGCAGGCCCTGTTTCTGGAAAAATGAACACAAACTCATCTTGTAACAAGAGAATGTGCGATGTGCAACATTAGGACAGTCATCTTTGAAGGACACAACCTGCCACGAGCCAAGATACAGAGACAGATTTCTACGAAAGCGAAAGGGCAGGACTTAGACTTAAAGATAAAGCCACAGACTTCATAGGACAAGAGCAATAGGGAGACAAGCAAAGGAAAGCTCTAGGACGCAAGCCTAACATGGCTAAAGATAGGGACAATGTCAGGACTGAACTGGAAGCAAGCAGACACCTGTGCAAGGCAGAACCCGTGAAGTTGTGAGTGCCTTCAAGGCTAAGTCAAAGTACCTTGGGGCGTGAGAAGGGAAGGAGCAGGAGAAGGAATTAATGGGTAGGTTTATGGAATTTGTAAGTCTGGGGCCAGAGCATCAGGAATAGCTGGGTTCTGGCACTCAGTTGATACCATCAGAGTTTGAACCTTTTCCTTTCAGTGCTGTTTCCTTTTGAGTTTCACGCAGGTTTCCTGATGACAGCTGTAGTTTTATCTAGAAGCTCAGGAATTCTATTAGAGAGAGGCTCTTTCCTTTCTAATCATTGGTGGTACTATCAGGTAAGCATTGGATTGCTAACTGCAAGGTTGGCAGTGCTACCCTACCAGCTACCTCATAGGGAAAAAGATGGAACTTTCTGCTCACATAAATATTTACAGTCTGAGAAACCCCATAGGGGCCTTCTATGATTCAAAATGGACTCATTGGCAATGGGGTAATTGTTTCTGGGGCATTTTTTAGGGTTAGATATCATTAACCTTGCATGAGTCACATACTGAGTCTGACCCAGTCCCTTTGGACAGAGGAAAGTCATGCCCTGACTTGCCAGGCCTGGAGCTGGCAGATTGGGTCAATGCCAGCAGAAGCATGGAGATGGAGCATGGTGGAAGAGTGATCCCAAAGATACAAGCCATGTGCTGTGAGTGGAAGAAGGGCAAATGAATGCTGCATTAATTAACCAGTCATTGACAAAATGAGGTTGCATAACAAATGGCTCCAAAACCCAGCAGTTCAACAAACAGCCCAACCCCTTCCCTCCCACACACACAGTTCTTAAAATTCAGGATCAGGGAGATTAACTGGAACTTTGAACTTGGCACTTCAGGGCTTGGAAGAGGTGACAGTGCATGTAAAGGCCTTGGGGCAGGAGAGATCTTGGTGTGACTGAAAGCCCAGAAGAAGACTAATTTGGGGGAGGTGAGATAATAGGAATGGAGGTTTCAGTGAGCATTTCCTTGAGAGCCTTCAAGCAAAAGCGATTTTTCTATATTCATGTTTTAGAAGTAGATCTCCACCCATTGGGTAAAGCTTTGGGTATTGGATTGGTGTCGGTATGCAGGGAAAAAATAAATGGGCTTGTTATGGATTAGGAGCCTGTGGTAGTCACCTAATCTTGTGTCAAGTTAAGGATTAGGAGTGTAGGCGTGGAGTCTAGGCTGCCAATCTGGAGATAGTCAGTGAGATTTTTATGTGGGCATAGCCTTCTCCTGAGAACTCTGAGAAATCTGGTACTTCCTCCTTGGCGGTGGAAGACACCTCTCTCTCTCTCTCTCTCTCTCTCTCTCTCTCTCTCTCTCTCTCTCTCTCTCTCTCTCTCTCTCTCTCTGCTACTCCTTGGGAGACATTGCAGAAGGCAAGCCAAATGGATGTGACCAGACCTCTGAAGCCAAAGAAGCCTCAGAGAGATCGCTGCCAGCATTGAGATTCTTACAATGCCACTGGATCCACAAGACTTTCCACCCATTGGCCTGTGATTATCCTGCATTCAGCATCACTGCACATGTTTTATGGGTCTGAAATGGAATTTATAGATTGGTATCAGACATATGGGCTAATATCAGACTTATAGATTTGATCTGCACTGGGCTGGGATGTTTGCTTAATGTACAATTACTGTTTGATATAAAACTCTCTCTCTGGATTTATAAGGTAGAATTAGACCAGAACATGTACTCTGGTACAGACAGGAGCTGGAAAAACAGGGAATCCACGACAGATGATCCCTTCAGGACCAGTGGTGAGAGTGGCAATACCAGGAGGGTGGAGGGAAGGTGGGGTAGAAAGAGTGAACTGATTACAAGGATTACATAAAACCTCTGCCCTGGGGGATGGACAACAGGAAAGTGGTGGAAGTGAGATGTTTGATGTGTAAGATATGACAAAATAATTTATATATTATCAAGGATTTATGAGGGAAGGGGTGGAGGATGGAAGTGGGGAAATGAGGAGCTGATACTAAGGGATCAAGTAGAAAGCAAATGTTTTGAGAAGGATGAGGGCAACACATGTACAAATGTACTTGACATACAATGGGTGGATGGATGGATGGATGGATGGATGGATGGATGGATGGATGGATGGATGGATGGAATGACTGTGATAAGAGTTGTATGAGCCCCCAATAAAATTATCAAGGGTTCATAAGGAGTGGGGAGTGGGGAGGGAGGAGAAAAATGAGGAGCAGGTGCCAGGGGCTTATGTGGAGAGCAAATGTTTTGACAATGATGAGGGCAATGAATGTATAAATGTGCTTTATAATGGATGGATGGATGGATTGTGATAAGAGTTGTATGAATCCCTAATATAATGATTAAATAATAGGGAAATGATTTTTAAAAACCACCAAATCTCTCTCATACACATGAGTCTCCCTCAATTTTCCTCTAGCATACCCAGACTAATACACAGTTCGCCCCTGTCCTATAGGGCCGCTATGAGTTGGCATGGACTTGAGGGCAGTGGGTTTGTTAGGGCTTTGGAGTTCAGCAGGCCTTTGTTGGTGTGTTTGAGTCTATTTTTGTAGCTGTTGTGTGCAGGTCAGTGGCTCATCTTCCAGCACTCTATAGGACCATATTTTGTTGTGACCCATAAGGCTTTCATTTGTTAATATTTGGAAGTAGATCACCAGGTCTTTCTTCCTAGTCTGCCTTAGGCTAGAGCAGTGGTTCTCAATCTGTGGGTTGTGACCCCTTTTGGGGTCCAGCGACCTTTTAACACGAGTCACCCGATTCATGGCAGCAGCAAAATTACAGGGGTGGTATTTCTCTCTCTTTGGCCACCCATGAAATGATAGGCAAGCAGCGGTCACAAAGGGTCTTAAGCCAGCTCTCCCGCTCCTGAGTCGTCCTGCAAAGTGGGATAAAGATGATGGGGATGGGGAGGGAAGGGGAGGGATGTCCTCCACTTTGGTGGCTTTAGGAACTTGGACTGGTTGTCTTTCCTGGTCATGCCATATTTCCTGAAATCTTGGGGAAAAGAACCCATTCTGTTGGGGGAGGGAGTAAGTCTTTTATGTATGCTGGCTTACTAGTGGCCCTGTAAAGTCACACATCAATTTTATCTAACCCTAACCCTAACCCTAACCCTAACCCTAACCCTAATCCTAACCCTAACCCTAACCCTTACCCTTACCCTTACCCTTACCCCGATAGCAGAAGACCCCACCAGTAAGCCAGCCTGTGGTGGTGGTGGTGAGCCATTTATTAGTATATAATGTCTGGCTCTACATTTTGCCAGACCTGTT
Organism: Tenrec ecaudatus; assembly: GCF_050624435.1. Classification (NCBI taxonomy): domain Eukaryota; kingdom Metazoa; phylum Chordata; class Mammalia; order Afrosoricida; family Tenrecidae; genus Tenrec; species Tenrec ecaudatus. The sequence goes on from NW_027459479.1 coordinate 1,075,312, forward strand.
AGATTGACTAAGGGCCCTTGTGGCATAGTGGTTACAAGTTGAGCTCACATCCCAAAGGCCAGTAATTTGATACCACCATCAGCCCTGTGGCAGAAAGATGGAGCTTTCTGCTTCCATGGAGTTAGTCTTGGAGAGTCACAGGGACAGAGCTACCCTGTACCGTAGGATCCTGTTCAACAGGGTCCCTCACTATGAGCTAATATTTACTTGATGGCCATGAGTTTAAGGGCCATTTTGGCTTCCTTTTCAAAGGACCCTCATTTAGTGAACTGACTCTTTCTGGTCAATCCTTTCCTCTGACTGTGGTCTGAATGTAGCACCTCACCTGGGGAGTGAAGAGGTCTGAAGCTTGGAGCTGCCTCCCAATGAAAGAAAGTAAACCATGATAGTTCATAAAGGCACTTGTGCAAATTGTTAACCACCAACCTTGGCTTAATTCATTTTTTATTTGGATAGAAAGTACTCTAATTATGTTGATGACAAATAAACCAAACATATATATGTGGATACATACATACACACACACACACAAGACGGATGTTTAGGGGCATCTACCCAGCTCTGTCAGAGAGATTTGTCCCAGGTCTGGGCATAGGAGTCAGTCTTCTTGCATTTCAGTGTCTGGTTCTGTAACTGACCTTAAGCCACGTGACCTTGATGAGATTGCTTAACATCACTGAGCCATTTTGGCAACACCGTGTATCAGGGTTGAGAAGTGTCACTGGGTAAGCCCTGATACATGATGGGGGAGGGAATAAGCCAAAATAAAGCATACAAGGGTAATGACCATGGCATTCTCTCCAGTGTGGGCCTCAGAGCAGCTCTGGTTCTAGAAAATCCCACAGAAATAATTTTACCAACCTGGGCCTTCAGCCCTCACACCAAACTTAACACGTTTCTAATCCACACGATGTTTACAACTTTGGGTTCTCATCCCTCTACTTCTTCCAAGAGACCAAGGAGAATGGAGTGTTTGAGCAATATCCAGGCTGCATGACCATCTTTCTCAGTTCTTAACTCACCTTTTCCTCTCTCAAGCACAACTTTAATGTTTCCATGAGTGTCCGTGGCTATGATAAAGAATATGTGTTATGGGAGGTAATCAGGGCCTGCGTCTTCCATAAAACAGTTGCCAAAGACTCTTTACAGATAGGTAATGGTAGGCCCATATGTTTTACTTACCTATTGCTACTTAGTGACTTTCAATCCCACTCGGTGTATTATTTGCTCATAATTTTGTAATTTGAGGAAGGTTTGGCTGGGGCAGCACATCTCCACTCCACGTGGCATTGGCCAAACCAGCTCAAGCAGCGAGACCTGGCAAGATGGGTTTGCTTTGGTTCATAGGTCTAGGGCCTGGGTTCTTGCTGTTGCATTGGCTCCCCAATTTCCCTCCATGTGATCGTATCATGTGCTTGCCTTTAGCTTCCTCACAGCAGGGTGATTTTCAAGATAGATTTTTCTGTCAGGATAGTTGGGCTGTAGGCCCATTGACAAAATCCCTTAAAGGGATTAAATTGAATGCACAATTTAATGCATGACTGCCAAATATCCCCCAGAGCACACAAGTTGAAACCACAAGACTTCTCCCAAAGAGAGGTTCCTTGTAGCTTTTGATTGTCATCTAAGTCCCTTTTGCTTTTCCACAATAATGTCTGGGTTGCTTGATCAATCATCTTCTTTCTTTTTATGTAGCACTATCTCTGGCTGTTTAGTCCAAGCCAATGCAGTTCCTTCCCAAAGTTACTGGGTTTCCCTTGCACTGGATTACATGATGCATTCCATTTTATGAAAGCCATGTCCCCACGTCTCTTTGAAATGGGTCCCTCTCTGTTTTAGGCTGCAATTCAGCCTATTTAGGCTGTAGCACAGCCTTCTGGAGACTCTTAGAAAACCTTTTGTGTACACGAGACTGTCTACAAGGCACTGGATTACATTCTTTTGTGATCTTAGTACAGGGCATGAAAGCTATCTTTTTGATCTGATCCAACGCAGAAGCCATGCTCATGCCATTCCTATTATGGGACATTATTTTTTGGCAAGAAAGACTTGGGGTTGAAAAATAGGTTTTGTTAGGCAGATAGGCAGGAATGAGATGTCCATTGACGCATGCTCAGGAGAACCAAGCATAGAACAAAAGCCTAGGTTTTCCCGCTGGTGGGTACGGATGGGCGTTAAACCTGGATCAGCCCACCTGGGCCAGGTGATTGCAATTCAGCCAATGGGATCGACTTGGGGTCATTCACCATACCTCCCCCCGGGAATCCTTGAAAAGGCAGGAGCGAGGGGGAGAAAGGAAAAACTGGGGACAGGAACTGGGGAGAGAACTTGAGAAAGAACTTGAGGCAGGACTTTTTTTGGAGTAAAACTTAGGAGAGAGATCTTTGCGTGACCTCGAGCAGTCTCTGCCAGGCTGCATGGTGGGGAGGAATCCTAGGGGTGCCACGTAAAACCTGAAACTTCTTTTAACTTTCATTAAACTCACTTGGATCACGAGCCAGGCTTTGGCGTGAATTCTTTCTCATGCAAAGCCAAGAACTGAGATGTAACTCTAGCCCGGAGAGAGATCTTACAGTTTATATTTAAGTCCAGCATGTCCCTGCTCCTTCATAGTTCATATTTTCTGCTAAAAAAAACACACAACAAAACCCCAAACAGAAGTAACTTCTTTAGCTTTTCTTCACCCTTCTGTAGTTTATAATTATTTGTCTGTTGCCTCCATTGTCAATGACGCTGAGAGTTCAGATTCTAGATAAAGCAGAAGAATGTCACTGCCACCCAAAATAGTTGTTCTTAGTGTTAGTTGGTGCCCAATCAATCCCTGCCCATCCACTCACTTGCTGCCATTGAGTCAATTCTGACTCATGGCAGCGGAGTATACTTGCCCTGGTAGGTTTCTGAGACTATACATCTGTACAGTAGAAAGCCTCAGCTTTCTCTCTCAGAGCAGCTGGTAGTATTGAACTGCTGACCTTATGGTTAGCAGGACAATATGTTACCAGGGATCCTTTTCAAGACTGTGCCCTTTCAGAAACAGATCACCAGGCCTGCTTTCCTAGGAACCTGTGGGTGGGATTGAAACATCAACCTTTTGGTTAATATGCAAGTGCTTAACCAATGGGCTTTATCCTGGTTTGGAAAACCTAAGTCACTGGTCTTTTGCCTAAAGAGTCACTTTCAATGACCCTGGCTTGTTTCATGGGAAGGGCCAGTTCGGGCTCCCGGACAGATGGTGGGGTAGGATCCTTATTTAGTAGGGACATATTGGGTGGGGCGGCAGGGAAGTGTGTGTGTGCTGTATGTGTGTGTAATCTGCATCTTTAACAAATGAGAAACACTGGCCCCAATTGTCCTCTGCCTCTCTTGTTGCTGCCTTTTTTTGGGATTTTTCTGGCTTTTAGCAGCCCTGGAGGCCCCTCCTATCTAGGCAGGAGAAGGAGCCAATAAATAAGTTCACACTAAGGTGCTAGAGAGTGATAACAGCTAATCCCTTCCAAGGGCAATTGCTCTCAGAAAGAAAGAAAAAAAAAAGAGAGAGAGCTCAGGGGTTTGGGGGGAGCAATTTAACTCCAATGAATAGTGTCTCCTGGAAGAGTACTACACTTTGTTGCTGCAATGGGAGTCATATATGAACATGTGTGTGTGTGTGAAACCCCTCGCATCAGTCTCTTCTTCTGCTTTTGTGTAAATTGGACTTTAAACACATTCTCTAGGAAGTGTTTGAATACCTCTGTTTATGGAAGCTTCATGACAGAAGGGGGATTTTTGTCTCTTTTGTTCAGGGAGAGAGCCCCAAGCTCTGGCATTTAATAAGTAAGTAGCAAGCTGGTTGAATGAATGAGTGAATGAGTGAGTGAGGTAAAGAAGCCTTCTGCAGCCTTCCAGGTCGTGACTGCCCCTCTCAGAAGCCTGGCTCTTGTCTAAATTGAGGTATACCTCTCCCCCTTCCCATTTCATGCTTCCCCGTGGTCTGCCTGGGATTGAGCTGAAAAATGTTTTTTCATGCACGTCATCCTCTTTATATCATTATTCTGCAGAGCAAAGCTCTCTGACCACCCTGAAGACCTGTATTTAATGTGAGGAAAGGTGATTTAATGGAGTGGAGAGCGCAGCATAAAACAGACAACCCTTTCAGAATAGCAGGGGAAAGGGACAAAAAGGGAAAAGAAACGAAAAATGGCGAGGGAGGGGGGGCAACTCTCACTCTCCTAATAGGCTGAAATAAGAAGTCCTTTTGGTCAGCTTCATCAGAAGACAAACCTGAAAGGGGCCCCTTGCCCTCCCCGCCAGCGCATGACTGACTTACCATGCATTTTACCTTGGAGCTGATTATGCGCTGAGTTGAGGCAGACGGTGAGAGTTTATTGACATACGGTCTCCCTTCACACATTTTGTTACAGCCAGACATCAGGGACTGAGCTGCAGGATATTAGAGGATTTGGAAGCGTTATCAAGGAATGGGACATATTTATCAAAACCAGGGTGATATTACAAAGCTGGGTTGCTGCTACACCTGGGTGTGTTATGTGATTAAAAATAATGACAATGCATCCTCTTGATGGATTTTGCACCTGGGCGAATACTGAGCAGGTCTGCTGGACCACCCTTGGTCGAGAATTCACACCTAACAACCCCTTTGGTCTCAGAAGAAAATTGTGGCTGCTAGCTCACACTTGGAATCCAGGTAGGGCAATGTTTACGCACTTCACTGTTAACCGAAAGAGCAACACTTGGAATTCACCAGCTATCCCGAGTGAGAAAGATGTGACCATGTGCTGCCACAAAGATTACAGCCTTGGAAACCTTCCGGGAGTTTCTTCCCTGGCCTACAGGGTTGCTCGAGTCAAAATTGACTTGCCTTCCATGGCATTGAGCTGTTTTGAGTTTTGAATGGCTGAATTGGAGACTTCAGGATTGCAGGAAGATTTGAGAACAGCCTGAGATATGCAGGCGACCAGCCTTGCTTGCTGCAAGGGAAGAGGAGTTGAAGCACTTACTGATGAAATTCAAAGATGATAGTCTTCAGTGTGGATTACAACTCGAGGTTAAAAGAACAAGAATCCTCACCACTGAACCAATAAGCAACATGATGAACAGAGAAAAGATTTAAATGATGAAGCATTTCATCTTACTTGGACCCATCCACAACCAACGCTCATAGAAATATCTGTAAAGAAATCACTGGATAAATTGCTTTCAGTGAATTTGCTGCAAAAGGCCTTTTAAATATTTTTTTGAACCAAGGTGACTTTGTCACCTTAAAAACTCAGGAGTATCCTATCCCAAGGCATGATTATTTTCATATGGAAGCTGGAAAATGCATAAGGAAGTCCCACGAGAAGAATTGATGCATTTGAAATATGGTCCTGGTGAGGAATATTGAATACACCAAGGAACTTCTAGGAGAACAAACAAATCTATGTTGAAAGAATACAGCGAGATTGATTCTTAGAAGCGAGGATGGTGACATTTGGCTTCATGTACTTTGGGTGTTATCAGGAGGGACCAGTCCCTGGAGTTGGGCAGCATGCTTGGTCAAGCCAAAAGGAGGACAAACCTCCACAAGATGGGTTGACACAGTGGCTCAAATGTAGGAATGGCTGTGAGAAATGCGCAGGGCAGTGTGTTGTTTTGTTCTGCTGTACATAGAGTGGCTATGAGTTGGAACCAAATTGACAGCACCTGGTTACGCAATGTACTAATGGCAAGATCAACCATTCAAAACCACCAGCCACTCCTCAAGAGAAAGATGAGGCTTTTTTACTCCTGTAAAGAGTCACAGTGTGAGAAACTCACAGGGGGAATTCTACCCTGTCATATAGGGTCACTGTGAATCGGCATTGACTCTACGGACGTGAACGGCAAAAACAACAACAACAACAACAACAAAACTTACTAATGGTGGCTGGGTACATGCGCAGACACCCATCCACTCGCACTGGAGCTAAGTTAGTGGTTTCAGCAGGAAGCTTACCTCGGTGGTTTCCAGACCTCCCCTGGGCTGAACCAATTTACACCAGGTCCTTCAAATATTCCTGGTACGCCGGGCATCTTTCATTTCCCAGAGTTGGTTGCATGACTTAAGGCTTGATGATCATGGGGCCATATGAAGGACGCCTATGTGCTCCAACCACTGCCTTCCTAGAGAGTGCTGTGGACAATTGCCTTCAAGTCAGCCAGCTCCTGACTCATGCGGACTCCATGCACTGCAGAACACAATGCCCACTGGTCCTGCCCCATTCCTTCAATGGGTTGTAGATTTGACCCCTTGTCAGTTGGGGGGTTTTCAGTGGCTGATGGCTTGAAGGAGTTCACCAGGCCTTTCCTCCTAGTCTGTCTGTAGGCAGAAAGCATCGCTAAAATCTGCTCAGCATCATAGCAATATGCCAGCCTCCACTAGCAGTTAGGTGGTCGCTGTAACAGGAGGCGCACTGGCCAAGAATCAAACCCAAATTTCCTGCATGGCTAGTGAGAATTCTGCCATGGAACCACCATTTCCTCTCTCCTAGTTTCTAGTGTTTATGTATATAAGATTTCAGTACCTTCTAACAAGCAGTAAGTAAGACTGCACCACGGGTCACCTCTATTTAGCTCTCCCCCAAATTTTTCCACATGAATTATCAAGTGTGTGACAGTTGTAATATGTTTCTCTTTTTAAAAATTGCTGGGTGAACTTAAAACAGCACAAGGAAGTGCCAGCATAGCAAAATGATACCCAACTGCTTATTTATCTTAAGAGAAGAAAAGTCGTGAATGCATTCACTCAGGTGAAAATATCATTCATGGAAAGAAGTGCCTAATGGTCACCAGGACCCATGGTTAATCCAGGCGTGGTCATCTGATTCCAATTGATCAGACCTAGCTATAAATCACTTATATGTCTGGGTAATTAAAAGCAAATATAAATTTTCAAAAAAATAACATTGCATGGGATAGAAAGAGAATACAAAACAACATCAGACATAAGTATGCCTCAAGACAAACTCATTGTGCACATCCAGAACACATAATGGCTCTTGCTAAGATGCGTTTCCCACTAGACCCTACCCCAAGCCAGTGAAAGCCAGAAACTCTAAAGTAAACTGTGGATTGTACTACTCTGAAATGGGAGCTGTGTCTCTAGACCTAATTTGGGGCTGTTCGTGCTGAGGACTCACCAATACCTGCTGCAGTGACAACAGTCCAGGTGAGAATAAGGAAATCTGGATGACAGCCAGGATATAGGAGCACTGAGACCTCAAATTGCTTCTAGGCGAGCATGGCCTAATGGGCTTCCATTTCTGCACCTCTGGCAGGAGGAGTTTGTTCTGGAAAGTAATGGTTTCTAAGGAAGTATTTCTTAAACTTTCACATGCATGCACTTACCCAGGTTCCTGGAAATCGGGCTGGGGGGCAGATTCTGATTTTGTGGGTTCAGGGTGGGGTCTAGGATCCAGCAGTTCTAGAGGCCCTGGACAGTAGTCCTAAACCACCAGCCAGTCCTTGGGAGAAATATGAGTCTGTAGACTCCGGGCAAGAGTGACAGTCTGGGAAACCCACAAGGGCAGTTCTACCCTGTCCTGTAGGGTCACTATGAGTCAGCATCAACTCGATGTCATTAGCATGGGAGAAGCTAATGCTGATGTTGCTGGTTCCTTGACCTATGATACTTTGAGTGGCAAAGTCCCAAGTGCCTTCCCGGATGTGATGGCCAAAAGCAGTAGTGTTCACCCTTGGTCATACTTTGGAATCCCTTAGGAGCTTTCAAGCCTCCCTTTGGCCTGGCGCCATCACAGGCCAATGAAGCAAGGCTTAGTGGAAGCAGGATTCAGGTCACGATCAGTGAGAAAGCCCCCTTGGCAATGCCAACGTACAGCCAGTGCAGAGTCGAACTGGTCGACGACTCCACATGACTCCATATACTTTGGTGAAGCCAGCTGTTTGGGCAAGGTTTTCAGAGTTACCACCCATGTAGACTTGTTGGTGATAGTGCATTAAATAGAGCACATGCAGTGCATTGCATGAGTGGCCTATGTCATGCAACCACATCAGGGGGATGTTGAGCCAATTTCTCTGGGAAACCAAGGGTGTTGGCTCCATCCTGAGCGTTGGCAGGGTAATGGACTGACACAGAGGAAACTCATTCTCTTTGTGGCGGTGCACTAATGGGTTCTTCACAGAAGGCCAAGTCCATGGCTGCAGATGCAGATGCTCACGGGGCTGAGGGAGCAGGTCAAATCCTAAGTCCGAGGTGGGTGTTTGCATATTTACATGCCCTCACTGCCATCAAGTCCATTCCAACTCACAGGCCCATGGGACTGAGTAAAATGGTCCCCGTGGGTTTCTGAGACTGTGATTCTTTAGAGGAGTAGAAAATCTCCTCTTTCTCCAGAGGAGCGGTTGGTCATTCAAACTGCTGACCTTGAGATTAACAGTCCAGCTCCTGACCACTCTTGCCATCAGAATTTTATTTATATACACAAATATATATATATATATATATATATATATATATATATATATATATATATATATATATATATATATATATATATATATATATATATATATATATATATCCTTTCCCAAAAGAACTCCACATTTTCAAATCATTCTTGACACTCATGACCTTTTTTCCTTTATAGCCATGCCTTTGGTTGAAACACAGATATAAGATAAATATTTATCTACTTATAGGGGTACAAAAGGAGCTTTGTTGGCACAGTGTTTGCATGTTGGGCTGCTAACACCAAAGTCAGCACTTTGAAACCACCAGCCACTCCGTGGGAAGAAGAGTCTGTCTACTCCTATAAAGAGTTACAGTCTCAGAAACTCACAGGGACAGATCTACTCTGCCTCATAGGGTCACTATGAGTCAGCATCACATCCCTGGCAGTGAGGTAGATTTTGGTTTCATAGAGAAACAAGTCAGTCCTGAGATGCTAAAGACAAGGTTGGCAGTTTGAACCCACCAGCTGCAGAGAAAGAGGAGGCTTTCTATTCCCATAAGGAGCTACAGTTTCAGAAATACCCACAGGGGAAATTTTAACCTCTCCTGTAGGATCAATATGAGTCAGAATCGACTTATTGGTGGTGAGCAAGTGGAGGGGACCCTAAACAGGTTTCGGTGGACCTTAAGAGTTCTACTAATTGTGCATGCTCTGTAAAATGTAAACCAAGACTTTACTTTTGCAAACATTATTTTTTCTAAACACGTCTAACTGTGAAACTATACTCGCATGCGGGTCTTTGAACCTGGTCAGTGGTCTGGGGAAGTGAAGGGCCCTGACATCCTTTGTTGTTGTTAGTGCTGTCCAGTCATTCTGACATCACAGGGACCTTGTTTGCAACACAAGGCAGCACTGCCCGGTCCTTTGCCAGCCTCAGGGGTAGTATGTTGGAGCCCATGGTTTCAGCTACCGTGTCCTCCAGTTCACCAAGGAGTTTCCTCTTTGTGCTGCTTACTAAACCCGTTTCTGAGGAGTCCATTCCAACTCACGGTGACGCCGTGTGGGTCAGAACCACGGGACCCCACAGAGCTTTCAAAGGCTGGTCGTTCAGAAGTCAATCAGCAGGCCTTTCTTCTGAGGGGCCTTGGATTTGAACCGCAAACCTTTTAATCAGCAGTGGTTGAGCGTGCTAACTGTTCACATTACCCGGAGACACCCAACCCTTCTTACCCTCATCGCTTCATAGGTGATCCATCTCCAATCCAAGAGGGCAGAGAAGATAGATAATACAGCCTGAGCTGCGTATGTCAGGTTCAAACTTTTCAGTGTCATGGAACAAATAGCCAAAAACCTTGATGAAATGGCTGGGAAAACTCAGTCCAAATCATTCCAAAGAAATGAGTAGCGGTGCACTCTTGGGAACTTGCGCTGTGACAGCAGCCACCAGGAAGACCCGGGTAGTCCAGAGCCTTGCCACCCCAAATATGGTCACAGACTAGCAACATCATGAGCTTGTTAGAAGTGCAAATTCTCAAGCCCTACACAAGGTCCACTGAACCAGCGTGTGCAATTTACCAAGACCACCAATGGATTGGGGTACCTGTGAAAACCAAACCAAACCCATACTCACTGCTGTCCAGTCGAGTCAGACTCAGAGCAGCCCTATGGGCCAGGGTAGAGCTACCACTGTGCATTCCCAAGACTGTAATTCTTTAAAGGAGCAGACAGCTTGTTGTTCTCCTTCAGAATGCCTGCTAATTTAGAACTGCTAGTTTGGTGGTTAGCAGCCCACTGCCTAACCGCTAGGCCGCCAGGGCTCCTTTTGTGCTTGTGAGAGGTCGAGCAAATACCATTAGCAACTAGAGAAGAACATGGAAGGAGAAGAGCAGGGTCGGAACTGTGAGTGAATTTGGTCATTAGCACATTTCTGTGTTCACTTATTCTGTTCCTTCCCTTGTGTATTCAGTCAACAATTCTTCTTTGAACATCACCTCTGAGCCAGGATCTGTGGTATGCTAATTAAGTTGGTTTAGGAAAGGGGTCTGCCTAAGTGACTCCTGCTTCCTGGCTTTTCCTGCTTCCAGATCCCCTCTCTTTACTTCCTTCCACATTGGAAGCACATCCCTACATGTGCAGCTGATCCCTAGTTCAGGACGGGAAGTTACGTGTTGGCATGCATGCTCATAGCTCGCTCAGTGGGAGTGCAAAAAGTCAATTCCTTCAAGAGCCTAGCACAGTCTGTAAGGTTGGGATGGTGTTAAAAGTGGTGGGGTTGGTGTTAGCTCCCGTTGAGCCCATTCTGCGTAGGATGCCTTCATGTGACAGAGTAGCAATGTCCCCATTGGGTTTCCTAGTCTGTCATTGTTACCAAAGGAGCCCCGGGGGTACTTTAAGGGAAGTGTTGGACTGTCAACTGCAAAGTCAGGGGTTCACACCTACCAGCTGCTCCACAGGAGACAGATTAGGCCCTCTGCTCCCATGAAGATTTACAGCCTCAGAATCCCATGATTGGGTCGCTATGAGCCAGGGTTGGTTCCATGACAGACCCAAAGCCCACTTTCTATCGAGTTGATTCCAACTCATGGTGATCTTATATACTTGTTGTTGCTGTCGGGTGCCATTGAGTGGTTTCTGACCCAAAGTGACCCTATGCATAACAGAACCAAACACTTCCAGGTCCTGCACCATCATCACATTTGTTCTCTGCCTGAGTCCATTGATGCAGCCACGGTGTCAATCCAGCTCGTTGAGGGCCTTCCTCTTTTGTGCTGCCCCTCCACTTTACCAAGCAGGATGTCCTTCTCCAGGCAATATGTCCAACATATTTGGGAGGCAAAATCTTGCCATATATGCTGTCCAAAAAACTCTGGCCTGACTTCTTCCAAGACAGATTATGTTGTTCGTTTAGTAGTCCATGGCAGGGTGGAATTTTCCCTATAGGTTTCTGAGATATTATGTCTCTACAGGAATAGATAGCTTCATCTTTCTCCCACAGTGAAGCTGGTGGGTTAGAACTGTTGACTTTGCATGTAGTAGCTCTGTGCGTAGCCCGCCATGTCACCAGAGGTCCTTTGCGTTTGATGGCAGTGGGGTGGAATGTTTACAATGGCAAGACCTTTTTCTCATGTATTGCTACTGACTGCGGTCTAAAGCCCAAGTGCTTAGCCATTGGGCCACCAGGATTCTTCGTAGTAAGGATGTGTTCCTGCCAAAGTTCATGAACACTACACAGCAGTGGGGTTTTGGAACTGCTAGGTAGTTTAGCTTAGGGACTGAGGCATCCATTACGCATGGTCAGCAGTCTGAGCCTTTGTCCCATGAACGAGTGGTACACTGCGCATGCTCAGAGGCTCAGGTTCCCAGCCAGGAAGGGGAGGTACACCTGGGTGTGTTCTGCACCTGAATTGGCCCAACAAGGCCAGGTGAATTCAGTTCAGCCAATGAGTTCAACCAGGGTCACCAGCACGCCCCACCTCTTGGAGTAATTTAAAAGGCAGGAGCAGAGAGCAGACCTCGTGACTTTCAGGTAAGCTTCTAAGGAGATGCACATTTCTGAAGAGCCCTGCAGGTGCCTTTATAAACCTGAAACTTCTTCTAATTCTCATAAAACTCACTTGGATCACAAACTAGGCTTGGAGGTGAATGCTTTCTCGTGTGTAGCCAAGGAGCAAGGTATATCTCTATCCTGAGAGATCTCACAGAACCATTGATTGCCCTGGCATGTTTTGGAGTCCTGATGGTGTCATGGTTATGCTTTGTGCAACAGTTTAAAACCACTAGCCACTCCACAAGGGAAAGATGGGGCTTTCTATTCCTATAAAGAGATACATCCTCAGTAACTCACAGGGGAATTCTACCCTGTCCTATAGGGTTGTTATGAGTCAGCATTGACTCAATGGCAGTGAGTGAGTGCCCTGGCAAGTAAGCCTTGGGTATCTATATTGACTCTCAGTTTCTGGTTAGCTTTTCACCACTTCACCCCATGAACTTGAATTGCAGTAGATGAGGGTTGGGAGCTCTGGCTCTGGGGCTGCTTGCTTGAATTTTCACATCATGGCCCTGCCCGTGATAGGACCTTTGACAGTTGGGCAAATGAGCTCAAGCCCGAGTTTCCTTTTCTGCAGCATAGGCTGAGGAAGGAGATGTCTTCTTTCTTGTGTGCTAACTGACTTTTACCAGTTAGTATGAATTAGATCTTTCACGAGGAAGATCAGGGAGAAGGGGGAAGGATGAAGCAACTTGGATAGAGGTGAAGGCAGCGTGAGGGGTCGGAGAGAGATGAAAGGACCACCATGTCACCTTTGACTACTCTTAGTGAGGCTGGCTTGGAGTGCAGGAACGGGGAGAGTGAGGACACGGGATAAAGGCAGTGCTCATTCATTACTTCCGGGCAGAGTTCAGCCGTTGGCATGTTTGTTGGATGCTGGCGCTGTGTTCATCCAATGAAACTTCAAACTTCTGTCCTCTCATTAACCCTTTGTCTCTCCTTTGTTCACGATTTAGAACTTCTATTCTCGGGTTCTCTTTAGAGCCCCAGGAAATCAGAAGTCACAAGTCACTTCTGTTTACAGAGAGGCCCCCAGCATGCAAAGGCAGGAGGGTGTGTTAACAGCACACCGGTCCAGTGGCTGGTCACGCCCATGCAGTACAGTCTCCATCCCTTAGCTCAACAAAAGGAAAATCACCAAAGAAAAACATTTTTCTTTTTCATGGATATTTACTTTTTCAGTTCCCTCCCCCACCCATAATCTGTGTGAATTACAATAGAACACGCACACACACACATACACACAATTTTCTGCCAGAATGTGTTACTCGAATACATTCTACCCTCCTCCCTCACTGCCTCCTACCCTTTTTTCTCCTATCTACTTTCTTCCCATGACACCCAATGGACAGGTAGGGGAATTCAAAATAGACCCCAGTCTCAAATGTAGTTTAAAGCTCACTCACGCACTGCTATTGTGCCAGTTCTGACTCATAGTTACAGGATACAACTGTCCTTGTGGATTTCTGAAACAACAATTCTTTGTGGGAGTTGAAAGCTGCCCTTTCTACAGGAATGCAGCAGGTGCGTTTGAACTGCCAACCCTGCAGTTAATAGGCCAATGTGAAGGGATTTTGCCACTTTGCCACCAAGGATCCTAAAGGTAGCATGAGGAGAACATTTATTAAATCTTCCATGGTACACAGGCAAGGGGGAGACCTGAACCACAGCTCTCGGGATTCTTGGTGCCTCGAAGTGGACAGTTCCAGCCGCATCGGATCCAGGCTTCCCAAGATTTGAAGAGCCACCAGCATAGTCTTTGCTCCTCTCCAGGATTCACAATTGCTTCCTGGTTGCTCAGGTATGTAGGAGTTTAGTGGTTCTCTAATGCAATCATCCCATTTTGCAAAGAAGATGCTGATGCCCAGACCGGGGAGAAGATTATCGGAGGCCACTGAGAAGGACACCATCACCTCAAGTCCTTCTGACCCCCCACAAGTTTCTGCCAACAGCACTGAGCTCTGGGTTACCTACTCAGTCTTTTGAAGCCTTAGCCAGCTGATGCAGCTGCCAGTTGGATTGATCAGGGTATGTGACCCAGAGCTCCTTAGAACGCGCCCCCCCCCACCCCAAATGCAAACTTACTGCCATAGAGTTGATACTGATTCAGAAGGACCCTATAAGACAGGGTAGAACTTCCCCTGCAGGTTTCTGAGACTAACTTTCAGCCTTTCTCCTGAGAAGTGGCTGGTTGTGTGGTGGTTTAGATCTTGCAGTTAGCAGCCTTTTAGCATGAGAGTTAGGGTCACATTTCTGTTCTGATTATGCTCCAATTTCTGAGATGCCAGTGCCGAGGTTCACCCCCTGCAGGTAGCAGTGAGATTTTTCTCACTAAACTGCGCTGGATGGGAAACTTGGGGCAAGTAGTGCATCGCAGCCAAGGAAGATCTCATTGACAGTGCAGTACTTGAATAAGGCAGGAAGACACAGGAGTGGCCATCTGGCGGTGGGGAAAGTGTTCCAGGTAGGAGACAGTCAGTGCAAAAGGCCTTGTGATTGGCTTCTCCAAGCTTCTTCCTGGAACAGCAAGGAGACCAATGTGAGTGGGGCATGACACTCTGTGTAGTGAGGAAAGATGATCACTGTGTGGGCCTCCTGTATGATTGAGAAGCCAAGGGGAATTTTTAAACCCTAAGCCAGATCAATGCTCAAGGAAGCATCAGTCAAGACATCAAATGACACGTTGCATTGGCTAAATGTGCTACAACAGATCTTTTAAAAAGACTGAAGATCAAGGATGTTACTTTGAGGACACTGCCTGATCTTGTGCCAAATCTCGCCATGGTTGTTAGGTTGGAGTCCATTGTTGCAGCCATGGTGTCAGCCCATCTCCTTGATGGTCAGTCTCTTTTCTTGTGGACCTTCAGTTTTACCGAGCATGATGTCCCTTTCCATGGACTGGTCTTTCCTGATAAAATGTAGTAGCTACAGGTTTGGATGTCATGCCTTTAGAACAGTGGTTCTCAACCATCCTAATGTTGTGAACTTTCATATAGTTCCTCATGTGTGGTGCTCCCCCCAACTATAAATTATTTTTGTTGCTACTTCATAACTATAATATTGCTACTGTGATGAATCGGATGACCCCTGTGAAAGCATTGTTCGACCCCACCCCCTCCCCATGGGGGTCGCGACCCACAGGTTGAGAATCACTGCTCGGGAACATTTTCATCATAGAAGAGAGTTCGGTTGCACAGCTCTGAGTTAGAGGGTGAGACGGGTTATTTGACATTCATTTGCTGATGTGTTTGCGAACCCAGTGGAAACACTCAGGAATGAGCATCTTCTTTAGCCATATTCCTGGATCATTCAAATGCCATCTCCCCTGTGAATGCCTCACTCCATCCTTGGCTTTCCATATTTGCCATATGAAAATGGGATACTATTCAATACTTAGCATTATATATAACCCAGTATTTGGTAGTCTGCCTCAAACAGATGCGAGTCTCTCTCTTTTTCTACTAATATTTAATTTTGATATGTGAAAACATACAAAGAAAAATCTGTTCCATTTCAACCCTTTCTGGACACAATGTTCAGTGTCATTGGTCACACTCTTCATATTGAATTAACATTCTTGTTCTTTCTATTCTAGGTGTTTCCTTTCTTTTTACTTAATCTCTCTGCCACAACCTTCTCTCATATATTTTGAATTACCTGTAGCCCATTTAGTTTTGTGCTGATTTTTTAAAGACTGCAATACTCAAGGATGCAATCCTTTAAGAGCTAAATTGTTATTTAGTTTAAAGATGACTTCAGGGGACAGTTTCAATTCAAGGTTTGAAGAGTAACTCAGGGTCATAGTCTCTGGGACTCTTCCAGTTAAGTAAGTCTAGATAATAAAAGAATTTTAAATTATGTTCCACAAGGTTCTCCCTTTCTATCAGCATCCTTAGGAATCATGGTGCTATGGTGCCTGCTAACCTCAAAGTCAATAGTTGAAACCACCAGCCACTCTGCAGGGGAAAGAAAAGGCTTTCTGTTTCCTTAAAGAATAGCAAGCGAGGAAACCACAGGGTGTGTTCTATACTGAGTCAAAATTGACTCCATGGCAGTGAGTTTATGTTGTTATCGAAAAAAGAACACATTTTAATGGGGGCTCTGACAGATAATATAACAATCCATAAATCAATTAGATCAAGCGAGTTTGTACATATGCTGCCATCATCCTTTTCTAAACACTATCATTCTACTTGACCCCTTTGATATCAGCTCCTGTTTTTCCCTCTTTCCTCAACCCTCACACCCTTACTAAATTATATATAAATTAATATCTTTATACACACCATCCTCTGTGTCCCTCTACCCATATTTCTGTTATTCGGCCCCTAGGCTGTGTGTGTGTGCATTCTAAATCCATCATTGTTATCAGTTCCCTTTTCCTCCCCTTCCCTACACAGCCACCCTGTGCCCTCATGGTATCTGAGTCAGTTCGAGTTGATTAGAGAAGCACATTCATAAACACTCATGTGTCTTAAAAAAGCTTTATATAGAAGAATAATTGTATATTAAGAAAACATCCCAGCCCAGTCCAGACCACATCCATAAGTACGAAATTAACCCATATATCCAATAACAGTGTGTAAATTTATTTCAGCCTTATGCAACACATGCAATGACACCAAGTGCTGGAAGATCACAGGGCAGTCGGTGGAATGTCTTATGGACCCAGTGGAGGTGGAAAGTGGCATGGTTCTCCACATGACTCCTCACCGTTCAAGGCTCTGGCTGCCGTCAATGTAGATCCATGTATCTTGTCAGCAGAAATATCAAGTCATGGGTGTCTCTCACCCCCAGGAAAGAACACAGGAGTTGCCACAATCCTCAAGAGAAGGCCATGCCCACATTGAGACCTCACTGGCTATGGCCTGAGTGACAGTCTGGACTCCACCCCTATGCAAGATGATGGGAGATTAAAAAGCTACCACAGTATCGCTACTCCCATTACTGTTCCTGAGGATTTTATCTGTCCTGGAATCCGTGCGTGTTGCTATTTTTTTATGATTTTTCTTTCAGCATCTTTCTGTGGTGTCCCTGATCTGAATGCCCTGATGCAGTATCTGTGAGTCTCCTGTGAGCAGGGACTGTGTTCTCTACATCTGGGTCTTCTTAAAGCTTTGCAAAATGTTGTCATTTGAATAACACTCAATAAATATTTGTTGAAGGAATGGCATTGCAGGTGACAGTCAGTACCTATTCTCCCATCAGTTATATGGTTGGCGGTCTTTTTACCTCTCAGACATATAGCTGAATCATTACAATGTGAGGGTCTGAGTCTGGTTATATTATTGGGACATGTAGTCAAAAGACAAAATATGTTTGCCTAAAGCACCTTTTGAGTATGATGTTTCAATAAAATGAATTGGACAGATCCTGGCAGCAGACATGTTTCAGCCACTCACAAGCTATGTGGCTTTGAGTAGTGTACCCTAAGCTCTGAATTCAAGGTAAGTAGTTTCAATGGTCAATATGCATGTGAGAGCTGGACAGTGAGTAAGGAAAACTGAAGAAGAATCAATGCATGTGAATGATGTGCAAACAATACCGAAAGTCATCTGGGCTGTCAGAAGAACAAGCAAATCCCTCTTGGAGGAAGCATGGCCAGAATGCCCCTTAGAAGTGAGGATGGCAAGTCTTCATCTCACATCCATTGGACATGCTATCAGGAGAGACTGATTCTTAAGAAAGGACATAATGCTTGTTAAAGTACAGGGGCAGCAAGAGGGAAGAAGACCCTTGATAAGATGGATGTCCACAGTGGCTACAGCACTGGGCTCAACATGGACCAACGACTGTGGTGATGACACAAGAGCAGGCAGGGTTTCATTCCGTTGTACAGTTCCGGTCTCTGGTACAAAGGAAAATAAGTTGCCCTATCCTGTGGGGTCGAGGCTATTGTGCCTGCTGTGTATTTTGTCCTAAGGACTTGCAGTGTTGTTCTTTATACAGTGTTGTTGTTATTAGCTGCTTTTCGGTCCATTTTGACTCATAGCGACCCCCATGCATTTCAGAGTAGAACTGTTCCATAGGGTTTTTAAGGCTGTGACCTTTTGGAAGCAGATTTTCAGGCCTACCTTCCTTAGGCACCTCTTGGATTCTGGGTGGGATTTAACTGCCGACCTCCTGAGTGCTAGTCAAACACTACCCAGGGAGTCCTCCCACTGAATAGTGTGAGTGTATTCCCACCTAGCGTGCTCCTCTTCCAGTGCTTGTTTGGACGGTATTCTCTTTTGATCCATAGGGTTCCATGGACTCATTTTCAGTAGTACATCATCAGGTCTTTCTTCCCAGTGTGTCCTAGCTTGGATGCTCTGGTGAAGCGTGTCCGGAGTGGCTTGCTCTGGTTATAATCGTAGCTGGTGACACCGCTTACAGCAATCACAGCTATAGACAAATGACAACATGATGACAAACTGACAGATGGGAGGTATCCTAGGGAAGGAATGATCAACACAACACAACCTGAGTGGAAATCGAGGTATGGAGTCTCTGAGAGTCCAGGCTCTTCATCCTGGCACAGCCTGGGGCAGGACCTGGAGCCAGGAACGGTGGCTGCTGGGGTGAGGACCCCCAGCTTCCCCACTTGGCATTCCCTCCCCAAACACAGCTTGCAGCCTGTAGGAATTGTCTTTCCCCTTGCACATGACGGCACTGACGAGCATAACACAACCCTGCTGGTGGTTAATGACTGGTGACATTTTGAGGCCGCTGCCCACCTTTGGTTGAGGGAATTTGCCAATGCTCAGAAGTTGTTGGGCTCTAACGAAATGCAACCCCTGCAAGCAAGCACTGAGTCAAGTGCACGAGGTGTGGGGCACTCTGACATCCCCGTGTGACCGTGAAAAGCAGGCTGCGGAGCAGTGGTGGCTGCTGAGGCTCCTTTCTCCTGGCAATACTGGCGTGCTGAAATGGCCGGCTGATTTGCCATGGAAAGCAGGGTTTCATGGGAACTTGAGGATTAAGAATCCACATGCCTGCAATCAATATTGTATGTTCATGGTATAATTTACTTTGAAAGGGAGACGACACAGTTCTCCGAATTTTTGGGTGAAGTAAACCACTTTTCCAAAGGAGTAAGTGGATTTCTGTGTTTATAAATCATGCCCACCACTTGGGAGTGCAGAGGAGGATATGGGAGGATGGTAAAGAAAAGCAGCAGGAGAGGACCTGAAGACCTCATGTTTCCTCAGGGTTAGGGGCCAGGCGAAGCCAATGTCCCTGGAACACCACTGTCTCTCTGGAATGGTATTAGCACAGCTTGTTATTTGCATACTGTACTGAGTTCATTCTGACTCGCAGCGCCCCTATAGGGAAGAATAAACATGCCCAAATGAGTCTCTGAGTCTATAATTCTTTACTCAAATAGAAAGCCTCATCTTTTTTCCATGGAGGAACTGGTGGATTCAGAACTGCTGACCTGGTGGTTAGCAGGCCAGCACCGAACCTACTATACAACCAGGACATTTCTGTTTAGCCTAGAGACTTTCAAATGGATAGAACAAGACCCAGCCCAACCCTGTTCACGGCTATCAAACCCCCTTTCTGTGAAGTCCCCACTACGTTCTGTGAAGTTCACCACTTTCTCCGTGTGTGTGTGTGTGTGTGTGTGTCTGTGTGTCTGTGTGTGTGAGAGAGAGTTATAAAAACAGGAACTTTGACTCCTTTTTAGAACTCTTGCAATTCCAGGGCTTGTTCAACAAAGCACGAATCCCCAGTGTCTTCAACCTGACTTGTCCCATGTGGAAATACACATTGGGGTTCCAGACACACTGAGCTAATGAGTGAGTGGACACTACTGTTCTATCTAAACAAACCCTGTGTGACAGGGCTGCACCTGCCTTACTTAATTGAATAACCAGAACCGTTTTCTAAAATAGGTAATATCAACTTAATCTCCCTGCCATCAAGTCACTGCTGATGCATAGCGACCTTGTAGGACAGGGGAGAATTGCCCCCATGAGTTTCTGAGCCTGTAACTCTTAACAGGAGTAGAAAGCCTCATCTTTCCCTCACTGAGTGCTGCTGTTTTCGAACTGCTGAGTTTAAGGTTAGGGACAAAATGTGTAACCCACTACACCACCAGGAGATGCTTGTGTCAACTTTCTATATACGAAAATGAGATGTCGCCAGGTCCAATGCCATCTTCATGGTCACTGCTGTATGTGAGTCCAAAGTTGTGAGCCAATACATCTCAAGGAGAATCGCCTGCATATCCAATGACACATCCCCACACCAAATCCGAGTTCCTTTTCTACTGATCAGCCTTGCTTAATGACTTGGCCAAAGTGATCAAGCATAAATCCTCCCAGCCTCCCTTGCCAGGCACAGTGTGGTTTCCGAGAGCAGTGTTTCTTCTACAATGGGAGTGCTCATGCTTTTGCCACACTGTGCAGATTCTATGAATATTTTGACTTTTTTTTTAAACTTATTTGATCATAGAGCATGTTTCCCTTTCCCTTTGTATGAGATGACAAAATTTCACTCACTGCCTAGTCATCCAAGGAAAGAGTAAACTTCCCTGCCCTGCCAGCGAAGGGCTTGGCCAATAGAATAAAAGTGGAAGGAGTTGTGTGCCACTCTTGATCAGAGGTTTTAAGAGAAATGGTTCTTTTGTTGCTTACCTATCCTTCAAGAGGAAGGAACCCTGGTAATACAGTGGTTATGCGTTGGGCTCTTAACCTCATGAGTCACATGCAAGTCTTTCAATTTGAAAGCCTGATTGTTCCCCTGCACAAAGCTAACAGATAAGCAACAACTGCTTGTAGGCTGGAAAGATTGCCTGAACATAGTGTACTTTGGGGATTTCTTACTGCCAGGAGAAATACAGGCGATGTGGCAGGTGACGGTCCTAGTATCTCTCAGCTGCCAATCAGAGGCAGGTTCTGAGCCTTCAGTCAGGGCCACTGGAGGAAGTGGCTCATGGTGCTGCTGCCATAGTCCATCCCAGGTCAAGCCCTCTGAGGTGCTGGGTTACAGAGTTTTGGATTGGCACTCAGTGAGGGCTGCTTCAAAGCTCCTTCCTTTCTTAAACTTGCTCCTGCAACCACATTCTTTCTGAAGGTCCTTGTCAGTAAGCCGAAATCCCAACCAATTTGCTGAGTCAGGACAAAATGCAAAATTGATGGTACCGAGAGACAGTAAACCACCTACAACCTTTTAGACCATGTCAACAGATCATCTGTAGCCTCAACTGCAGAAACATTTCACTAAATCCTCTCTGTTTCTCCACAAAGATTAGGAATGCCCTTCTATCTTTTAAAAACAGACATTGGTCTGGCACCACTTCGGTTCCAGCTGAGGTAGTGGATTCACCTGAGCTAAGCTCTAGAGAGGATCACTTAATCTTCATTCAAGATATATGTCATGAGGACTGTAGATCATGCAGGGACTGCACAATCCCTCTGTGTCGGCAGCGGCTGCATCACGGCCTGGCCCATTGGGAAGAGAGACGGACCAAGGCAATTATAAGGCAAGATGCTGAGGGTGCTGGGGTGGTCTAGGGATACAGGAAAGGAACTATTGGGCATGGAGGCAATTATGAAGGGTTCTTTTTTCCCATGGACCAAACCCATGCCAGTTGCCATGAAGTTAACTCTGATTCATAGGGACTCCTTTGGGCCAGAGTAGAACGACATTCTGTTGTTTTTTTCTATAACTGATTTTGTTGTTGTTGTTTGAAATGCAGCACCAGGCCTTTCTTCAGAGACATTTCTGGCTGGGCTTGAAGCTCCAACCTATGAGTTAGTAGGCAAGTATGTTAACCAACTGCACAACCCAGGGACTCCTCCATGTGACTAAAGAATGACTTAAGGACTTCCCCCACAGACCCAAACCAAAACCAAATCCACTGCCATGGGGTTGACCTCA
This sequence comes from Tenrec ecaudatus, assembly GCF_050624435.1. Taxonomy (NCBI): domain Eukaryota; kingdom Metazoa; phylum Chordata; class Mammalia; order Afrosoricida; family Tenrecidae; genus Tenrec; species Tenrec ecaudatus. The sequence goes on from NW_027459479.1 coordinate 1,097,155, forward strand.
TATATGGCACAATAGACTGGCTCTGCTGATTTTCAGAACTGCACATCTTTACTGGAGCAGAAAACCCTCATCCTTCTCCCAAGGAGTAGCTGGTGGGTTTGAACCATTAACTTTGCCATTAGCAGCAGCCCCACTCTTAACTCAATATACCACCAAGAGTGGTTCAATTTGGAAAAATAGTATGTGATCACCTATCTATGAAGGGAAAACCCTCTCATAGAGTGCACTTACACAAATGAGAAAGAAACGAGTCCCCAAATGCCCGTCTTAATCAACAATCTGGGGAAGGGTGTTCTGGGAAGCAGCTTTCAAATGTGGCTGGAGATTATAAAAATAATCAACCTAATCCCTGTTTTAAAGAGCCCTGGTGGTACAATGGCTAAGGACTGGGTGGCTAAACAAAAGGCTGGTAGTTTGAACCTACCCATGGGCTCTAAAGGGGAAAAGACCTGACGAGCTGGTCCCATAACGATCTCAGCCTAGGACACCTTTGGGGGCAGTTCTACTCTGTCCTGTAGGGTCACTATGAGCTGACATCAACTTAAAGACACAAAGCACGTTTGACTGTACGTCACTTGTTGATAGAGCTTGTGCAGAGCATTCTGAGTAGAAAACAGACTCAGGGGCATCTGACGTCAACCAGCAACAGTCTCTTTCCTTGAGAAAGACTGTGGAAAGGGATGAGGAGGGAGCTTCCAAAAGCGTGTGGAAAAATGATACGAAAAAATAATGGAATTTTGCCATGAGCTTTTTGAAGCTCTCTTCATGAGAGCTAGTCCTCCATGGAGGTTTCTAGAAAAGTGAAACACAAAAGAAGAGGCTGGTAAGTCCCACTGAACAATTCCAGGGGAGATTGGGACTTGACTCAGAGTACTTGAGCATTCTGGCTTATTCCTCCAAATAGCAAATCAGACTACACCAGGTTCTGAGACTCAGGGAAGGCAAATAAGACACACCAGGCCCATGATTCAGACTTATGGGGAAAGTCACACTGGAGAGGGAAGGCCTCTTTGCCTTGTGTGCCTGACAAGTGTCTCATTTGCCTCATCTAAAACCCAGCCCTGGAAAAAAGGCTAACAGTACCAGCTTCAAACTTGTGTTTGAATCTTGTCTCTGTCACTTATTAACTTAGCCACCTTAAATCCCTTCCTTTAGTTTTCCATCTGTAAATGAGGCACAGTTCCAATCATAGGGCCTTCAGTAAATGGCTATTATTAGGTAGGCATGCACTCCTGTTTTCTAGGCGAGAGTCCTCAGCCAGGTTTTTGTGGGAGCTTGTTCTTCAGGGTATTGTCATAGATGAGTGTGTCACCCAGATTCCTCCCCGGGCCAAGAGACTGATTTCCCCAGCTGCTGAGAGAGCCACTGATAGAAAAGGTCCCAGCTATCTGGCCCCTATCAGGATTGCCTCAGCTGATGAGAGCTCATCCAAGGTCTGCTCCTTCCCCAAACTAACCTTCATCCAACGACTTGTCAATGTAGGGGTATAAATGGCATAGTGGAGGCATTTGACCCCCCTGTAACTTCACAAAAGGCAATGGAGGAAGATCAAGATAAACAGCCCAAGGCTGATTCCTATGAGACAGAGATCAAAATGCCTCCACCCTCCTTTCTTTTCACAGTTTCTGACACCAACCATCCCTACCATGACACTCTCTTCTTTTCTGCTGGGTTTGATAATCCTTAAGTGGCAATGGCCACACAGAACTCGCAAACAATACTTATGTTTCTGGGGTTAATTGGGGACCTAGCAGGTGACAATTCAGGATCAGAAATGACTGGGGATATAGTTCTTCAGTCAGGACAGTCTCTTCCCAGTGGTGCCCAGAGGCAGAACTTTTTCTGGTCCTTGGCCTCTGCCCTGCAGCTCCTTGACCTCTGCTGTGCTTGGGACCGTGTACAAAGTTCTTTCAACTCTGCTGATAAGTGCGTTGAGGCAGCCCGCTTTGTCTGGAAACCTTGGCCCAAAGACACTCAGCTTTCTCATTCTGTGTGCTGGCGAGCTCCCTGTTCTGGGGTCTTGGTGCTGCTGCCTCTGCTTCCATGAGCTATTTATCTGCCACTGTTTTTCATTGTCTCCTGATGCATCCAGTGTCAGGGATCTCTGTCTCCTGGACAGAGGTGGTGCTCAGAGTAATAATCCTGGGTCCAAAGAGCACACTCCACGGCTGGCTTGTCTTTCTCGGTGCTCTTGAAACTCCACTTTCTGCTTCTGAGTTAACTCACCCAGGATGACCAAACCGACCAATTCCTACATTAGGGGTCTACAGGTCTTATTTGAATGCCATGCACCTTACTGATATTATTAGCATGCTATCTACTTCCCTCGGTGGCATAGTTCCACCCTGTCATTGGTAGGAGTAACAAAGACTATAGCTAGAGGAGAACTAGTAAGCAATTCGCTGCAATGTGTTAGGCTACAAAGTCCCAGGCTACTGGTCACCACTTGGCCAGGTCCCAGTTACAGAGCTCCCTGTGATGGCTCCTTTTGCATATCAATGTGGCGAGGCTATGGTGCCCAGTTTTTTGGTCAAACAAGCATTCATCTATTTGCTCTTGTTTTTTAAACATTTTATTAGGGGCTCATACAACTCTTATCACAATCCATACATATACATACATCAATTTTATAAAGCACATCTGCACACTCTTTGCCCTAATCACTCTCAAAGCATTCGCTCTCCACTTAAGCCCTCCGCATCAGTTCCTCTTTTTTTGTCCCCTCCCTCCCCCCTCCCCCCTCCCTCAGGAGCTCTTGACAATCCACAGATTGTTATTTTGTCATCTCTTGCCCTTTCCAGAGTCTCCCTTCCCCCCTTCTCGGCCGTCCATCTCCCAGGGAGGAGGTCACATGTGGATCCTTGTAATCAGTTCCCTCTTTCCATCCCACTCAGCCTCCACTCTCCCAGTATCACCCCTCACACCCCTGGTCCTGAAGGTATCATCCACCCTGGATTCCCTGTGCCTCCAGCTCCCATATGCACCAGTGTACAGCTTCTGCCCTATCCAGTCCTGCAAGGTAGAATTTGGATCCTGGTAGTTGGGGAGAGGAAGCATCCAGGATCTGGGGGAAAGCATTGTTCTTCATCGGTACTACATCACACCCTTACTGACCCATCTTCTCTCCTAAAGCCCTCTATGAGGGGATCTCCAGTGGTCGACATTTGGGCCTCTGGTCTCCACTCTGTACTTCCCCCTTCATTCTCTATGGTATATATATATATATATATATATATATATATATATATATATATATATCCCCATATACACACAGATATATATATATACATATATATATATATTCTTTTTTTTTGCATGATGCCTTATACCTGGTCCCTTTGGCACCTCATGATCGCACCGGCTGGTGTGCTTCTTCCAGGTGGGCTTTATTGCTTCTGAGCTAGATGGCCGCTTGTTCACCTCATCTATTTGCTCTTATGAAGGAGTTGGACTCAAGCAAAATAGAATACCTTCCATAATGTGGGAAGGGGTAAACCTATCTGCCAAAGGCCTTCAGTGCAGAAAGGGAGTTTCCCTAGGGTGTGTTCTGACCATTCTTATTCTTGTCTTTTCCCATCACCTAACCTATGGATTTTAGGATGAACATCTACAGAGCTCTTTAGGCTGTTGCCTGACCTATGAATTTGGAACTTGCCATTCCCCTATGTGAGCCAATTCCTAGAAATAAGCCTCACTCTATGGGGCTCTGGTGTCGTAGTGGGTGGCCCATTGGGCATCCAACAGCAAGGACATCAGTTTGAAAACACCAAGGGCTCCTTGAGGGAAAGATGAAGCTTCGTAATCTCCTGAAGAGTTACAGTCTCCAACGCCCAAAAGGTCAGTTCTATACTGTTTTACACAGTCACTTTGAGTCCACCTTGATGGCAATGAGTGGCCGGTGCAGTGGTTAACCATAGGAGCCCTGGTGGATATATCAAATATCTCCAGTTACAGCTATATAACTGGTTTAGTTTCTCTAGGGAACACTGACTATGACACTCTCCATAGGCAGGGATGAGACCTCTGTTGAGATTTCCCTCTTGTGCCCTTCCTTGATTCCCCCCACAGGTGCTTATTCCCTGAGCATTCCTCAATAAATGTCAGGAATCCAGAACTAATTCCATCACAGTGTCTCCTTCTTCCAGGGAGTCTGAATGGCTTCTGGGGAGTATGAACTACAGTCTCCATCCAACTTCCTCCTTCTATTTCTATGCTCCGGATCTTATTTGGGGCTCATTTGGTTGTAAACAGGCAAAGAGACCAGTACTTGGAAGAGAGAATCCTAGGAAAATGGAAAGGTGGGGAGAACAAGAGGACAGCTGGCTCTGTCGACCGTTCCTGACCACCACTGGCATGTTCCTGTGTTCTTTGTGTCTGTCTCTCAGGGCACATGCTGTAATCTCGCAACATAGACAGCCTCCTCCACGTGGCGGGACATGTGCTTCTGAATTATGCTTCTTAGATGCCAGGCCACTTGCAAGAGCGGGACTTTCCTTTTCGTTTTTTGGTTGGAAATGTTCCAGAAAAAGCGTCTAGTTGACCCATCTTATGTCAGTGTCTCCACTGGGCCAATGAAAACAGCCTTGTGACTGTATTGAAATGTGGTGTCTTCCCCAGGGAACTGATATTTCAGCCAGTGAGGTAGTTCACAGGGACAGATAAGAAAGGGGGTTGGGACAGATTAAAATAATAATAATGTCTATTTGCAAAGAATAGGGCCTTATTATTTTTCGGATGCCCCCCATCTGAACACCCTACCACTGAATATAGGCAGGAGGTAGGGCCCACCTGTCACTCAAGCAGCTAAAAATGTATAGCACTTGCTGTAGCAGCTGCTAATGTGCCCATGTATTAGCACTTGGCACCCACCACTCCCAAAAATGCCAATGGTCTCACAGGAAGCACATGTAACTCCCCACACAGGGAACAGTCATTGAGCAGACAGGGGAGTTGACATCCTCCAGGACCTAATGCCACTTTAACCAATGACACATGTGGATAGGTGGAGCCACACTCCAGTTCCCTCAGCCTTTGGCTGGGACAACTACAAGAGGATTTATACTGTCTCTGGGAACCTACTCAATGACATTTCTTTATCGGCCCCTTCCCTTTGCTCTATCAGTATTACCCTTCTCTACTGGTCCTTCCTGGAGGCACCTCCCAAGGAAACAATAGTCTAGCTGCCATTCCAATTCTAGTGGATTCCAATTCTTGGTGATCGCATTCATGTGAGTCAATCAGAACAGTGCTTTCTGCAGATTCTTTCTCTCCCCTTTTTAAGAGTAGTTTTAAGGACATTGTGGAAGCTTCCCACCATCCAGTTCCAGAACATTTTCATTGACCCTGCAGCCATTAAGCAGTCATTCCCCATTGCCCCTCCCACCCCACCCTGGGAAACCACCAATCTACTCTATGGCTCTACGGGATTTACCTGTCCAGCATTTTCCCTCTAAATGGACTCACAATACATGGCATTTGGTGTTTGGCGTCTTTCACTTCATGTCTTGCGTTCACCTGTGTTACAGAGTCTGTCCGAATCAAAGGCCTTAGTTTTCTTGTGGCAGACTATATGTATACCCCACTCTGTGTAGATCACATTTTCTCTATTCTTCTACTGATGGGTATTGTTGGCTTATTGTTTACCTTTTGCCCATAGTGATTAGTGCAGCATCCATCTGGGTACTCTTCTTTCATTCTTTTAGATATGCACTTGGGAATGGACTCCCTGGATCAGCCGGCAAGGGTTCATGACCAAGTGGGTTATGTTGGGCTGCTAACCGTAAGGTCAGCATTTTGGACCCTTTAGCTACTGCGAGATAGAAATGCTCTCATAATGATCCACAGCCCCCCAGACCCACCAGCCGCAATTCTACTCTGTCCTTTCGGGTTGCTGTGAATCAGAATCGACTCGATGGCAGTGGTAGTGAGGAAGCCAGCGACTTGAGAGTGGAACCAGGGACCGTGGAGAATTCTGGCAGTAGCCATGGTGTCCTCACTACCCAGATGCCAGCAGCCACGAGTGAACAAAGGAGGCACAAGCAAGGTTCTCGCTGACTTCATGCTGGTGACCCGGCTGCCCCTGCTTCCTCAAATGCCATTTCCTCAGCTTTACTGACAACGGGGTGTACTCCCTATTATCATGTCACCAACTCTTTCAATGGTCCACCTAGCCAGGTGTGATTCCAGACACTCACTGTGCAGCCACCATCAGCGAAGGTGGCTGCCCACCTCATTTGTACACATGTAAAGAATGTGATCATTCTTGGCACTGGTGTCCTTAGTCATCCTGGTTAGTATATTTACATCCTTGGGGAGCTGGGTCAGTGAGCAAGCGCTTCTCAAGGTGCCCATATGATCTGTTTACTGAGAGTGCCAGCCCAAGGATCTGACTTGCCACCCACAGTGAACGCACCTCTGAGGCAAAGGGGAAGGCTTCTTTCTAACTGGGAGACCAGCAGGTCTTCTGCAGACATCACTCCCCTGCAGCACTCTGATCCGAGGCCTTTCATATTCCAAAGAGCAGCAATAAGATTCCCATCTGCCACCCAGTCAGACTCACATGTGAGAATTCTCTTTTCAGAGCAAGACAGCCAATGCAGTGAGCTGGGTAAAGGGGCAGTCTCACTCAGAGGAGACACAGCCAGGAGTGTAGGGACAAGGAGTGAAATGTGCAGCTTCCAGCTGCCACCCAAGCCTCCGTAGTGCAGTGGCATGAGAGCAAAGAGATAGTCCTTTGCGACTCTTTGACCTCATTCCTGGCCTTGTTGGAATTAACACTGCTCAGTGCCAGTCTCTTCTGAATATACAGAAAAGATAGCTCAGAAAAGAATAGAGTTAAATAAGAGCAGGACAGAGTAAGGTGGCTTCATGGTGTTGCATTTGTGTGTCTCAGAGCCCATCCTGGCTCACAGTGACCCTCTGTGACAGAGAAGAACTGTTCCACAGATTTTTCTAGGCAGAATTTTAAGGAAATGTACCTAGCAGCACAGTGGTTGCATGTGCGGCTGTAACAGAGAGACTGGCAGTTTGAACTCACTGATCCCCATCGAGAGAGTGAAGACGTGACTGATTGCTCCCATGAAGACTCCTAGCCTGTTGTTGTCTGTCCATTTGTGGTGCTGTGGTGAGTTGTGTGTTACTGTGATGCTTGAAGCCATGTGACTGGTATTTCAAATGCTAGCAGGGTTACCCCAAGTGAAGAGGTGTCAGGGAAACTTCCAGGCTAAGAACACAATACAAAGAAGGGTTCCACTGCCCACTTCAGAGGAAGTAGCCGCTGAAAACCCTAACACTATAGCACAGTGTGCCTTTCCTTCCCGTCACAGGGAGTCAGAATCGCCTCAATGGCACAAAACAACCAACAACACCTTTGAGGAGAGAAATCTCCTTCAGTAGGGCTGGGTGAGTTTAAACTGGGTGGCTTCTTGGTTAGCACTTGAGCTCTGAATCATCTCACCACCAGGCTACCATCTTTATGATGCAGGCAAATAAAACCATCTTGGTCTTGCTCGGTATTGCCAGCGTCATCATGCTCTTTCTCCCATAAGCACATGTCTGGTGGTTGGACCACAGCAAACCCAGTTGAAACTATTTCCTCATCACCATGTGTGTGTCAGAGTAGAAGTGAACCATGAAGTTTTCTTTGATTAAAAACATTTTTATTGTGATTTGGGTGAAGGTTAAAGAGCAGCTCAGCTGTCCATTGAGCAATGCATACACATTTTGTTTCATGTCATTGACAGCAATTCCCACAATGTACCATCACTTCCCCCACATCTTCTTGTTTCTTGTCTCCAAGCTTCCTTCATTCTCAACTTTTTTGAACTTCATTCTTGGGGGAATGCTGTCTTTTGATCTCATGTGATCGATTATTCTACGGTATTTGTATGTCTCTAATGTCATTGTTCCCATTGTAGAACTGTCTATTGTTTGGTTGAACATCGAGCCATGATGAGTTCAGTTCCAGACCTGCAGGGTAACTAAGCACCATAGTCTTGCAATTTCACCAGCCTTTATCCAAACAGTAAGCTTGGTGTTTTATCATGATTTTGAGTTTTGCCCCACATTTCCCTTCTACTCTAATCAAGCCCCTCTAATGTGATCTCTTTCATAGCAGTCAATAGTGGGAGCTAGGCACCATCTAGTTCTTCTGGTCTCCAGTGGTGGAGGGTGATCGTTGCTTGAGTCACTAGTCATTGATTCATTGTGCCCAATCAGTTCTCCTCTTCTGCTGTCCTCTGGATGGAGAGAGACCAACTGTTGCCCCTTTCCTGATTGCTCAGGAACTTTGAAAATCCCAGAGACGATGGTCCTGATCCCCCAGGCTCAACAACTCATTCCCTCACAGTTTTTGCATCTGTCTCAGAGATTTTTTCCACCCCCACCCCGTTTTATGATATTGGTCCCTGTATGCTCCACCATATACCTGGATCTATTTAACAACCAAGGTCAATACATTCTATAAACTTTTCAATGGCCGAGGATTCTGAAGAAGATTGCCAGGCTTCTCTTTCACAGCTCCTCTAAGTGGGTTGGGAATGACAACTTTTCCCTTAATAGCAGAGCTCATTAACTGTTTACACCCCTAGATACTTCTTAATCTTAGAAAACTCACTGCCATCGAATCCATGCTGACTCACAGCCAACTTATAGGGCAGCGTGCAACTGCTCTTTGAGTGTCTGAGACTCGAAGTCTTTATGGCAGCAGAATGCCTTACCTTTCTCCCACAAAGCAGCTGGTAGTTTCAAACTGCTGATATAGCAATTAGCAGCCCAACTTGTAGCCACTAGGCCACAAAGGCTCTTTTTCTTCTTAGGCTGAGCTTTGCTGAAGGTCGTCCGACATGGCCTCTCAGCTTAAGTAAGGGGTCCCAAGCTACAGGCTGCACAAGTTGCTCCCTGAAACATGTGGCCTGGGCCCCAAATGTGGGCACACAGAAAGCCAGTTCACCTCTCAGGGGTTTGGCAGAGCCGCAGCACAGCAAGGGTCTCCCTGAAAGCCCCTCCACCCCATGCCCAGAACCTCCCCCAAACTCACCCCTGCTCCAGGCTGCTGGTACTCACTGTAGGTCCTGTCACCACTGCTGGGCCCTGGGGGCAGTGCTGGGCCGCCACTCCAGCAGGCTCTCCGCTAGTGGGGCAGGCTGCCCCCTGGTGGCCACCCATCTTCACTTGGTGCAGAAACATTGCAAACTTTGTTAAGAGGAGCTGAGAAGGGGTCTCAGGGGGCCCTGGCTGGTGGGCTGTGAGACACCTCAGTGAGTGACTGGGCAGGGCAGCCCACCCTCCACCACCCGTCTTCATTCGGCTCCAGGGCACCTTCCTTGGCCGTAGCCCCTTCCTCACTAGGCTTAAGGTATGGCTAGGAGACCCCTAGGTTTAGGCTAGGGCACCCCAAGGCTTAGGCTAATGCTAGGGGACCCCTAGGCTTAGGCTAAGGCACCCCGAGGCTTAGGCTAGGGCACCCCTAGGCTTAGGCTAGGGCACCCCTAGGCTTAGGCTAAGGTTAGGGCTCAGCTAGCGTAAGGCTAGGGCACCCCTAGGCTTAGGCTAGGGCACCCCTAGGCTTAGGCTAGGGCACCCCTAGGCTTACGGTAGGGTACCCCTAGGCTTAGGCTAGGTCACATCTAGGCTTGGGGTCGGGCACCCCTATGCTTAGGCTAAGGCAAGGGCTCCACTAGACTAACGCTAGGGCACCCCTAGCCTTAGGCTAGGGCACCCCTAGGCTTAGGCAAGGGCACCCCTAGGCTTGGGGTAGGGCACCCCTAGGTTTAGGCTAAGGTAAGGGCTCCCCTAGCCTAAGGTTACGGCACCCCTAGGCTTAGGCTAGGGCACCCCTAGGCTTAGGATAGGGCACCACTAGGCTTAGACAAGGGCACCCCTAGGCTTAGGCTAAGTCTAGGGCTCCCCTAGCCTAAGGCTTGGGCACCCCTAGGCTTAGGCTAGGGCACCCCTAGGCTTAGGCTAGGGCACCCCTAGGCTTAGGCTAAGGCTAAGGCTCCTCCAGCCTAAGGCTATGGCACCCCTAGGCTTAGGCTAGGGCACCCCTAGGCTTAGGCAAGGGCAGCCCTAGGCTTAGGCTTAGGCTAGGGCTCAGCTAGCCTAAGGCTAGGGCACCCCTAGGCTTAGGCTAGGGCACCAATAGGCTTAGGCTAGGGCACCCCTAGGCTTAGGGTAAGGCTAGGGGACCCCTAGGCTTAGGCTAAGGCACCCCTAGGCTTAGGCTAGGGCACCCCTAAGTTTAGGCTAGGGCACCCTTAGGCTTAGGCTAAGGCTAGTGCTCCCCTAGCCTAAGGCTAGGGCACCCATAGTGTTAGGCTAGGGCACCCCTAGGCTTGGGCTAGGGCAGCCCTAGGCTTAGGCTAGGGCAGCCATAGGCTTAGGCTAAGGCTAGGGATCCTCTAGCCTAAGGCTTGGGCACCCCTAGGCTTAGGCTAGGGCACCCCTAGGCTTAGGCTAGGGCACCCCTAGGCTTAGGCTAGGGCACCCCTAGGCTTACGCTAGGGCACCAATAAGCTTAGGCTAGGGCACACCTTGTCTTAGGCTAGGGCAGCCCTAGGCTTAGGCTAAGGCTAGGGCACCCCTTGGCTTAGACTAGGGCACCCCTAGGCTTAGGCTAGGGCACCACTAGTCTTAGGTTAGGGCACCCCTAGGCTTAGGCTACGACACCCCTAGGCTTGGGCTAGGGCACCCCAAGGCTTAGGCTAAGTTTAGGGCTCCCCTAACCTAAGGCTAGGGCACCCCTAGGCTTAGGCTAGGGCACCCCTAGGCTTAACATAGGGCACCACTAGGCTAAGGCTAGGGCTCCCCTAGCCTAAGGCAAGGGCAACCCTAGGCTTAGGCTAGGGCACCACTAGGCTTAGGCTAGGGCACCCCTAGGCTTAGGCTAGGGCACACATAGGCTTAGGCTAGGGCACCCCTAGGCTTAGGCTAAGGCTAGGGCTCCCCTAGTCTAACCCTTGAGCACCCCTAGGCTTAGGCTAGGGCACCCCAAGGCTTAGGCTAGGGCACCCCTAGTTGTAGGCTAGGGCACCCCTAGGCTTAGGCTAAGGCTAGGGCTCAGCTAACCTAAGGCTAGGGTAGCTCTAGGCTTAGGCTAGGGCACCCCTAGGCTGAGGCTACGGCACCCCTAGGCTTAGGCTAGGGCACCCCTAGGCTTAGGCTAGGGCACCCCTAATCTTAGGCTAGGGCACCCCTAGGCGTAGGCTAAGGCTAGGGCTCCCCTAGCTTAAGGGTAGGGCACCCCTAGCCTAAGGCTAGGGCACCCCTAGGCTTAGGCTTGGGCAACCCTAGGCTTAGGCTCGGGCACCCCTAAGCTTAGGCTAAGGCTAGGGCTCCCCTAGGCTATGGCTAGGGCACCCCTAGGCTTAGGCTAGGGCACCAATAGGCTTAGGCTAGGGCACCCCTAGGCTTAGGCTAAGGCTAGGGGACACCTAGGCTTAGGCTAAGGCACCCCTAGGCTTAGGCTAGGGCACCCCTAAGTTTAGGCTAGGGCACCCTTAGGCTTAGGCTAAGGCTAGTGCTCCCCTAGCCAAAGGCTAGGGCACCCATAGTGTTAGGTTAGGGCACCCCTAGGCTTAGGATAGGGCACCCCTAGGCTTAGCCTACGGCAGCCATAGGCTTAGGCTAAGGCTAGGGCTCCTCTAGCCTAAGGCCTGGGCACCCCTAGGCTTAGGCTAGGGCACCCCTAGGCTTACGCTAGGGCACCAATAAGCTTAGGCTAGGGCACCCCTAGTCTTAGGCTAGGGCACCCCAAGGCTTAGGCTAAGGCTAGGGCAACCCTTGGCATAGGCTAGGGCACCCCTAGGCTTAGGTTAGGGCACCCCTGGCCTTAGGCTACAACACCCCTTGGCTTGGGCTAGGGCACCCCAAGGCTTAGGCTAAGGTTAGGGCTCCCCTAGCCTAAGGCTAGGGCACCCCTAGGCTTAGGCTAGGGCACCCCTTGGCTTAGGACAGGGCACCACTAGGCTAAGGCTAGGGCTCCCCTAGGCTTAGGTTAGGGCACCCATAGGCTTAGGCTAGGGCACCCGTAGGCTTAGGCTAAGGCTAGGGCTCCCCTAGCCTAACCCTAGGGCACCCCTAGGCTTAGGCTAGGGCACCCCAAGGCTTAGGCTAGGGCACCCCTAGTCTTAGGCTAGGGCACCCCTAGGCCTAGGCTAAGGCTAGGGCTCAGCTAGCGTAAGGCTAGGGCACCCCTAGGCTTAGGCTAGGGCACCCCTAGGCTTAGGCTAGGGCACCCTTAGGCTTACGGTAGGTCACCCCTAGGTTAGGCTAGGTCACATCTAGGCTTAGGGTCGGGCACCCCTATGCTTAGGCTAAGGCAAGGGCTCCACTAGACTAAGGCTAGGGCACCCCTAGCCTTAGGCTAGGGCACCCGTAATCTTAGGCTAGGGCACCCCTAGGCTTAGGCTAGGGCACCCCTAGGCTTAGGCTACGGCACCACTAGGCTTGGGCTAGGGCACTCCTAGGTTTAGGCTAAGGTTAGGGCTCCCCTAGCCTAAGGTTACGGCACCCCTAGGCTTAGGCTAGGGCACCCCTAGGCTTAGGATAAGGCACCACTAGGCTTAGACTAGGGCACCCCTAGGCTTAGGCTAAGTCTAGGGCTCCCCTAGCCTAAGGCTTGGACACCCCTAGGCTTAGGCTAGGGCACCCCTAGGCTTAGGCTAGGGCACCCCTAAGCTTAGGCTAAGGCTAGGGCTCCTCCAGCCTAAGGCTATGGCACCCCTAGGCTTAGGCTATGGCACCCCTAGACTTAGGCAAGGGCACCCCTGGGCTTAGGCTTAGGCTAGGGCTCAGCTAGCCTAAAGCTAGGGCAAGCCTAGGCTTAGGCTAGGGCACACCTGGGCTTAGGGTAGGGCACCCCTAGGCTTAGGGTAGGGCACCCCTCGGCTTACGCTAGGGCACGCCTAGGCTTAGGCTAGGGCACCCCTAAGCTTAGGCTATGGCTCGTGTTCCCCTATTTTAAGGCTAGGGCACCACTAGGGTTAGGCTAGGGCATCCCTAGGCTTAGGCTAGGGCACCCCTAGGCTTAGGCTACGGCAGTCATAGGCTTAGGCTAAGGCTAGGGCTCCTCTAGCCTAAGGCCTGGGCACCCCTTGGCTTAGGCTAGGGCACCCCTAGGCTTAGGCTAGGGCAACCCTAGGCTTAGTCTAAGGCTAGGGCACCACTTGGCTTTGGCTAGGGCACCCCTAGGCTTAGGCTAGGGCACCCCTAGTCTTAGGCTAAGGCTAGTGCTCCCCTAGCCTAAGGCTAGGGCACCCCTAGGTTTAGGCTAGGGCACCAATAGGGTTAGGGTAGGGCAACCCTAGGCTTAGGCTAAGGCAGCCATAGGCTTAGGCTAAGGCTAGGGCTCCTCTATCATAAGGCCTGGGCACCCTTAGCCTTAGGGTAGGGCACCCCTATGCTGAGGCTAGGGCACCCCTAGGCTTAGGCTAGGGCACCCCTAGGCTTAGGTTAGGGCACCCCTAGGCTTAGGCTAGGGCACCCTTAGGCTTAGGCTAGGGCACCCCTAGGCTTAGGCTAGGGCACCCCTAGGCTTAGGCTAGGGCACCCCTAGGCTTAGGCTTAGGCTAGGGCTCAGCTAGCCTAAGGCTAGGGCAAGCCTAGGCTTATGCTAGGGCACCCCTAGGCTTAGGGTAGGGCACCCCTAGGCTTAGGCTAGGGCACGCCTAGGCTTAGGCTAGGGCACCCCTTGGCTTAGGCTAAGGCTAGTGCTCCCCTAGCCTAAGGCTAGGGTACCCCTAGGGTTAGGCTAGGGCACCCCTATGCTTAGGCTAGGGCAACCCTAGGCTTAGGCTATGGCAGCCATAGGCTTAGGCTAAGGCTAGGGCTCCTCTATCCTAAGGCCTGGGCACCCCTAAGCTTAGGCTAGGGCACCCTTAGGCTTAGGCTAGGGCACCCCTAGGCTTAGGCTAGGGCACCCCTAGGCTTAGGCTATGGCACAACTAGGCTTAGGCTAAGGCACCTCTAGGCTTAGGCTAAGGCTAGGTCACCCCTAGGCTTAGGCTAAGGCACCACAAGGCTTAGGCTAGGGCACCCCTAGGCTTAGGCTAGGGCACTCCTAGGCTTAGGCTAGGGCACACCTAGGCTGAGGCTAGGGCACCCCGAGGCTGAGGCTAGGGCACCCATAGGCTTAGGCTAAGGCTAGGGCTCCCTAGCCTAAGGCTAGGGCACCCCTAGGCTTAGGCTAGGGCACCCCTCGGCTTAAGCTAGGGCACCAGTAGGCTTAGGCTAAGGCTAGGTTCCCCTATCCTAAGGCTAGGGCACCCCTAGGCTTTGGCTAGGGCACTCCAAGGCTTAGGCTAGGGCACCCCTAGGATTAGGCTAAGGCTAGGGCTCCCCTAGCCTAACCCTAGGGCACACCTAAGCTTAGGCTAGGGCACCACAGGCCTAGGCTAGGGCACCCTTAGGCTTAGGCTAGGGCACCCCTAAGCTTAGGCTAGGGCACCCCTAGGCTTAGGATAGGGCACCCCTAGGCTTTGGCTAGGACACCCCTAGGCTTAGGCTAAGGCTAGTGCTCCCCTAGCCTAAGGCTAGGACACCCCTAGGGTTAGGCTAGGGCACTCATAGGCTTAGGCTAGGGCACACCTAGGCTGATGCTAGGGCACCCCGAGGCTGAGGCTAGGGCACCCATAGGCTTAGGCTAAGGCTAGGGCTCCCTAGCCTAAGGCTAGGGCACCTCTAGGCTTAGGCTAGGGCACCCCTCGGCTAAAGCTAGGGCACCAGTAGGCTTAGGCTAAGGCTAGGTCTCCCCTAGCCTAAGGCTAGGGCACCCCTAGGCTTAGGCTAGAGAACCCGTAGGCTTAGGCAAGGGCACCCTTAGCCTTAGGCTAGGGCACCCCTAGGCTTAGGCTAGGGCACCCCTACGCTTAGGCCAAGGCTAGGGCTCCCCTAGCCTAAGGTGAGGGCACCCGTAGCCTTAGGCTAGGGTACCCCTAGGCTTAGGCTAAGGCTAGGGCTCACCTAGCCTCAGGCTAGGGCACCCCTAGGCTTAGGCTAGGGCAACCCTCGGCTTAGGGTAGGGCACCCCTAGGCTTAGGGTAGGGCACCCCTAGGCTTAGGCTAGGGCACCCCTAGGCTTAGGCTAGGGCACCCCTAGGCTTAGGTTAAGGCTAGGGCTCAGCTAGGCTAAGGCTTGGGCAACCCTAGGCTTAGGGTAGCGCACCCCTAGGCTTAGGCTAGGGCACCCCTAGGCTTAGGCTAGGGCACCCCTAGGCTTAGGCTGGGGCACCCCTAGGCTTAGGCTAAGTCTAGGGCTCCTCTAGCCTAACGCTAGGGCATCCCTAGGCTTGGGCTAGGGCACCCCTAGGCTTAGGCTAGGGCACCCCAAGCCTTCGGCTGAGGCAAGGTCTCCCCTAGCCTAAGGCTAGGGTACACCTAGGCTTAGGCTAGGGCACCCCTAGACTTAGGCTAGGGCACCCCTAAGCTTAAGCTAGGGTACCCCTAGGCTTAGGCTAAGCTAGGGCTCCTCTAGCCTAACGCTACGGCATCCCTAGGCTTGGGCTAAGGTACCCATAGGCTTAGGCTAGGGCACCCCTAGGCTTAGGCTAGGGCACCCCTAGGCTTAGGCTAGGGCACCCCTAGGCTTAGGCTAGGGCACCCCTAGGCTTAAGGTAAGGCTATGGCTCCTCTAGCCTAACGCTAGGGCATCCCTAGGCTTGGGCTAGGGCACCCCTAGGCTTAGGCTAAGGCTAGGGCTCCTGTAGCCTAACGCTAGGGCATCCCTAGGCTTGGGCTAGGGCACCCCTAGGATTAGATTAAGGCTAGGAGTCCCCTACCCTAAGGCTAGGGCACCCCTAGCCTTAGGATAGGGCACCCCTAGGCTTAGGCTAGCTCACCCCTAGGCTTAGGCTAGGGAACCCCTAGGTTTAGGCTAGGGCGCCCAAGGCTTTGGCTAAGGCTAGGGCTCCCCTAGCCTAAGGCTAGGGGAACCCTAGGCTTAGGGTAGGGCACCCCTAGGCTTAGGCTAGGAAACCCGTAGGCTTAGGATAGGGCACCGCTAGGCTTAGGCTAGGGCACCCCTAGGCTTAGGCTAAGGCTAGGGCTCCCCTAGCCTAAGAATAGGGCACCCCTAGGCTTAGTGTAGGGCAACCCTAGGCTTAGGCTAGAGCACCCCTAGGCTTAGGCTACGGCACCCTATGTCTTAGTCTAGGGCACCCCTAGGCTTAGGCTAAGGCTAGGGCTCCACTGTACTAAGGCTAGGGCACCCCTAGCCTTACGCTAGGGCACCCCTATGCTTAGGCTAGGGCAACCGTAGGCTTAGGCTAGGGCACCCCTAGGCTTAGGCTAGGGCACCCCTAGGCTTACGCTAGGGCCCCCTAGGTTTAGGCTAGGGCCCCCTAGGTTTAGGCTAAGGCTAGGGCATCCCTAGGCGTAGGCTAGGGGACCCCTAGGCTTAGGCTAGGGCACCCTTAGGCTTATGCTAGGGCACCCCTAGGCTTAGGCTAAGGCTATGGCTCCTCTAGCCTAAGGCTAGGGTACCCCTAGGCTTAGGCTAGGACACCCCTAGACTTAGGCTAGGGCACCTCTAGGCTTAGGCTAGGACACCCCTAGGCTTAAGCTAAGGCTAGGGCTCCTCTAGCCTAACGCTAGGGCATCCCTAGGCTTCGGCTAGGGCACCCCTAAGCTTAGGCTAAGGATAGGGCTCCCCTAGCCTAAAGCTAGGGAACCCCTAGGTTTAGGCTAGGGCGCCCCAAGGCTTAGGCTAAGGCTAGGGCTCCCCTAGCCTAAGGCTAGCACACCCCTACGGTTAGGCTAGGGCACCCCTAGGCGAAGGCTAAGGCTAGGGCTCCCCTATCCCAAGGCTAGGGCACCCCTAGGCTTAGGCTAGGGCAACCCTTGGCTTAGGCTCGGGCACCCATAAGCTTAGGCTAAGGCTAGGGCTCCCTTAGCCTATGGCTAGGGCACCCCTAGGCTTAGGCTAAGGCACCCCTAGGCTTAGGCTAGGGCACCCCTAAGTTTAGGCTAGGGCACCCCTAGGTTTAGGCTAAAGCTAGGGCTCCCCTAGGCTTAGGCTAGGGCACCCCTAGGCTAAGGCTACGGCACCCCTAGGCTCAGGCTAGGGTACCCCTAGGCTTAAGATATGGCTAGGAGACCCCTAGGTTTAGGCGAGGGCACCCCAAGGCTTAGGCTAATGCTACGGGACCCCGAGGCTTAGGCTAAGGCACCCCGAGGCTTAGGCTAGGGCACCCCTAGGCTTAGGCTAGGGCACCCCTAGGCTTAGACTAAGGCTAAGGGACCCCTAGGCTTAAGCTAAGGCACCCCTAGGCTTAGGCTAGGGCACCCCTAGCCTAAAGCTAGGGCACCCCTAGGCTCAGGCTAGGGCACCCATGGGCTTAGGCTAAGGCTAGGGATCCCCCAGCCTAAGGCTAGGGCACCCCTAGGCTTAGGATAGGGCACCCCTGGGCTTAGGCTAGGGCACCCCTATCTTAGGCTAGGGCACCCCTAGGCTTAGGCTAAGGCTAGGACTCCCCTAGCCTAAGGCTAGTGCACCCCTAGCCTTAGGCTAGGGCACCCCTAAGTTTAGGCTAGGGCACCCCTAGGCTTAGGATAGAGCACCCCTAGGCTTAGGCTAGGGCACCCCTTGGCTTAGGCTAGGGCAGCCCTAGGCTTATGTTAGGGCACCCCTAGGCTTAGGCTAAGGCTAGGGCTTCCCTAGCCTAAGGCTAGGGCACCCCTAGGCTTAGGCTAGGGCACCCGTAGGCTTAGGCTAGGGCACCCCTAGGCTTAGGTAGGGAACCCCTAGGCTTAGGTTAGGGAACCCTTATGCTTAGGCTAGGCACTCCTAGACTTAGGCTAGGGCACCCCTAGGCTTTGGCTGGGGCACCCCTAGGCTTAGGCTAAGTCTAGGGCTCCTCTAGCCTAACGCTAGGTCATCCCTAGGCTTGGGCTAGGGCACCCCTAGGCTTAGGCTAGGGCACCCCTAGGCTTAGGCTAGGGCACCCCAAGCCTTCGGCTGAGGCGAGGTCTCCCCTTGCCTAAGGCTAGGGTACACATAGGCTTAGGCTAGGGCACCCCTAGACTTGGGCTAGGGCACCCCTAGTCTTAGACTAAGGCTAGGGCTCCCCTAGCCTAAGGCTAGGGCACCCCTAGCCTTAGGCTAGGGCACCCCTAGGCTTAGGCTAGGGCACCCCTAGGCTTAGCATAGGGTACCCCTAGGCTTAGGCTAGGGCACCCCTAGGCTTAGGGTAAGGCTAGGGCTCCTCTAGCCTAAGGCTAGGGCACCCCTAGGCTCAGGCTAGGGCATCCCTAGGCTTAGGCTAAGGCACCCCTAGGCTTAGGCTAAGGCTAGGGCTCCCCAAGCCTAAGGCGAGTGCACCCGTAGGCTGAGGCTAGGGCACCCCTAGGCTTAGGTTAGGGAACCCCTAGGCTTAGGCTAGGGCACCCTTAGGCTTGGACTAAGGCTACGGCTCCCCTAACCTCAGACTAGGGCACCCCTTGACTCAGGCTATGGCACCCCTAGGCTTAGGCTAGGGCAATCCTAGGCTAGACTAAAGCTAGGGCTCCCATAGCCTCAGGCTAGGGCACCCGTAGGCTCAGGCTAGGGCACCGCTAGGCTCAGGCTAGGGCACCCCTAGGCTCAGGCTAGGGCACCCCTAGGCTTAGGCTAGGGCACCCCTAATCTTAGGCTAGGGCACCCCTAGGCGAAGGCTAAGGCTAGGGCTCCCCTATCCCAAGGCTAGGGCACCCATAGGCTTATGCTAGGGCAACCCTTGGCTTAGGCTCGGGCACCCATAAGCTTAGGCTAAGGCTAGGGCTCCCCTAGCCTATGGCTAGGGCACCCCTAGGCTTAGGCTAAGGCACCCCTAGGCTTAGGCTAGGGCACCCCTAAGGTTAGGCTAGGGCACCCCTAGGCTTAGGCTAAAGCTAGGGCTCCCCTAGGCTTAGGCTAGGGAACCCCTAGGCTAAGGCTACGGCACCCCTAGGCTCAGGCTAGGGTACCCCTAGGCTTAAGGTATGGCTAGGAGACCCCTAGGTTTAGGCGAGGGCACCCCAAGGCTTAGGCTAATGCTATGGGACCCCGAGGTTTAGGCTAAGGTACCCCGAGGCTTAGGCTAGGGCACCCCTAGGCTTAGGCTAGGGCACCCCTAGGCTTAGACTAAGGCTAAGGGACCCCTAGGCTTAGGCTAAGGCACCCCTAGGCTTAGGCTAGGGCACCCCTAGCCTAAGGCTAGGGCACCCCTAGGCTCAGGCTAGGGCACCCCTACACTTAGGCTAGGGCACCCATAGGCTTAGGCTAAGGCTAGGGATCCCCTAGCCTAAGGCTAGGGCACCCCTAGGCTTAGGCTAGGGCACCTCTAGGCTTAGGCTAGGGCACCCCTATCTTAGGCTAGGGCACCCCTAGGCTTAGGCTAAGGCTAGGACTCCCCTACCCTAAGGCTAGAGCACCCCTAGCCTTAGGCTAGGGCACCCCTAAGCTTAGGCTAGGGCACCCATAGGTTTAGGATAGAGCACCCCTAGGCTTAGGCTAGGGCACCCCTAGGCTTAGGCTAGGGCAGCCCTAGGCTTATGCTAGGGCACCCCTAGGCTTAGGCTAAGGCTAGGGCTTCCCTAGCCTAAGGCTAGGGCACCCCTAGGCTTAGGATAGGGCACCCGTAGGCTTAGGCTAGGGCACCCCTAGGCTTAGGTAGGGAACCCCTAGGCTTAGGTTAGGGAACACTTATGCTTAGGCTAGGCACTCCTAGACTTAGGCTAGGGCACCCCTAGGCTTTGGCTGGGGCACCCCTAGGCTTAGGCTAAGGCTAGGTCTTCCCTAGCCTAAGGCTAGGGCACCCCTAGGCTTAGGATAGGGCACCCGTAGGCTTAGGCTAGGGCACCCCTAGGCTTAGGTAGGGAACCCCTAGGCTTAGGTTAGGGAACCCTTATGCTTAGGCTAGGCACTCCTAGACTTAGGCTAGGGCACCCCTAGGCTTAGGCTAGGGCACCCCTAGGCTTAGGGTAAGGCTAGGGCTCCTCTAGCCTAACGCTAGGGCATCCATAGGCTTGGGCTAGGGCACCCCTAGGCTTAGCCTAGGGCACCCGAAGGATTAGTCTAGGGCACCCAAAGGCTTCAGCTAAGGCGAGGACTCCCCTAAACTAAGGCTAGGGTACACCTAGGCTTAGGTTAGGGCACCCCAAGACTTAGGCTAGGGCACCCCTAGGCTTAGGCTAGGGCACCCTTAGGCTTAGGCTACGGCATCCCATGTCTTAGTCTAGGGCACCCCTAGGCTTAGGCTAAGGCTAGGGCTCCACTGTACTAAGGCTAGGGCACCCCTAGCCTTACGCTAGGTCACCCATAGGCTTAGGCTAGGGCAACCGTAGGCTTAGGCTAGGGCACCCCTAGGCTTAGGCTTGGGCAACCCTAGGCTTAGGTTAGGGCCCCCTAGGTTTAGGCTAGGGCCCCCTAGGTTTAGGCTAAGGCTAGGGCATCACTAGGCGTAGGCTAGGGGACCCCTAGGCTTAGGCTAGGGCACCCTTAGGCTTAGGCTAGGGCACCCCTAAGCTTAGTCTAAGGCTAGGGCTCCCCTAGCCTAAGGCTAGGGAACCCCAAGGTTTAGGCTAGGGCGCCCCAAAGCTTAGGCTAAGGCTAGGGCTCCCCTAGCCTAAGGCTAGCGCACCGCTACGGTTAGGCTAGGGCACCCCTAGGCTTCGGCTAGGGCAGCCATAGGCTTAGGCTAAGACTAGGGCTACTCTAGCCTAAGGCCTGGGCACCCCTAGGCTTAGGCTAGGGCACCCCTAGGCTTAGGCTAGGGCAACCCTAGGCTTAGGCTAGGGCACCCCTAGGCTTAGGCTAGGGCACCCCTAGGCTTAGGCTAGGGCACCCCTAGGCTTAGGCTAGGGCTCCCTAGGTTTAGGCTAGGTCCCCCTTGGTTTAGGCTAAGGCTAGGGCATCCCTAGGCGTAGGCTAGGGGACCCCTAGGCTTAGGCTAGGGCACCCTTAGGCTTACGCTAGGGCACCCCTAGGCTTAGGCTAAGGCAATGGCTCCTCTAGCCTAAGGCTAGGGTACCCCTAGGCTTAGGCTAGGACACCCCTAGACTTAGGCTTGGGCACCTCTAGGCTTAGGCTAGGACACCCCTAGGCTTAGGCTAGGGCACCCCTAGGCTTAGGTTAAGGCTAGGGCTCAGCTAGGCTAAGGCTAGGGCAACCCTAGGCTTAGGGTAGCGCACCCCTAGGCTTAGGCTAGGGGACCCCTAGGCTTAGGCTAGGGCACCCCTAGGCTTAGGCTAAGGCTAGGGCTCCACTAGACTAAGGCTAGGGCACCTCTAGCCTTAGACTAGGGCACCCCTAGGCTTAGGCAAGAGCATCTCCCGGCTTAGGCTAGGGAACCCCTAGGCTTAGGCTAGGGCACCCGTACGCTTAGGCTAAGGCTAGGGCTCCACTAGCCTAAGGCTAGGGCACCCCTAGGCTTAGATTAGGTCACCCCTAGGATTAGGCTAGAGCACCCCAAGGCTTAGGGTAGGGCACCCATAGGCTTAGACTAGGGCACCCCTAGGCTTAGGATAAGGCTAGGGCTCCCCTAGCCTTAGGCTAGGACACCCCTACGCTTAGGCTAGGCACCCCTAGGCTTAGGCTAGGGCACCTCTAGGCTTAGGCTAGGGCACCCCTAGCCTTACGCTAGGGCACCCCTAAGCTTAGGCTAGGGCACCCCTAATCTTAGGCTAGGGCACCCCTAGGCTTAGGGTAAGGCTAGGGCTCCTCTAGCCTAACGCTAGGGCATCCATAGGCTTGGGCTAGGGCACCCCTAGGCTTAGGCTAAGGCTAGGGCTCCCCTAGCCTAAGGCTAGGGCACCCCTAGGCTTAGGATAGGGCACCCGTAGGCTTAGGCTAGGGCACCCCTAGGCTTAGGTAGGGAACCCCTAGGCTTAGGTTAGGGAACCCTTATGCTTAGGCTAGGCACTCCTAGACTTAGGCTAGGGCACCCCTAGGCTTAGGCTAGGGCACCCCTAGGCTTAGGGTAAGGCTAGGGCTCCTCTAGCCTAACGCTAGGGCATCCATAGGCTTGGGCTAGGGCACCCCTAGGCTTAGCCTAGGGCACCCGAAGGATTAGTCTAGGGCACCCAAAGGCTTCAGCTAAGGCGAGGACTCCCCTAAACTAAGGCTAGGGTACACCTAGGCTTAGGTTAGGGCACCCCAAGACTTAGGCTAGGGCACCCTTAGGCTTAGGCTAGGGCACCCTTAGGCTTAGGCTACGGCATCCCATGTCTTAGTCTAGGGCACCCCTAGGCTTAGGCTAAGGCTAGGGCTCCACTGTACTAAGGCTAGGGCACCCCTAGCCTTACGCTAGGTCACCCCTAGGCTTAGGCTAGGGCAACCGTAGGCTTAGGCTAGGGCACCCCTAGGTTTAGGCTAGGGCCCCCTAGGTTTAGGCTAATGCTAGGGCATCACTAGGCGTAGGCTAGGGGACCCCTAGGCTTAGGCTAGGGCACCCTTAGGCTTAGGCTAGGGCACCCCTAAGCTTAGTCTAAGGCTAGGGCTCCCCTAGCCTAAGGCTAGGGAACCCCAAGGTTTAGGCTAGGGCGCCCCAAAGCTTAGGCTAAGGCTAGGGCTCCCCTAGCCTAAGGCTAGCGCACCGCTACGGTTAGGCTAGGGCACCCCTAGGCTTCGGCTAGGGCAGCCATAGGCTTAGGCTAAGACTAGGGCTACTCTAGCCTAAGGCCTGGGCACCCCTAGGCTTAGGCTAGGGCACCCCTAGGCTTAGGCTAGGGCAACCCTAGGCTTAGGCTAGGGCACCCCTAGGCTTAGGCTAGGGCACCCCTAGGCTTAGGCTAGGGCACCCCTAGGCTTAGGCTAGTGCACCCCTAGGCTTAGTCTTAGGCTAGGGCTCAACTAGCCTAAGGCTAGGGCAAGCCTAGGCTTAGGCTAGGGCACCCCTAGGCTTAGTGTAGTGCACCCCTAGGCTTAGGGTAGGGCACCCCTAGGCTTAGGCTAAGGCTAGTGCTCCCCTAGCCTAAGGCTAGGGCACCACTAGGGTTAGACTAAGGCACCCCTAAGCTTAAGCTAAAGCTAGGGCTACTCTAGCCTAAGGCCTGGGCACCCCTAGGCTTAGGCTAGGGCACCCCTAGGTTTAGGCTAAGGCTAGGGGACCCCTAGGCTTAGGCTAAGACACCCCTAGGCTTAGGCTAGGACACCCCTAAGTTTAGGCTAGGGCACCCCTAGGCTTAGGCTAGGGCACCCCTAGGCTAAGGCTACGGCACTTCTAGGCTCAGGCTAGGGTACCCCTAGGCTTAAGGTATGGCTAGGAGACCCCAAGGTTTAGGCTAGGGCACCCCAAGGCTTAGGCTAATGCTAGGGGACCCTTAGGCTTAGGCTAAGGCACCCGGAGGCTTAGGCTAGGGCACTCCTAGGCTTAGACTAAGGCTAAGGGACCCCTAGGCTTAGGATAAGGCACCCCTACACTTAGGCTAGGGCACCCATAGGCTTAGGCTAAGGCTAGGGATCCCCTAGCCTAAGGCTAGGGCACCCCTAGGCTTAGGCTATGGCACCCCTAGGTTTAGGCTAGGGCACCCCTATCTTAGGCTAGGGCACCCCTAGCCTTAGGCTAGGGCACCCCTAAGCTTAGGCTAGGGCACCCCTAGGCTTAGGATAGAGCACCCCTAGGCTTAGGCTAGGGCACCCCTAGGCTTAGGCTAGGGCAGCCCTAGGCTTATGCTAGGGCACCCTTAGGCTTAGGCTAAGGCTAGGGCTTCCCTAGCCTAAGGCTAGGGCACCCCTAGGCTTAGGCTAGGGTACCCGTAGGCTTAGGCTAGGGCACCCCTAGGCTTAGGTAGGGAACCCCTAGGCTTAGGTTAGGGCACCCTTATGCTTAGGCTAGGCACTCCTAGACTTAGGCTAGGGCACCACTAGGCTTTTGCTGGGGCACCCCTAGGCTTAGGCTAAGTATAGGGCTCCTCTAGCCTATCGCTAGGGCATCCCTAGGCTTGGGCTAGGGCACCCCTAGGCTTAGGCTACGGCACCCCTAGGCTTAGGCTAGGGCACCCCAAGCCTTCGCTGAGGCGAGGTCTCCCCTAGCCTAAGGCTAGGGCACACCTAGGCTTAGGCTAGGGCACCCCTAGACTTAGGCTAGGGCATCCCTAGGCTTAGGCTAGGGCACCCCTAGGCTTAGGCTAAGCTAGGGCTCCTCTAGCCTAACGCTAGGGCATCCCAAGGCTTGGGCTAAGGCACCCCTAGGGTTAGGCTAGGGCACCCCTAGGCTTAGACTAAGGCTAGGGCTCCCCTAGCCTAAGGCTCGGGCACCCCTAGCCTTAGGCTAGGGCACCCCTAGCCTTAGGCTAGGGCACCCCTAGGCTTAGGATAGGGCACCCCTAGGCTAAGGATAGGGCACCCCTAGGCTTAGGCTAGGGAACCCCTGGGCTTAGGGTAAGGCTAGGGCTCCTCTAGCCTAACGCTAGGGCATCCATAGGCTTGGGCTAGGGCACCCCTAGGCTTAGGCTAAGGCTAGGGCTCCCCTAGCCTAAGGCTAGGGAACCCCTAGGTTTAGACTAGGGCGCCCCAAGGCCTAGGCTAAGGCTAGGGCTCCCCTACCCTAAGGCTAGGGCACCCCTAGTCTTAGGCTAGGGAACCCCGAGGCTTAGGCTAGGGCACCCCTAGGCTTAGGCTTAGGCTAGGGCACACCTAGGCTTAGGCTAGGGCACCCCTAGGCTTAGGCTAAGGCTAGGGCTCCCCTAGCCTAAGGCTAGGGCACACCTAGGCTTAGGCAAGGGCACCCCTAGGCTTAGGCTAGGGCACCCCTAGGCTTAGGCTAGGGCACCCCTAGGCTTAGGCTAAGGCTAGTGCTCCCCTAGCCTAAGGCTAGGGCACCCCTAGGGTTAGACTAAGGCACCCCTAAGCTTAAGCTAAAGCTAGGGCTACTCTAGCCTAAGGCCTGGGCACCCCTAGGCTTAGGCTAGGGCACCCCTAGGCTTAGGCTAGGGCACCCCTAGGCTTAGGCTAGGGCACCCCTAGGCTTAGCCTAGGGCACCCCTAGGCTTAGGCTAAGGCTAGGGGACCCCTAGGCTTAGGCTACGGCATCCCTAGGCTTAGGCAAGGGCACCCTAGTCTTAGGTTAGGGCACCCTTAGGCTTAGGCTAGGGCACCCCTAGGCTTAGGTTAAGGCTAGGTCACCCCTAGGCTTAGTCTAAGGCACCCCTAGGCTTAGGCTAGGGCACTCATAAGCTTAGGCTAGGGCACCCCTAGGCTGAGGCTAGGGAACCCCTAGGCTGAGGCTAGGGCACCCATAGGCTTAGGCTAAGGATAGGGCTCCCCTAGCCTAAGGCTAGGGCAACCCTAGGCTTAGGCTAGGGCACCCCTATGCTTAAGCTAGGGCAGCCGTAGGCTTAGGCTAAGTCTAGGTCCCCCCTATCCTAAGGCTAGGGCACCCCTAGGCTTTG
The DNA here is from genome assembly GCF_050624435.1 of Tenrec ecaudatus. Lineage (NCBI taxonomy): Eukaryota > Metazoa > Chordata > Mammalia > Afrosoricida > Tenrecidae > Tenrec > Tenrec ecaudatus. The sequence continues at coordinate 1,122,499 of NW_027459479.1, forward strand.
GCTAGGGCACTCCTAGGCTTAGGCTAGGGCACCACTAGGATTAGGCTAAGGCTAGGGCTCCCCTCGCCTAACACTAGGGCACCACTAGGCTTAGGCTAGGGACCCCTAGGCTTAGGCTAGGGCACCCCTAAGCTTAGGCGAGGGCACCCCATGTCTTAGTCTAGGGCACCCCTAGGCTTAGGCTAAGGCTAGGTCTCCACTGTACTAAGGCTAGGGCACCCCTAGGCTTAGGCTAGAGCACCCCTAGGCTTAGGCTAGGGCAACCGTATGCTTAGGCTAGGGCACCCCTAGGCTTAGGCTAGGGCACCCCTAGGCTTAGGCTAGGGCCCCATAGGTTTAGGCTAGGGCCCCCTAGGTTTAGGCTAAGGCTAGGGCATCCCTAGGCGTAGGCTAGGGGACACCTAGGCTTAGGCTAGGGCACCCTTAGGCTTAGGCTAGGGCACCCCTAGGCTTAGGCTAAGGCTATGGCTCCTCTAGCCTAAGGCTAGGGTACCCCTAGGCTTAGGCTAGGACACCCCTAGACTTAGGCTTGGGCACCTCTAGGCTTAGGCTAGGACACCCCTAGGCTTAGGCTAGGGCACCCCTAGGCTTAGGTTAAGGCTAGGGCTCAGCTAGGCTAAGGCTAGGGCAACCCTAGGCTTAGGGTAGCGCACCCCTAGGCTTAGGCTAGGGGACCCCTAGGCTTAGGCTAGGGCACCCCTAGGCTTAGGCTAAGGCTAGGGCTCCACTAGACTAAGGCTAGGGCACCTCTAGCCTTAGACTAGGGCACCCCTAGGCTTAGGCAAGAGCATCTCCCGGCTTAGGCTAGGGAACCCCTAGGCTTAGGCTAGGGCACCCGTACGCTTAGGCTAAGGCTAGGGCTCCACTAGCCTAAGGCTAGGGCACCCCTAGGCTTAGATTAGGTCACCCCTAGGATTAGGCTAGAGCACCCCAAGGCTTAGGGTAGGGCACCCATAGGCTTAGACTAGGGCACCCCTAGGCTTAGGATAAGGCTAGGGCTCCCCTAGCCTTAGGCTAGGACACCCCTACGCTTAGGCTAGGCACCCCTAGGCTTAGGCTAGGGCACCTCTAGGCTTAGGCTAGGGCACCCCTAGCCTTACGCTAGGGCACCCCTAAGCTTAGGCTAGGGCACCCCTAATCTTAGGCTAGGGCACCCCTAGGCTTAGGGTAAGGCTAGGGCTCCTCTAGCCTAACGCTAGGGCATCCATAGGCTTGGGCTAGGGCACCCCTAGGCTTAGGCTAAGGCTAGGGCTCCCCTAGCCTAAGGCTAGGGCACCCCTAGGCTTAGGATAGGGCACCCGTAGGCTTAGGCTAGGGCACCCCTAGGCTTAGGTAGGGAACCCCTAGGCTTAGGTTAGGGAACCCTTATGCTTAGGCTAGGCACTCCTAGACTTAGGCTAGGGCACCCCTAGGCTTAGGCTAGGGCACCCCTAGGCTTAGGGTAAGGCTAGGGCTCCTCTAGCCTAACGCTAGGGCATCCATAGGCTTGGGCTAGGGCACCCCTAGGCTTAGCCTAGGGCACCCGAAGGATTAGTCTAGGGCACCCAAAGGCTTCAGCTAAGGCGAGGACTCCCCTAAACTAAGGCTAGGGTACACCTAGGCTTAGGTTAGGGCACCCCAAGACTTAGGCTAGGGCACCCTTAGGCTTAGGCTAGGGCACCCTTAGGCTTAGGCTACGGCATCCCATGTCTTAGTCTAGGGCACCCCTAGGCTTAGGCTAAGGCTAGGGCTCCACTGTACTAAGGCTAGGGCACCCCTAGCCTTACGCTAGGTCACCCCTAGGCTTAGGCTAGGGCAACCGTAGGCTTAGGCTAGGGCACCCCTAGGTTTAGGCTAGGGCCCCCTAGGTTTAGGCTAATGCTAGGGCATCACTAGGCGTAGGCTAGGGGACCCCTAGGCTTAGGCTAGGGCACCCTTAGGCTTAGGCTAGGGCACCCCTAAGCTTAGTCTAAGGCTAGGGCTCCCCTAGCCTAAGGCTAGGGAACCCCAAGGTTTAGGCTAGGGCGCCCCAAAGCTTAGGCTAAGGCTAGGGCTCCCCTAGCCTAAGGCTAGCGCACCGCTACGGTTAGGCTAGGGCACCCCTAGGCTTCGGCTAGGGCAGCCATAGGCTTAGGCTAAGACTAGGGCTACTCTAGCCTAAGGCCTGGGCACCCCTAGGCTTAGGCTAGGGCACCCCTAGGCTTAGGCTAGGGCAACCCTAGGCTTAGGCTAGGGCACCCCTAGGCTTAGGCTAGGGCACCCCTAGGCTTAGGCTAGGGCACCCCTAGGCTTAGGCTAGTGCACCCCTAGGCTTAGTCTTAGGCTAGGGCTCAACTAGCCTAAGGCTAGGGCAAGCCTAGGCTTAGGCTAGGGCACCCCTAGGCTTAGTGTAGTGCACCCCTAGGCTTAGGGTAGGGCACCCCTAGGCTTAGGCTAAGGCTAGTGCTCCCCTAGCCTAAGGCTAGGGCACCACTAGGGTTAGACTAAGGCACCCCTAAGCTTAAGCTAAAGCTAGGGCTACTCTAGCCTAAGGCCTGGGCACCCCTAGGCTTAGGCTAGGGCACCCCTAGGTTTAGGCTAAGGCTAGGGGACCCCTAGGCTTAGGCTAAGACACCCCTAGGCTTAGGCTAGGACACCCCTAAGTTTAGGCTAGGGCACCCCTAGGCTTAGGCTAGGGCACCCCTAGGCTAAGGCTACGGCACTTCTAGGCTCAGGCTAGGGTACCCCTAGGCTTAAGGTATGGCTAGGAGACCCCAAGGTTTAGGCTAGGGCACCCCAAGGCTTAGGCTAATGCTAGGGGACCCTTAGGCTTAGGCTAAGGCACCCGGAGGCTTAGGCTAGGGCACTCCTAGGCTTAGACTAAGGCTAAGGGACCCCTAGGCTTAGGATAAGGCACCCCTACACTTAGGCTAGGGCACCCATAGGCTTAGGCTAAGGCTAGGGATCCCCTAGCCTAAGGCTAGGGCACCCCTAGGCTTAGGCTATGGCACCCCTAGGTTTAGGCTAGGGCACCCCTATCTTAGGCTAGGGCACCCCTAGCCTTAGGCTAGGGCACCCCTAAGCTTAGGCTAGGGCACCCCTAGGCTTAGGATAGAGCACCCCTAGGCTTAGGCTAGGGCACCCCTAGGCTTAGGCTAGGGCAGCCCTAGGCTTATGCTAGGGCACCCTTAGGCTTAGGCTAAGGCTAGGGCTTCCCTAGCCTAAGGCTAGGGCACCCCTAGGCTTAGGCTAGGGTACCCGTAGGCTTAGGCTAGGGCACCCCTAGGCTTAGGTAGGGAACCCCTAGGCTTAGGTTAGGGCACCCTTATGCTTAGGCTAGGCACTCCTAGACTTAGGCTAGGGCACCACTAGGCTTTTGCTGGGGCACCCCTAGGCTTAGGCTAAGTATAGGGCTCCTCTAGCCTATCGCTAGGGCATCCCTAGGCTTGGGCTAGGGCACCCCTAGGCTTAGGCTACGGCACCCCTAGGCTTAGGCTAGGGCACCCCAAGCCTTCGCTGAGGCGAGGTCTCCCCTAGCCTAAGGCTAGGGCACACCTAGGCTTAGGCTAGGGCACCCCTAGACTTAGGCTAGGGCATCCCTAGGCTTAGGCTAGGGCACCCCTAGGCTTAGGCTAAGCTAGGGCTCCTCTAGCCTAACGCTAGGGCATCCCAAGGCTTGGGCTAAGGCACCCCTAGGGTTAGGCTAGGGCACCCCTAGGCTTAGACTAAGGCTAGGGCTCCCCTAGCCTAAGGCTCGGGCACCCCTAGCCTTAGGCTAGGGCACCCCTAGCCTTAGGCTAGGGCACCCCTAGGCTTAGGATAGGGCACCCCTAGGCTAAGGATAGGGCACCCCTAGGCTTAGGCTAGGGAACCCCTGGGCTTAGGGTAAGGCTAGGGCTCCTCTAGCCTAACGCTAGGGCATCCATAGGCTTGGGCTAGGGCACCCCTAGGCTTAGGCTAAGGCTAGGGCTCCCCTAGCCTAAGGCTAGGGAACCCCTAGGTTTAGACTAGGGCGCCCCAAGGCCTAGGCTAAGGCTAGGGCTCCCCTACCCTAAGGCTAGGGCACCCCTAGTCTTAGGCTAGGGAACCCCGAGGCTTAGGCTAGGGCACCCCTAGGCTTAGGCTTAGGCTAGGGCACACCTAGGCTTAGGCTAGGGCACCCCTAGGCTTAGGCTAAGGCTAGGGCTCCCCTAGCCTAAGGCTAGGGCACACCTAGGCTTAGGCAAGGGCACCCCTAGGCTTAGGCTAGGGCACCCCTAGGCTTAGGCTAGGGCACCCCTAGGCTTAGGCTAAGGCTAGTGCTCCCCTAGCCTAAGGCTAGGGCACCCCTAGGGTTAGACTAAGGCACCCCTAAGCTTAAGCTAAAGCTAGGGCTACTCTAGCCTAAGGCCTGGGCACCCCTAGGCTTAGGCTAGGGCACCCCTAGGCTTAGGCTAGGGCACCCCTAGGCTTAGGCTAGGGCACCCCTAGGCTTAGCCTAGGGCACCCCTAGGCTTAGGCTAAGGCTAGGGGACCCCTAGGCTTAGGCTACGGCATCCCTAGGCTTAGGCAAGGGCACCCTAGTCTTAGGTTAGGGCACCCTTAGGCTTAGGCTAGGGCACCCCTAGGCTTAGGTTAAGGCTAGGTCACCCCTAGGCTTAGTCTAAGGCACCCCTAGGCTTAGGCTAGGGCACTCATAAGCTTAGGCTAGGGCACCCCTAGGCTGAGGCTAGGGAACCCCTAGGCTGAGGCTAGGGCACCCATAGGCTTAGGCTAAGGCTAGGGCTCCCCTAGCCTAAGGCTAGGGCAACCCTAGGCTTAGGCTAGGGCACCCCTATGCTTAAGCTAGGGCAGCCGTAGGCTTAGGCTAAGTCTAGGTCCCCCCTATCCTAAGGCTAGGGCACCCCTAGGCTTTGGCTAGGGCACTCCTAGGCTTAGGCTAGGGCACCACTAGGATTAGGCTAAGGCTAGGGCTCCCCTCGCCTAACACTAGGGCACCACTAGGCTTAGGCTAGGGACCCCTAGGCTTAGGCTAGGGCACCCCTAAGCTTAGGCGAGGGCACCCCATGTCTTAGTCTAGGGCACCCCTAGGCTTAGGCTAAGGCTAGGTCTCCACTGTACTAAGGCTAGGGCACCCCTAGGCTTAGGCTAGAGCACCCCTAGGCTTAGGCTAGGGCAACCGTATGCTTAGGCTAGGGCACCCCTAGGCTTAGGCTAGGGCACCCCTAGGCTTAGGCTAGGGCCCCATAGGTTTAGGCTAGGGCCCCCTAGGTTTAGGCTAAGGCTAGGGCATCCCTAGGCGTAGGCTAGGGGACACCTAGGCTTAGGCTAGGGCACCCTTAGGCTTAGGCTAGGGCACCCCTAGGCTTAGGCTAAGGCTATGGCTCCTCTAGCCTAAGGCTAGGGTACCTCTAGGCTTAGGCTAGGACACCCCTAGACTTAGGCTAGGGCACCTCTAGGCTTAGGCTAGGACAACCCTAGGCTTAAGCTAAGGCTAGGGCTCCTCTAGCCTAACGCTAGGGCATCCCTAGGCTACGGCTAGTGCACCCCTAAGCTTAGGCTAAGGCTAGGGCTCCCCTAGCCTAAGGCTAGGGAACCCCTAGGTTTAGGCTAGGGCGCCCCAAGGCTTAGGCTAAGGCTAGGGCACCCATAGCCTAAGGCTAGCGCACCCCTACTGTTAGGCTAGGGCACCCCTAGGCTTCGGCTAGGGCAGCCATAAGCTTAGGCTAAGGCTAGGGCTCCTCTAGCCTAAGGCCTTGGCACCCCTAGGCTTAGGCTAGGGCACCCCTAGGCTTAGGCTAGGGCAACTCTAGGCTTAGGCTTTGGCACCCCTAGGCTTAGGCTAGGGCACCCCTAGGATTAGGCTAGGGCACCCCTAGGCTTAGACTAAGGCTAAGGGACCCCTAGGCTTAGACTAAGGCTAAGGGACCCCTAGGCTTAGGCTAAGGCACCCCTAGGCTTAGGCTAGGGCACCCCTAGCCTAAGGCTAGGGCACCCCAAGGCTCAGGCTAGGGCACCCCTACACTTAGGCTAGGGCACCCATAGGCTTAGGCTAAGGCTCGGGATCCCCTAGCCTAAGGCTAGGGCACCCCTAGGCTTAGGCTAGGGCACCCCTAGGCTTAGGCTAGGGCACCCCTATCTTAGGCTTGGGCACCCCTAGGCTTAGGCTAAGGCTAGGGCTCCCCCAGCCTAAGGCTAGGGCACCCCTAGCCTAAGGTTAGGGCACCCCTAGGCTTAGGCTAGGGCACCCGTAGGCTTAGGCTAGGGCACCCCTAGGCTTAGGGTAAGGCTAGGGCTCCTCTAGCCTAACGCTAGGGCATCCATAGGCTTGGGCTAGGGCACCCCTAGGCTTAGGCTAGGGCACCCCTAGGCTTAGGCTAAGACTAGGGCTCCTCTAGCCTAACGCTAGGGCATCCCTAGGCTTGGGCTAGGGCACACCTAGGCTTAGGCTAGGGCACCCCTAGGCTTAGGCTAGGGCACCCCAAGCCTTCGCTGAGGCGAGGTCTCCCCTATCCTAAGGCTAGGGTACACCTAGGCTTAGGCTAGGGCACCCCTAGGCTTAGGCTAAGGAAGGGCTCCTCTAGCCTAACGCTAGGGCATCCAAAGGCTTGGGCTAAGGCACCCATAGGCTTAGGCTAGGGCACCCCTAGGCTTAGACTAAGGCTAGGGCTCCCCTAGCCTAAGGCTAGGGCACCCTAAGCCTTAGGCTAGGGCACCCCTAGGCTTAGGAGAGGGCACTCCTAGGCTTAGGATAGGGCACCCCTAGGCTTAGGCTAGGGCACCCCTAGGCTTAGGCTAAGGCTAGGGCTCACCTAGCCTAAGGCTAGGGCACCCCTAGGCTTAGGCTAGGGCAACCCTTGGCTTAGGGTAGGGCACCCCTAGGCTTAGGGTAGGGCACCCCTAGGCTTAGGCTAGGGCACCCCTAGGCTTAGGCTAGGGCACCCCTAGGCTTAGGTTAAGGCTAGGGCTCAGCTAGGCTAAGGCTTGGGCAACCCTAGGCTTAGGGTAGCGTACCCCTAGGCTTAGGCTAGGGCACCCCTAGGCTTAGGCTAGGGCACCCCTAGGCTTAGGCTGGGGCACCCCTAGGCTTAGGCTAAGTCTAGGGCTCCTCTAGCCTAACGCTAGGGCATCCCTAGGCTTGGGCTAGGGCACCCCTAGGCTTAGGCTAGGGCACCCCAAGCCTTCGGCTGAGGCGAGGTCTCCCCTAGCCTAAGGCTAGGGTACACCTAGGCTTAGGCTAGGGCGCCCCTAGACTTAGGCTAGGGCACCCCTAAGCTTAGGCTAGGGCACCCCTAGGCTTAGGCTAAGCTAGGGCTCCTCTAGCCTAACGCTACGGCATCCCTAGGCTTGGGCTAAGGTACCCATAGGCTTAGGCTAGGGCACCCCTAGGCTTAGACTAAGGCTAGGGTTCCACTAGCGTAAGGCTAGGGCACCCCTAGCCTTAGGCTAGGGCACCCCTAGCCTTAGGCTAGGGCACCCCTAGCCTTAGGCTAGGGCACCCCTAGGCTTAGGCTAGGGCACCCCTAGGCTTAGGCTAGGGCACCCCTAGGCTTAAGGTAAGGCTATGGCTCCTCTAGCCTAACGCTAGGGCATCCCTAGTCTTGGGCTAAGGCACCCCTAGGCTTAGGCTATGGTACCCCAAGGCTTAGGCTAGTGCACCCCAAGGCTTCGGCTAAGGCGAGGACTCCCCTATCCTAAGGCTAGGGTACACCTAGGCTTAGGCTAGGGCACCCCAAAACTTAGGCTAGGGCACCCCTAGGCTTAGGCTAGGGAACCCCTAGGCTTAGGCTAAGGCTAGGGCTCCTGTAGCCTAACGCTAGGGCATCCCTAGGCTTGGGCTAGGGCACCCCTAGGATTAGACTAAGGCTAGGTGTCCCCTAGCCTAAGGCTAGGGCACCCCTAGCCTTAGGATAGGGCACCCCTAGGCTTAGGCTAGCTCACCCCTAGGCTTAGGCTAGGGAACCCCTAGGTTTAGGCTAGGGCGCCCAAGGCTTTGGCTAAGGCTAGGGCTCCCCTAGCCTAAGACTAGGGCACCCCTAGGCTTAGGGTAGGGCAACCCTAGGCTTAGGCTAGAGCACCCCTAGGCTTAGGCTACGGCACCCAATGTCTTAGTCTAGGGCACCCCTAGGCTTAGGCTAAGGCTAGGGCTCCACTGTACTAAGGCTAGGGCACCCCTAGCCTTACGCTAGGGCACCCCTATGCTTAGGCTAGGGCAACCGTAGGCTTAGGCTAGGGCACCCCTAGGCTTAGGCTAGGGCACCCCTAGGCTTAGGCTAGGGCTCCCTAGGTTTAGGCTAGGTCCCCCTTGGTTTAGGCTAAGGCTAGGGCATCCCTAGGCGTAGGCTAGGGGACCCCTAGGCTTAGGCTAGGGCACCCTTAGGCTTACGCTAGGGCACCCCTAGGCTTAGGCTAAGGCAATGGCTCCTCTAGCCTAAGGCTAGGGTACCCCTAGGCTTAGGCTAGGACACCCCTAGACTTAGGCTTGGGCACCTCTAGGCTTAGGCTAGGACACCCCTAGGCTTAGGCTAGGGCACCCCTAGGCTTAGGTTAAGGCTAGGGCTCAGCTAGGCTAAGGCTAGGGCAACCCTAGGCTTAGGGTAGCGCACCCCTAGGCTTAGGCTAGGGGACCCCTAGGCTTAGGCTAGGGCACCCCTAGGCTTAGGCTAAGGCTAGGGCTCCACTAGACTAAGGCTAGGGCACCTCTAGCCTTAGACTAGGGCACCCCTAGGCTTAGGCAAGGGCATCTCTCGGCTTAGGCTAGGGAACCCCTAGGCTTAGGCTAGGGCACCCGTACGCTTAGGCTAAGGCTAGGGCTCCACTAGCCTAAGGCTAGGGCACCCCTAGGCTTAGATTAGGTCACCCCTAGGATTAGGCTAGAGCACCCCAAGGCTTAGGGTAGGGCACCCATAGGCTTAGACTAGGGCACCCCTAGGCTTAGGATAAGGCTAGGGCTCCCCTAGCCTTAGGCTAGGACACCCCTACGCTTAGGCTAGGCACCCCTAGGCTTAGGCTAGGGCACCTCTAGGCTTAGGCTAGGGCACCCCTAGCCTTACGCTAGGGCACCCCTAAGCTTAGGCTAGGGCACCCCTAATCTTAGGCTAGGGCACCCCTAGGCTTAGGGTAAGGCTAGGGCTCCTCTAGCCTAACGCTAGGGCATCCATAGGCTTGGGCTAGGGCACCCCTAGGCTTAGGCTAGGGCACCCGAAGGCTTAGTGTAGGGCACCCAAAGGCTTCAAATAAGGCGAGGACTCCCCTAAACTAAGGCTAGGGTACACCTAGGCTTAGGTTAGGGCACCCCAAGACTTAGGCTAGGGCACCCCTAGGCTTAGGCTAGGGCACCCTTAGGCTTAGGCTACGGCATCCCATGTCTTAGTCTAGGGCACCCCTAGGCTTAGGCTAAGGCTAGGGCTCCACTGTACAAAGGCTAGGGCACCCCTAGCCTTACGCAAGGGCACCCCTATGCTTAGGCTAGGGCAACCGTAGGCTTAGGATAGGGCACCCCTAGGCTTAGGCTAGGGCACCCCTAGGCTTAGGCTAGGGCCCCCTAGGTTTAGGCTAGGGCCCCCTAGGTTTAGGCTAAGGCTAGGGCACCCCTAGGCTTAGGCTAGGGCACCCCTTGGCTATGGCTAGGGCACCCCTAGGCTTAGGCTAGGGCACCCCTAGGCTTAGGCTAGGGCACCCGTAGGCTTAGGCTAGGGCACCCCTAGGCTTAGGTAGGGAACCCCTAGGCTTAGGTTAGGGCACCCTTATGCTTAGGCTACGTTCTCCTAGACTTAGGCTAGGGCACCCCTAGGCTTAGGCTGGGGCACCCCTAGGCTTAGGCTAAGTCTAGGGCTCCTCTAGCCTAACGCTAGGGCATCCCTAGGCTTGGGCTAGGGCACCCCTAGGCTTAGGCTAGGGCACCCCTAGGCTTAGGCTAGGGCACCCCAAACCTTCGGCTGAGGCGAGGTCTCCCCTAGCCTAAGGCTAGTGTACACCTAGGCTTAGGCTAGGGCACCCCTAGACTTAGGCTAGGGCACCCCTAAGCTTAGGCTAGGGCACCCCTAGGCTTAGGCTAAGCTAGGGCTCCTCTAGCCTAACGCTAGGGCATCCCTAGACTTGGGCTAAGGTACCCATAGGCTTAGGCTAGGGCACCCCTAGGCTTAGACTAAGGCTAGGGTTCCACTAGCCTAAGGCTAGGGCACCCCTCGCCTTAGGCTAGGGCACCCCTAGGCTTAGGCTAGGGCACCCCTAGGCTTAGGCTAGGGCACGCCTAGGCTTAAGGTAAGGCTATGGCTCCTCTAGCCTAACGCTAGGGCATCCCTAGGCTTGGGCTAGGGCACCCCTAGGCTTAGGCTAGTGCACCCCAAGGCTTCGGCTAAGGCGAGGACTCCCCTAGCCTAAGGCTAGGGTACACCTAGGCTTAGGCTAGGGCACCCCAAGACTTAGGCTAGGGCACCACTAGGCTTAGGCTAGGGAACCCCTAGGCTTAGGCTAAGGCTAGGGCTCCTGTAGCCTAACGCTAGGGCATCCCTAGGCTTGGGCTAGGCCACCCCTAGGATTAGACTAAGGCTAGGTGTCCCCTAGCCTAAGGCTAGGGCACCCCTAGCCTTAGGATAGGGCACCCCTAGGCTTAGGCTAGCTCACCCCTAGGATTTGGCTAGGGAACCCCTAGGTTTAGGCTAGGGCGCCCAAGGCTTTGGCTAAGGCTAGGGCTCCCCTAGCCTAAGGCTAGGGGAACCCTAGGCTTAGTGTAGGACACCCCTAGGCTTAGGCTAGGAAACCCGTAGGCTTAGTATAGGGCACCCCTAGGCTTAGGCTAGGGCATCCCTAGGCTTAGGCTAAGGCTAGGGCTCCCCTAGCCTAAGACTAGGGCACCCCGAGGCTTAGGGTAGGGCAACCCTAGGCTTAGGCTAGGGCACCCCTAGGCTTAGGCTACGGCACCCAATGTCTTAGTCTAGGGCACCGCTAGGCTTAGGCTAAGGCTAGGGCTCCACTCTACTAAGGCTAGGGTACCCCTAGCCTTACGCTAGGGCACCCCTATGCTTAGGCTAGGGCAACCGTAGGCTTAGGCTAGGGCACCCCTAGGCTTAGGCTAGGGCACCCCTAGGCTTAGGCTAGGGCCCCCTAGGTTTAGGCTAGGGCCCCCTAGGTTTAGGCTAAGGCTAGGGCATCCCTAGGCGTAGGCTAGGGGACCCCTAGGCTTAGGCTAGGGCACCCTTAGGCTTACGCTAGGGCACCCCTAGGCTTAGGCTAAGGCTATGGCTCCTCTAGCCTAAGGCTAGAGTACCCATAGGCTTAGGCTAGGACACCCCTAGACTTAGGCTAGGGCACCTCTAGGCTTAGGATAGGACACCCCTAGGCTTAAGCTAAGGCTAGGGCTCCTCTAGCCTAACGCTAGGGCATCCCTAGGCTTCGGCTAGGGCACCCCTAAGCTTAGGCTAAGGCTAGGGCTCCCCTAGCCTAAAGCTAGGGAACCCCTAGGTTTAGGCTAGGGCGCCCCAAGGCTTAGGCTAAGGCTAGGGCTCCCCTAGCCTAAGACTAGGGCACCCCTAGGCTTAGGGTAGGGCAACCCTAGGCTTAGGCTAGGGCACCCCTAGGCTTAGGCTACGGCACCCAATGTCTTAGTCTAGGGCACCCCTAGGCTTAGGCTAAGGCTAGGGCTCCACTGTACTAAGGCTGGGGCACCCCTAGCCTTACGCTTGGGCACCCCTATGCTTAGGCTAGGGCAACCGTAAGCTTATGCTAGGGCACCCCTAGGCTTAGGCTAGGGCACCCCTAGGCTTAGGGTAGGGCACCCCTAGGCTTAGGCTAGGGCACGCCTAGGCTTAGGCTAGGGCACCCCTAGGCTTAGGCTAAGGCTAGTGCTCCCCTAGCCTAAGGTTAGGGCACCCCTAGGGTTATACTAAGGCACCCGTAAGCTTAAGCTAAAGCTAGGGCTACTCTAGCCGAAGGCCTGGGCACCCCTAGGCTTAGGCTAGGGCACCCCTAGGCTTAGGCTAGGGCACCCCTAGGCTTAGGCTAGGGCACCCCTAGGCTTAGGCTAGGGCACCCCTAGGCTTAGGCTAAGGCTAGGGGACCCCTAGGCTTAGGCTACGGCATCCCTAGGCTTAGGCAAGGGCACCCTAGTCTTAGGTTAGGGCACCCTTAGGCTTAGACTAGGGCACCCCTAGACTTAGGTTAAGGCTAGGTCACCCCTAGGCTTAGTGTAAGGCACCCCTAGGCTTAGGCTAGGGCACTCCTAAGCTTAGGTTATGGCACCTCTAGGCTGAGGCTAGGGAACCCCTACGCTGAGGCTAGGGCACCCATAGGCTTAGGCTAAGGCTAGGGCTCCCCTAGCCTAAGGCTAGAGCACCCCTAGGCTTAGGCTAGGGCACCCCTATGCTTAATCTAGGGCAGCCGTAGGCTTAGGCTAAGGCTAGGTCTCCCCTATCCTAAGGCTAGGGCACCCCTAGGCTTTGGCTAGGGCACTCCTAGGCTTAGGCTAGGGCACCCTTAGGATTAGGCTAAGGCTAGGTCTCCCCTATCCTAAGGCTAGGGCACCCCTAAGCTTTGGCTAGGGCACTCCTAGGCTTAGGCTAGGGCACCCCTAGGATTAGGCTAAGGCTAGGGCTCCCCTCGCCTAACACTAGGGCACCCCTAGGCTTAGGCTAGGGACCCATAGGCTTAGGCTAGGGCACCCCTAAGCTTAGGCTAGGGCACGCCTAGTCTTAGGCTAGGGCACTCCTAGGCTTAGGCTAAGGGTAGCGCTCCCCTAGCCTAAGGCTAGGGCACCACTAGGCTTAGGCTAGGGCACCCTTAGGCTTAGGCTAGGGCACCCCTAAGCTTAGGCTAGGGCACCCCTAGGCTTAGGATAGGGCACCCCTAGCCTTAGGCTAGGGCATCCCTAGGCTTAGGCTAGAGGACCCATAGGCTTAGGCTAGAGCACCCATAGGCTTAGGCTAAGGTTAGTGCTCCCCTAGCCTAATGCTAGTGCACCCCTAGGGTTAGCCTAGGGCACCCCTAGGCTTAGGCTAGGGCAGCCCTAGGCTTAGGTTAAAGCTAGGGCTCGCCTAGCCTAAGGCTAAGGCACCCCTAGGCTTAGGCTAGAGCACCTGTAGGCTTAGGCAAGGGCACCCCTAGGCTTAGGCTAAGGCTAGGGCTCCCCTAGCCTAAGGCTAGGGCACCCCTAGGCTCAGGCTAGGGCATCCCTAGGCTTAGGCTACGGCACCCCTAGGCTTAGGCTAAGGCTAGGGCTCCCCAAGCCTAAGGCGAGTGCACCCGTAGGCTGAGGCTAGGGCACCCCTAGGCTTAGGTTAGGGAACCCCTAGGCTTAGGCTAGGGCACCCTTAGGCTTGGACTAAGGCTACGGCTCCCCTAACCTCAGACTAGGGCACCCCTTGACTCAGGCTATGGCACCCCTAGGCTTAGGCTAGGGCAATCCTAGGCTAGACTAAAGCTAGGGCTCCCATAGCCTCAGGCTAGGGCACCCGTAGGCTCAGGCTAGGGCACCGCTAGGCTCAGGCTAGGGCACCCCTAGGCTCAGGCTAGGGCACCCCTAGGCTTAGGCTAGGGCACCCCTAATCTTAGGCTAGGGCACCCCTAGGCGAAGGCTAAGGCTAGGGCTCCCCTATCCCAAGGCTAGGGCACCCCTAGGCTTAGGCTAGGGCAACCCTTGGCTTAGGCTCGGGCACCCATAAGCTTAGGCTAAGGCTAGGGCTCCCCTAGCCTATGGCTAGGGCACCCCTAGGCTTAGGCTAAGGCACCCCTAGGCTTAGGCTAGGGCACCCCTAAGTTTAGGCTAGGGCACCCCTAGGCTTAGGCTAAAGCTAGGGCTCCCCTAGGCTTAGGCTAGGGCACCCCTACGCTAAGGCTACGGCACCCCTAGGCTCGGGCTAGGGTACCCCTAGGCTTAAGGTATGGCTAGGAGACCCCTAGGTTTAGGCGAGGGCACCCCAAGGCTTAGGCTAATGCTACGGGACCCCTAGGCTTAGGCTAAGGCACCCCGAGGCTTAGGCTAGGGCACCCCTAGGCTTAGGCTAGGGCACCCCTAGGCTTAGACGAAGGCTAAGGGACCCCTAGCCTTAGGCTAAGGCACCCCTAGGCTTAGGCTAGTGCACCCCTAGCCTAAGGCTAGGGCACCCCTAGGCTCAGGCTAGGGCACCCCTACACTTAGGCTAGGGCACCCATAGGCTTAGGCTAAGGCTAGGGATCCCCTAGCCTAAGGCTAGGGCACCCCTAGGCTTAGGCTAGGGCACCCCTAGGCTTAGGCTAGGGCACCCCTATCTTAGGCTAGGGGACCCCTAGGCTTAGGCTAAGGCTAGGACTCCCCTAGCCTAAGGCTAGGGCACCCCTAGCCTTAGGCTAGGGCACCCCTAAGCTTAGGCTAGGGCACCCCTAGGCTTAGGATAGAGCACCCCTAGGCTTAGGCTAGTGCACCCCTAGGCTTAGGCTAGGGCAGCCCTAGGCTTATGCTAGGGCACTCCTAGGCTTAGGCTAAGGCTAGGGCTTCCTTAGCCTAAGGCTAGGGCACCCCTAGGCTTAGACTAGGGCACCCGTAGGCTTAGGCTAGGGCACCCCTAGGCTTAGGTAGGGAACCTCTAGGCTTAGGTTAGGGAACCCTTATGCTTAGGCTAGGCACTCCTAGACTTAGGCTAGGGCACCCCTAGGCTTTGGCTGGGGCACCCCTAGGCTTAGGCTAAGTCTAGGGCTCCTCTAGCCTAACGCTAGGTCATCCCTAGGCTTGGGCTAGGGCACCCCTAGGCTTAGGCTAGGGCACCCCTAGGCTCAGGCTAGGGCACCCCAAGCCTTCGGCTGAGGAGAGGTCTCCCCTAGCCTAAGGCTAGGGTACACCTAGGCTTAGGCTAGGGCACCCCTAGACTTAGGCTAGGGCACCCCTAGGCTTAGGCTAGGGCACCCCTAGGCTTAGGCTAAGCTAGGGCTCCTCTAGCCTAACGCTAGGGCATCCCTAGGCTTCGGCTAAGGCACCCCTAGGCTTAGGCTAGGGCACCCCTAGGCTTAGACTAAGGCTAGGGCTCCCCTAGCCTAAGGCTAGGGCACCCCTAGCCTTAGGCTACGGCACCCCTAGCCTTAGGCTACGGCACCCCTAGGCTTAGCATAGGGCACCCGTAGGCTTAGGCTAGGGCACCCCTAGGCTTAGGCTAGGGCACCCGAAGGCTTAGTCTAGGGCACCCAAAGGCTTCAGCTAAGGCGAGGACTCCCCTAAACTAAGGCTAGGGTACACCTAGGCTTAGGTTAGGGCACCCCAAGACTTAGGCTAGGGCACCCCTAGGCTTAGGCTAGGGCACCCTTAGGCTTAGGCTACGGCATCCCATGTCTTAGTCTAGGGCACCCCTAGGCTTAGGCTAAGGCTAGGGCTCCACTGTACTAAGGCTAGGGCACCCCTAGCCTTACGCTAGGTCACCCATAGGCTTAGGCTAGGGCAACCGTAGGCTTAGGCTAGGGCACCCCTAGGCTTAGGCTAGGGCAACCCTAGGCTTAGGCTAGGGCCCCCTAGGTTTAGGCTAGGGCCCCCTAGGTTTAGGCTAAGGCTAGGGCATCACTAGGCGTAGGCTAGGAGACCCCTAGGCTTAGGCTAGGGCACCCTTTGGCTTAGGCTAGGGCACCCCTAGGCTTAGGCTAAGTCTATGGCTCCTCTAGCCTAAGGCTAGGGTACCCCTAGGCTTAGGCTAGGACACCCCTAGACATAGGCTAGGGCACCTCTAGGCTTAGGCTAGGACACCCCTAGGCTTAAGCTAAGGCTAGGGCTCCTCTAGCCTAACGCTAGGGCATCCCTAGGCTTCGGCTAGGGCACCCCTAAGCTTAGGCTAAGGCTAGGGCTCCCCTAGCCTAAGGCTAGGGAACCCCAAGGTTTAGGCTAGGGCGCCCCAAAGCTTAGGCTAAGGCTAGGGCTCCCCTAGCCTAAGGCTAGCGCACCGCTACGGTTAGGCTAGGGCACCCCTAGGCTTCGGCTAGGGCAGCCATAGGCTTAGGCTAAGGCTAGGGCTACTCTAGCCTAAGGCCTGGGCACCCCTAGGCTTAGGCTAGGGCACCCCTAGGCTTAGGCTAGGGCAACCCTAGGCTTAGGCTAGGGCACCCCTAGGCTTAGGCTAGGGCACCCCTAGGCTTAGGCTAGTGCACCCCTAGGCTTAGTCTTAGGCTAGGGCTCAACTAGCCTAAGGCTAGGGCAAGCCGAAGCTTAGGCTAGGGCACCCCTAGGCTTAGGGTAGGGCACCCCTAGGCTTAGGGTAGGGCACCCCTAGACTTAGGCTAGGGCACGCCTATGCTTAGGCTAGGGCACCCCTAGGCTTAGGCTAAGGCTAGTGCTCCCCTAGCCTAAGGCTAGGGCACCACTTGGGTTAGACTAAGGCACCCCTAAGCTTAAGCTAAAGCTAGGGCTACTCTAGCCTAAGGCTTGGGCACCCCTAGGCTTAGGCTAGGGCACCCCTAGGTTTAGGCTAAGGCTAGGGGACCCCTAGGCTTAGGCTAAGACACCCCTATGCTTAGGCTAGGACACCCCTAAGTTTAGGCTAGGGCACCCCTAGGCTTAGGCTAGGGCACCCCTAGGCTAAGGCTACGGCACTTCTAGGCTCAGGCTAGGGTACCCCTAGGCTTAAGGTATGGCTAGGAGACCCCTAGGTTTAGGCTAGGGCACCCTGAGGCTTAGGCTAGGGCACCCCTAGGCTTAGGCTAGGGCACTCCTAGGCTTAGACTAAGGCTAAGGGACCCCTAGGCTTAGGATAAGGCACCCCTACACTTAGGCTAGGGCACCCATAGGCTTAGGCTAAGGCTAGGGATCCCCTAGCCTAAGGCTAGGGCACCCCTAGGCTTAGGCTAGGGCAGCCCTAGGCTTAGGCTAGGGCACCCCTATCTTAGGCTAGGGCACCCCTAAGCTTAGGCTAGGGCACCCCTAGGCTTAGGATAGAGCACCCCTAGGCTTAAGCCAGGGCACCCCTAGGCTTAGGCTAGGGCAGCCCTAGGCTTATGCTAGGGCACCCCTAGGCTTAGGCTAAGGCTAGGGCTTCCCTAGCCTAAGGCTAGGGAACCCCTAGGTTTAGGCTAGGGCGCCCCAAGGCCTAGGCTAAGGCTAGGGCTCCCCTAGCCTAAGGCTAGGGCACCCCTACTCTTAGGCTAGGGAAACCCTAGGCTTAGGCTAGGGCACCCCTAGGCTTAGGCTTAGGCTAGGGCACCCCTAGGCTTAGGCTAGGGCACCCCTAGGCTTAGGCTAAGGCTAGGGCTCCCCTAGCCTAAGGCTAGGGCACACCTAGGCTTAGGCAAGGGCACCCCTAGGCTTAGGCTAGGGCACCCCTAGGCTTAGGCTAGGGCACCCCTAGGCTTAGGGTAGGGCACCCCTAGGCTTAGGGTAGGGCACCCCTAGACTTAGGCTAGGGCACGCCTATGCTTAGGCTAGGGCACCCCTAGGCTTAGGCTAAGGCTAGTGCTCCCCTAGCCTAAGGCTAGGGCACCACTAGGGTTAGACTAAGGCACCCCTAAGCTTAAGCTAAAGCTAGGGCTACTCTAGCCTAAGGCTTGGGCACCCCTAGGCTTAGGCTAGGGCACCCCTAGGTTTAGGCTAAGGCTAGGGGACCCCTAGGCTTAGGCTAAGACACCCCTATGCTTAGGCTAGGACACCCCTAAGTTTAGGCTAGGGCACCCCTAGGCTTAGGCTAGGGCACCCCTAGGCTAAGGCTACGGCACTTCTAGGCTCAGGCTAGGGTACCCCTAGGCTTAAGGTATGGCTAGGAGACCCCTAGGTTTAGGCTAGGGCACCCCGAGGCTTAGGCTAGGGCACCCCTAGGCTTAGGATAAGGCACCCCTACACTTAGGCTAGGGCACCCATAGGCTTAGGCTAAGGCTAGGGATCCCGTAGCCTAAGGCTAGGGCACCCCTAGGCTTAGGCTAGGGCAGCCCTAGGCTTAGGCTAGGGCACCCCTATCTTAGGCTAGGGCACCCCTAAGCTTAGGCTAGGGCACCCCTAGGCTTAGGATAGAGCACCCCTAGGCTTAAGCCAGGGCACCCCTAGGCTTAGGCTAGGGCAGCCCTAGGCTTATGCTAGGGCACCCCTAGGCTTAGGCTAAGGCTAGGGCTTCCCTAGCCTAAGGCTAGGGAACCCCTAGGTTTAGGCTAGGGCGCCCCAAGGCCTAGGCTAAGGCTAGGGCTCCCCTAGCCTAAGGCTAGGGCACCCCTAGTCTTAGGCTAGGGAAACCCTAGGCTTAGGCTAGGGCACCCCTAGGCTTAGGCTTAGGCTAGGGCACCCCTAGGCTTAGGCTAGGGCACCCCTAGGCTTAGGCTAAGGCTAGGGCTCCCCTAGCCTAAGGCTAGGGCACACCTAGGCTTAGGCAAGGGCACCCCTAGGCTTAGGCTAGGGCACCCCTAGGCTTAGGCTAGGGCACCCCTAGGCTTAGGCTAAGGCTAGTGCTCCCCTAGCCTAAGGCTAGGGCACCCCTAGGGTTAGACTAAGGCACCCCTAAGCTTAAGCTAAAGCTAGGGCTACTCTAGCCTAAGGCCTGGGCACCCCTAGGCTTAGGCTAGGGCACCCCTAGGCTTAGGCTAGGGCACCCCTAGGCTTAGGCTAGGGCACCCCTAGGCTTAGCCTAGGGCACCCCTAGGCTTAGGCTAAGGCTAGGGGACCCCTAGGCTTAGGCTACGGCATCCCTAGGCTTAGGCAAGGGCACCCTAGTCTTAGGTTAGGGCACCCTTAGGCTTTGGCTAGGGCACCCCTAGGCTTAGGTTAAGGCTAGGTCACCCCTAGGCTTAGTCTAAGGCACCCCTAGGCTTAGGCTAGGGCACTCCTAAGCTTAGGCTAGGGCAACCCTAGGCTGAGGCTAGGGAACCCCTAGGCTGAGGCTAGGGCACCCATAGGCTTAGGCTAAGGCTAGGGCACCCCTAGCCTAAGGCTAGGGCAACCCTAGTCTTAGGCTAGGGCACCCCTATGCTTAAGCTAGGGCAGCCGTAGGCTTAGGCTAAGTCTAGGTCTCCCCTATCCTAAGGCTAGGGCACCCCTAGGCTTTGGCTAGGGCACCACTAGGATTAGGCTAAGGCTAGGGCTCCCCTCGCCTAACACTAGGGCACCACTAGGCTTAGGCTAGGGACCCCTAGGCTTAGGCTAGGGCACCCCTAAGCTTAGGCTAGGGCACCCCATGTCTTAGTGTAGGGCACCCCTAGGCTTAGGCTAAGGCTAGGGCTCCACTGTACTAAGGCTAGGGCACCCCTAGGCTTAAGCTAGAGCACCCCTAGGCTTAGGCTAGGGCAACCGTATGCTTAGGCTAGGGCACCCCTAGGCTTAGGCTAGGGCACCCGTAGGCTTACGCTAGGGCCCCATAGGTTTAGGCTAGGGCCCCCTAGGTTTAGGCTAAGGCTAGGGCATCCCTAGGCGTAGGCTAGGGGACCCCTAGGCTTAGGCTAGGGCACCCTTAGGCTTAGGCTAGGGCACCCCTAGGCTTAGGCTAAGGCTATGGCTCCTCTAGCCTAAGGCTAGGGTACCCCTAGGCTTAGGCTAGGACACCCCTAGACTTAGGCTAGGGCACCTCTAGGCTTAGGCTAGGACACCCCTAGGCTTAAGCTAAGGCTAGGGCTCCTCTAGCCTAACGCTAGGGCATCCCTAGGCTTCGGCTAGGGCACCCCTAAGCTTAGGCTAAGGCTAGGGCTCCCCTAGCCTAAGGCTAGGGAACCCCTAGGTTTAGGCTAGGGCGCCCCAAGGCTTAGGCTAAGGCTAGGGCTCCCATAGCCTAAGGCTAGCGCACCCCTACGGTTAGGCTAAGGCACCCCTAGGCTTCGGCTAGGGCAGCCATAGGCTTAGGCTAAGGCTAGGGCTCCTCTAGCCTAAGGCCTTGGCACCCCTAGGCTTAGGCTAGGGCACCCCTAGGCTTAGGCTAGGGCAACCCTAGGCTTAGGCTTTGGCACCCCTAGGCTTAGGCTAGGGCACCCCTAGGCTTAGGCTAGGGCACCCCTAGGCTTAGACTAAGGCTAAGGGACCCCTAGGCTTAGACTAAGGATAAGGGACCCCTAGGCTTAGGCTAAGGCACCCCAGGCTTAGGCTAGGGCACCCCTAGCCTAAGGCTAGGGCCCCCCTAGGCTCAGGCTAGGGCACCCCTACACTTAGGCTAGGGCACCCATAGGCTTAGGCTAAGGCTAGGGATCCCCTAGCCTAAGGCTAGGGCACCCCTAGGCTTAGGCTAGGGCACCCCTATCTTAGGCTTGGGCACCCCTAGGCTTAGGCTAAGGCTAGGGCTCCCCCAGCCTAAGGCTAGGGCACCCCTAGCCTAAGGCTACGGCACCCCTAGCCTTAGGCTAGGGCACCCCTAAGCTTAGGCTAGGGCACCCTTAGGCTTAGGATAGAGCACCCCTAGGCTTAGGCTAGGGCACCCCTAGGCTTAGGCTAGGGCAGCCCTAGGTTTATGCTAGGGCACCCCTAGACTTAGGCTAAGGCTAGGGCTTCCCTAGCCTAAGGCTAGGGCACCCCTAGGCTTAGGCTAGGGCACCCGTAGGCTTAGGCTAGTGCACCCCTAGGCTTAGGGTAAGGCTAGGGCTCCTCTAGCCTAACGCTAGGGCATCCATAGGCTTGGGCTAGGGCACCCCTAGGCTTAGGCTAGGGCACCCCTAGGCTTGGCTGGGGCACCCCTAGGCTTAGGCTAAGACTAGGGCTCCTCTAGCCTAACGCTAGGGCATCCCTAGGCTTGGGCTAGGGCACCCCTAGGCTTAGGCTAGGGCACCCCTAGGCTTAGGCTAGGGCACCCCAAGCCTTCGCTGAGGCGAGGTCTCCCCTATCCTAAGGCTAGGGTACACCTAGGCTTAGGCTAGGGCCCCCCTAGACTTAGGCTAAGGCACCCCTAGGCTTAGGCTAGGGCACCCCTAGGCTTAGGCTAAGGAAGGGCTCCTCTAGCCTAACGCTAGGGCATCCCAAGGCTTGGGCTAAGGCACCCCTAGGCTTAGGCTAGGGCACCCCTAGGCTTAGACTAAGGCTAGGGCTCCCCTAGCCTAAGGCTAGGGCTCCCCTAGCCTAAGGCTAGGGCTCCCCTAGCCTAAGGCTAGGGCACCCTTAGCCTTAGGCTAGGGCACCCCTAGGCTTAGGATAGGGCACCCCTAGGCTTAGGATAGGGCACCCCTAGGCTTAGGCTAGGGCACCCCTAGGCTTAGGGTAAGGCTAGGGCTCCTCTAGCCTAACGCTAGGGCATCCATAGGCTTGGGCTAGGGCACCCCTAGGCTTAGGCAAGGGCACCCCTAGGCTTCGGCTAAGGCGAGGACTCCCCTAAACTAAGGCTAGGGTACACCTAGGCTTAGGCTAGGGCACCCCAAGACTTAGGCTAGGGCACCCCTAGGCTTAGGCTAGGGCACCCTTAGGCTTAGGCAACGGCATCCCATGTCTTAGTCTAGGGCACCCCTAGGCTTAGGCTAAGGCTAGGGCTCCACTGTACTAAGGCTAGGGCTCCTCTAGCCTAACGCTAGGGCATCCCTAGGCTTGGGCTAGGGCACCCCTAGGCTTAGGCTAGGGCACCCCTAGGCTTAGGCTAGGGCACACCAAGCCTTCGGCTGAAGCGAGGTCTCCCCTAGCGTAAGGCTAGTGTACATCTAGGCTTAGGTTAGGGCACCCCTAGGCTTAGGCTAGGGCACCTCTATCTTAGGCTAGGGCACCCCTAGGCTTAGGCTAGTGCACCCCTAGGCTTAGGCTAAGCTAGGGCTCCTCTAGCCTAACGCTAGCGCATCCCCAGGCTTGGGCTAAGGCACCCCTAGGCTTAGGCTAGGGCGCCCCTAGACTTAGACTAAGGCTAGGGCTCCCCTAGCCTAAGGCTAGGGCACCCCTAGCCTTAGGCTAGGGCACCCCTAGACTTAGGCTAGGGCACCCCTAGGCTTAGGCTAGGGCACCCCTAGGCTTAGGGTAAGGCTCGGGCTCCTGTAGCCTAACGCTAGTGCATCCCTAGGCTTGGGCTAGGTCACCCCGAGTCTTAGGCTAGGGCACCCCAAGGCTTAGGCTAGGGCACCCCAAGGCTTAGGCTCGGGCACCCCAAGGCTTCGGCTAAGGCGAGGACTCCCCTAGCCTAAGGCTAGGGTACACCTAGGCTTAGTCTAAGGCACCCCAAGACTTAGGCTAGGGCACCCCTAGGCTTTGGCTAGGGCACCCCTAGGCTTAGGCTAGGGCACCCCTAGGCTTGGGCTAAGGCTAGGGCTCCTCTAGCCTAACGCTATGGCACCCCTAGGCTTAGGTTAGGGCACACCTAGGCTTAGGCTAGGGCACCCCTATCTTAGGCTAGGGCACCCCTAGGCTTAGGCTAAGGCTAGGGGACCCTTAGGCTTAGGCTAGGGCACCCCTAAGCTTAGGGTAAGGCTAGGGCTCCACTAGACTAAGGCTAGGGCACCCCTAGCCTTAGCCTAGGGCACTCCAAGGCTTAGGCTAGCTCACCTCTAGGCTTAGGCTAGGGAACCCCTAGGTTTAGGCTAAGGCGCCCCATGGCTTTGGCTAAGGCTAGGGCTCCCCTAGCCTAAGGCTAGGGGAACCCTAGGCTTAGGGTAGGGCACCCCTAGGCTTAGGCTAGGAAACCCGTAGGCTTAGGCTAGGGCACCCCAAGGCTTAGGCTAGTGCACCCCTAGGCTTAGGCTAAGGCTAGGTCTCCCCTAGCCTAAGACTAGGGCACCCCTAGGCTTAGGGTAGGGCAATCCTAGGCTTAGGCTAGGGCACCCCAAGGCTTAGGCTACGGCACCCCATGTCTTAGTCTAGGGCACCCCTAGGCTTAGGCTACGGCTAGTGCTCCACTGTACTAAGGCTAGGGCACCCCTAGCCTTACGCTAGGGCACCCCTAGGCTTAGGCTAGGGCAACCGTAGGCTTAGGCTAGGGCACACCTAGGCTTAGGCTAGGGCACCCCTAGGCTTAGGCTAAGGCTATGGCTCCTCTAGCCTAAGGCTAGGGTACCCCTAGGCTTACGCTAGGACACCCCTAGACTTAGGCTAGGGCACCTCTAGGCTTAGGCTAGGACACCCCTAGGCTTAGTCTAAGGCTAGGGCTCCTCTAGCCTAACGCTAGGGCATCCCTAGGCTTCGGCTAGGGCACCCCTAAGCTTAGTCTAAGGCTAGGGAACCCCTAGGTTTAGGCTAGGATGCCCCAAGGCCTAGGCTAAGGCTAGGGCTCCCCTAGCCTAAGGCTAGGGCACCCCTAGGCATAGGCTAGGGCACCCCTAGGCTTAGGCTAGGGCACCCCTAAACTTAGGCTAGGACAACCGTAGGCTTAGGCTAGGGCACCCCTAGGCTTAGGCTAGGGCACCCCTAGGCTTTGGCTAAGGCTAGGGCTCCGCTAGCCTAAGGCTAGGGCACCCCTAGGCTTAGGCAAGGGCACCCCTAGGCTTAGGCAAGGGCACCCCAGGCTTAGGATAGGGCACCCCTAGGCTTAGGATAGGGCACCCCTAGGCTTAGGATAGGGCACCCCTAGACTTAGGATAGGGCACCCGTAGGATTGGGCTAGGGCACCCCTAGGCTTAGGCTAGGGCACCCCGAGGCTTAGGCTAGGGCACCCCTATCTTAGGCTATGGCACCCCTAGGCTTAGGCTAAGGCGAGGGTTGCCTTAGCCTAAGGCGAGGGCACCCCTAGCCTTGGGCTAGGGCACCCCAAATCTTAGGCTAGGGCACCCCTAGGCTTAGGATAGAGCACCCCAAGGCTTGGGCTAGGGCACCCCTAGGCTTAGGCTAGGGCACCCCTAGGCTTAGGCTAGGACAACCGTAGGCTTAGGCTAGGGCACCCCTAGGCTTAGGCTAGGGCACCCCTAGGCTTAGGCTAAGGCTAGGGGACCCCTAGGTTTAGGCTAGGACGCCCCAAGGCCTAGGCTAAGGCTAGGGCTCCCCTAGACTAAGGCTAGGGCACCCCTAGGCTTTGGCTAGGGCACTCCTAGGTTTAGGCAAGGGCACCCCTAGGCTTAGGCTAAGGCTAGGGAACCCCTAGGTTTAGGCTAGGACGACCCAAGGCCTAGGCTAAGGCTAGGGCTCCCCTAGCCTAAGGCTAGGGCACCCCTAGGCTTAGGCTAGGGCACCCCTAGGCTTAGGCTAGGGCACCCCTAGGCTTAGGCAAGGGCACCCCTAGGCTTAGGCTAGGGCACCCCTAGGCTTTGGCTAGGGCACCCCTAGGCTTAGGCTAGGGCACCCCTAGGCTTGGGCTAAGGCTAGGGCTCCTCTAGCCTAACGCTATGGCACCCCTAGGCTTAGGTTAGGGCACCCCTAGGCTTAGGCTAGGGCACCCCTATCTTAGGCTAGGGCACCCCTAGGCTTAGGCTAAGGCTAGGGGACCCTTAGGCTTAGGCTAGGGCACCCCTAAGCTTAGGGTAAGGCTAGGGCTCCACTAGACTAAGTCTAGGGCACCCCTAGCCTTAGCCTAGGGCACTCCAAGGCTTAGGCTAGCTCACCTCTAGGCTTAGGCTAGGGAACCCCTAGGTTTAGGCTAGGGCGCCCCATGGCTTTGGCTAAGGCTAGGGCTCCCCTAGCCTAAGGCTAGGGGAACCCTAGGCTTAGGGTAGGGCACCCCTAGGCTTAGGCTAGGAAACCCGTAGGCTTAGGCTAGGGCACCCCTAGGCTTAGGCTAGTGCACCCCTAGGCTTAGGCTAAGGCTAGGGCTCCCCTAGCCTAAGACTAGGGCACCCCTAGGCTTAGGGTAGGGCAATCCTAGGCTTAGGCTAGGGCACCCCAAGGCTTAGGCTACGGCACCCCATGTCTTAGTCTAGGGCACCCCTAGGCTTAGGCTACGGCTAGTGCTCCACTGTACTAAGGCTAGGGCACCCCTAGCCTTACGCTAGGGCACCCCTAGGCTTAGGCTAGGGCAACCGTAGGCTTAGGCTAGGGCACACCTAGGCTTAGGCTAGGGCACCCCTAGGCTTAGGCTAAGGCTATGGCTCCTCTAGCCTAAGGCTAGGGTACCCCTAGGCTTACGCTAGGACACCCCTAGACTTAGGCTAGGGCACCTCTAGGCTTAGGCTAGGACACCCCTAGGCTTAGGCTAAGGCTAGGGCTCCTCTAGCCTAACGCTAGGGCATCCCTAGGCTTCGGCTAGGGCACCCCTAAGCTTAGGCTAAGGCTAGGGAACCCCTAGGTTTAGGCTAGGATGCCCCAAGGCCTAGGCTAAGGCTAGGGCTCCCCTAGCCTAAGGCTAGGGCACCCCTAGGCATAGGCTAGGGCACCCCTAGGCTTAGGCTAGGGCACCCCTAAACTTAGGCTAGGACAACCGTAGGCTTAGGCTAGGGCACCCCTAGGCTTAGGCTAGGGCACCCCTAGGCTTAGGCTAAGGCTAGGGCTCCGCTAGCCTAAGGCTAGGGCACCCCTAGGCTTAGGCAAGGGCACCCCTAGGCTTAGGCAAGGGCACCCCAGGCTTAGGATAGGGCACCCCTAGGCTTAGGATAGGGCACCGCTAGGCTTAGGATAGGGCACCCCTAGACTTAGGATAGGGCACCCGTAGGATTGGGCTAGGGCACCCCTAGGCTTAGGCTAGGGCACCCCGAGGCTTAGGCTAGGGCACCCCTATCTTAGGCTATGGCACCCCTAGGCTTAGGCTAAGGCGAGGGTTGCCTTAGCCTAAGGCGAGGGCACCCCTAGCCTTGGGCTAGGGCACCCCAAATCTTAGGCTAGGGCACCCCTAGGCTTAGGATAGAGCACCCCAAGGCTTGGGCTAGGGCACCCCTAGGCTTAGGCTAGGGCACCCCTATGCTTAGGCTAGGACAACCGTAGGCTTAGGCTAGGGCACCCCTAGGCTTAGGCTAGGGCACCCCTAGGCTTAGGCTAAGGCTAGGGGACCCCTAGGTTTAGGCTAGGACGCCCCAAGGCCTAGGCTAAGGCTAGGGCTCCCCTAGACTAAGGCTAGGGCACCCCTAGGCTTTGGCTAGGGCACTCCTAGGTTTAGGCAAGGGCACCCCTAGGCTTAGGCTAAGGCTAGGGAACCCCTAGGTTTAGGCTAGGACGACCCAAGGCCTAGGCTAAGGCTAGGGCTCCCCTAGCCTAAGGCTAGGGCACCCCTAGGCTTAGGCTAGGGCACCCATAGGCTTAGGCTAGGACAACCGTAGGCTTAGGCTAGGGCACCCCTAGGCTTAGGCTAGGGTACCCCTAGGCTTAGGCTAAGGCTAGGGCTCCGCTAGCCTAAGGCTAGGGCACCCCTAGGCTTAGGCAAGGGCACCCCTAGGCTTAGGCAAGGGCACCCCTAGGCTTAGGATAGGGCACCCCTAGGCTTAGGATAGGGCACCCTTAGGATTAGGATAGGGCACCCCTAGGCTTGGGCTAGGGCACCCCTAGGCTTAGGCTAGGGCACCCCGAGGCTTAGGCTAGGGCACCCCGAGGCTTAGGCTAGGGCACGCCTATCTTAGGCTATGGCACCCCTAGGCTTAGGCTAAGTCTAGGGCTCCCCTAGCCTAAGGTGAGGGCACCCCTAGCCTTAGGCTAGGGCACCCGTAGGCTTAGGCTAGGGCACCCCTAGGCTTAGGATTGGACACCCCTAGGCTTGGGCTAGGGCAGCCCTAGGCTTATGCTAGGGCACCCCTAGGCTTAGGCTAAAGCTAGGGATTCCCTAGCCTAAGGCTAGGGCACCTCTAGGCTTAGGCTAGGGCACCCGTAGGCTTAGGCTAGGGCACCCCTAGGCTTAGGTAGGGAACCCCTAGGCTTAGGTTAGGGAACCCTTATGCTTAGGCTAGGCACCCCTAGCCTTAGGCTTGGGCACCCCGAGGCTTAGGCTAGGGCACCCCTAGGCTTAGACAAAGGCTAGGGCTCCCCTAGCCTAAGGCTGGGGCACCCCTAGCCTTGGGCTAGGGCACCCCTAGGCTTAGGCTAGGGCACCCCTAGGCTTAGGCTAGGGCACCCCTAGGCTTAGGGTAAGGCTAGGGCTCCTCTAGCCAAACGCTAGGGCATCCCTATGCTTGGGCTAGGGCACCCCTAGGCTAAGGCTAGGGCACCCCTAGGCTTAGGCTAAGGCTAGGGCTCCTCTAGCCTAACGCTAGGGCATCCCTAGGCTTGGGCTAGGGTACCCCTAGGCTTAGACTAAGACTAGGGCTCCCCTAGCCTTAGGATAGGGCACCCCTAGGCTTAGGCTAAGGCTAGGGCTCCACTAGACTAAGGCTAGGGCCCCCTAGCCTTAGCCTAGGGCACCCCTAGGCTTAGGATAGCTCACCTCTAGGCTTAGGCTAGGGAACCCCTAGGTTTAGGCTAGGGCGCCCCATGACTTTGGCTAAGGCTAGGGCTCCCCTATCCTAAGGCTAGGGGAACCCTAGGCTTAGGGTAGGGCACCCCTAGGCTTAGGCTAGGAATCCAGTAGGCTTAGGCTAGGGCACCCCTAGGCTTAGGCTAGGGCACCTCTAGGCTTAGGCTAAGGCTAGGGCTCCCCTAGCCTAAGACTAGGGCACCCCTAGGCTTAGGGTAGGGCAACCCTAGGCTTAGGCTAGGGCACCCCTAGGCTTAGGCTACGGCACCCCATGTCTTAGTCTAGGGCACCCCTAGGCTTAGGCTAAGCTAGGGCTCCACTGTACTAAGGCTAGGGCACCCCTAGCCTTACGCTAATGCACCGATAGGCTTAGGCTAGGGAACCCCTAGGCTGAGGCTAGGGCCCCCTAGGTTTATGCTAAGGCTATGGCATCCCTAGGCTTAGGCTAGGGGACCCCTAGGCTTAGGCTAGGGCACCCTAAGGCTTAGGCTAGGGCACCCCTAGGCTTAGGCTAAGGCTATGGCTCCTCTAGCCTAAGGCTAGGGTACCCCTAGGATTAGGTTAGGACACCCCTAGACTTAGGCTAGGGCACCTCTAGGCTTAGGCTAGGACACCCCTAGGCTTAGGCTAAGGCTAGGGCTCCTCTAGCCTAACGCTAGGGGATCCCTAGGCTTCGGCTAGGGCACCCCTAAGCTTAGGCTAAGGCTAGGGCTCCCCTAGCCTAAGGCTAGGGCACCCCTAGGGTTAGACTAAGGCACCCCTAAGCTTAAGCTAAAGCTAGGGCTACTCTAGCCTAAGGCCTGGGCACCCCTAGGCTTAGGCTAGGGCCCCCTAGGTTTAGGCTAAGGCTAGGGCATCCCTAGGCGTAGGCTAGGGGACCCCTTGGCTTAGGCTAGGGCACCCTTAGGCTTAGGCTAGGGCACCCCTAGGCTTAGGCTAAGGCTATGGCTCCTCTTGCCTAAGGCTAGGGTACCCCTAGGCTTAAGCTAGGACACCCCTAGACTTAGGCTAGGGCACCTATAGGCTTAGGCTAGGACACCCCTAGGCTTAAGCTAAGGCTAGGGCTCCTCTAGCCTAACGCTAGGGCATCCCTAGGCTTCGGCTAGGGCACCCCTAAGCTTAGGCTAAGGCTAGGGCTCCACTAGCCTAAAGTTAGGGAACCCCTAGGTTTAGGCTAGGGCACCCCTAGGCTTAGGCTAAGGCTAGGGCTCCGCTAGCCTAAGGCTAGGGCACCCCTAGGCTTAGGCAAGGGCACCCCTAGGCTTAGGCAAGGGCACCCCAGGCTTAGGATAGGGCACCCCTAGGCTTAGGATAGGGCACCGCTAGGCTTAGGATAGGGCACCCCTAGACTTAGGATAGGGCACCCGTAGGATTGGGCTAGGGCACCCCTAGGCTTAGGCTAGGGCACCCCGAGGCTTAGGCTAGGGCACCCCTATCTTAGGCTATGGCACCCCTAGGCTTAGGCTAAGGCGAGGGTTGCCTTAGCCTAAGGCGAGGGCACCCCTAGCCTTGGGCTAGGGCACCCCAAATCTTAGGCTAGGGCACCCCTAGGCTTAGGATAGAGCACCCCAAGGCTTGGGCTAGGGCACCCCTAGGCTTAGGCTAGGGCACCCCTAGGCTTAGGCTAGGACAACCGTAGGCTTAGGCTAGGGCACCCCTAGGCTTAGGCTAGGGCACCCCTAGGCTTAGGCTAAGGCTAGGGGACCCCTAGGTTTAGGCTAGGACGCCCCAAGGCCTAGGCTAAGGCTAGGGCTCCCCTAGACTAAGGCTAGGGCACCCCTAGGCTTTGGCTAGGGCACTCCTAGGTTTAGGCAAGGGCACCCCTAGGCTTAGGCTAAGGCTAGGGAACCCCTAGGTTTAGGCTAGGACGACCCAAGGCCTAGGCTAAGGCTAGGGCTCCCCTAGCCTAAGGCTAGGGCACCCCTAGGCTTAGGCTAGGGCACCCATAGGCTTAGGCTAGGACAACCGTAGGCTTAGGCTAGGGCACCCCTAGGCTTAGGCTAGGGTACCCCTAGGCTTAGGCTAAGGCTAGGGCTCCGCTAGCCTAAGGCTAGGGCACCCCTAGGCTTAGGCAAGGGCACCCCTAGGCTTAGGCAAGGGCACCCCTAGGCTTAGGATAGGGCACCCCTAGGCTTAGGATAGGGCACCCTTAGGATTAGGATAGGGCACCCCTAGGCTTGGGCTAGGGCACCCCTAGGCTTAGGCTAGGGCACCCCGAGGCTTAGGCTAGGGCACCCCGAGGCTTAGGCTAGGGCACGCCTATCTTAGGCTATGGCACCCCTAGGCTTAGGCTAAGTCTAGGGCTCCCCTAGCCTAAGGTGAGGGCACCCCTAGCCTTAGGCTAGGGCACCCGTAGGCTTAGGCTAGGGCACCCCTAGGCTTAGGATTGGACACCCCTAGGCTTGGGCTAGGGCAGCCCTAGGCTTATGCTAGGGCACCCCTAGGCTTAGGCTAAAGCTAGGGATTCCCTAGCCTAAGGCTAGGGCACCTCTAGGCTTAGGCTAGGGCACCCGTAGGCTTAGGCTAGGGCACCCCTAGGCTTAGGTAGGGAACCCCTAGGCTTAGGTTAGGGAACCCTTATGCTTAGGCTAGGCACCCCTAGCCTTAGGCTTGGGCACCCCGAGGCTTAGGCTAGGGCACCCCTAGGCTTAGACAAAGGCTAGGGCTCCCCTAGCCTAAGGCTGGGGCACCCCTAGCCTTGGGCTAGGGCACCCCTAGGCTTAGGCTAGGGCACCCCTAGGCTTAGGCTAGGGCACCCCTAGGCTTAGGGTAAGGCTAGGGCTCCTCTAGCCAAACGCTAGGGCATCCCTATGCTTGGGCTAGGGCACCCCTAGGCTAAGGCTAGGGCACCCCTAGGCTTAGGCTAAGGCTAGGGCTCCTCTAGCCTAACGCTAGGGCATCCCTAGGCTTGGGCTAGGGTACCCCTAGGCTTAGACTAAGACTAGGGCTCCCCTAGCCTTAGGATAGGGCACCCCTAGGCTTAGGCTAAGGCTAGGGCTCCACTAGACTAAGGCTAGGGCCCCCTAGCCTTAGCCTAGGGCACCCCTAGGCTTAGGATAGCTCACCTCTAGGCTTAGGCTAGGGAACCCCTAGGTTTAGGCTAGGGCGCCCCATGACTTTGGCTAAGGCTAGGGCTCCCCTATCCTAAGGCTAGGGGAACCCTAGGCTTAGGGTAGGGCACCCCTAGGCTTAGGCTAGGAATCCAGTAGGCTTAGGCTAGGGCACCCCTAGGCTTAGGCTAGGGCACCTCTAGGCTTAGGCTAAGGCTAGGGCTCCCCTAGCCTAAGACTAGGGCACCCCTAGGCTTAGGGTAGGGCAACCCTAGGCTTAGGCTAGGGCACCCCTAGGCTTAGGCTACGGCACCCCATGTCTTAGTCTAGGGCACCCCTAGGCTTAGGCTAAGCTAGGGCTCCACTGTACTAAGGCTAGGGCACCCCTAGCCTTACGCTAATGCACCGATAGGCTTAGGCTAGGGAACCCCTAGGCTGAGGCTAGGGCCCCCTAGGTTTATGCTAAGGCTATGGCATCCCTAGGCTTAGGCTAGGGGACCCCTAGGCTTAGGCTAGGGCACCCTAAGGCTTAGGCTAGGGCACCCCTAGGCTTAGGCTAAGGCTATGGCTCCTCTAGCCTAAGGCTAGGGTACCCCTAGGATTAGGTTAGGACACCCCTAGACTTAGGCTAGGGCACCTCTAGGCTTAGGCTAGGACACCCCTAGGCTTAGGCTAAGGCTAGGGCTCCTCTAGCCTAACGCTAGGGGATCCCTAGGCTTCGGCTAGGGCACCCCTAAGCTTAGGCTAAGGCTAGGGCTCCCCTAGCCTAAGGCTAGGGCACCCCTAGGGTTAGACTAAGGCACCCCTAAGCTTAAGCTAAAGCTAGGGCTACTCTAGCCTAAGGCCTGGGCACCCCTAGGCTTAGGCTAGGGCCCCCTAGGTTTAGGCTAAGGCTAGGGCATCCCTAGGCGTAGGCTAGGGGACCCCTTGGCTTAGGCTAGGGCACCCTTAGGCTTAGGCTAGGGCACCCCTAGGCTTAGGCTAAGGCTATGGCTCCTCTTGCCTAAGGCTAGGGTACCCCTAGGCTTAAGCTAGGACACCCCTAGACTTAGGCTAGGGCACCTATAGGCTTAGGCTAGGACACCCCTAGGCTTAAGCTAAGGCTAGGGCTCCTCTAGCCTAACGCTAGGGCATCCCTAGGCTTCGGCTAGGGCACCCCTAAGCTTAGGCTAAGGCTAGGGCTCCACTAGCCTAAAGTTAGGGAACCCCTAGGTTTAGGCTAGGGCGCCCCAAGGCTTAGGCTAAGGCTAGGGCTCCCCTAGCCTAAGGCTAGCGCACCCCTATGGTTAGGCTAGGGCACCCCTAGGCTTCGGCTAGGGCAGCCATAGTCTTAGGCGAGGGCACCCCTAGGCTTAGGCTAGGGCACCCCTAGGCTTAGGCTAGGGCACCCCTAGGCTTAGGCTAGTGCACCCCTAGGCTTAGGCTTAGGCTAGGGCTCAACTAGCCTACGGCTAGGGCAAGCCTAGGCTTAGGCTAGGGCACCCCTAGGCTTAGGGTACGGCACCCCTAGGCTTAGGGTAGGGCACCCCTAGGCTTAGGCTAGGGCACGCCTAGGCTTAGGCTAGGGCACCCCTAGGCTTAGGCTAAGGCTAGTGCTACCATAGTCTAAGGCTAGGGCACCCCTAGGGTTAGACTAAGGCACCCCTAAGCTTAAGCTAAAGCTAGGGCTACTCTAGCCTAAGGCCTGGGCACCCCTAGGCTTAGGCTAGGGCACCCCTAGGCTTAGGCTAGGGCACCCCTAGGCTTAGCCTAGGGCACCCCTAGGCTTAGGCTAAGGCTAGGGGACCCCTAGGCTTAGGCTACGGCATCCCTAGGCTTAGGCAAGGGCACCCTAGTCTTAGGTTAGGGCACCCTTAGGCTTAGGCTAGGGCACCCCTAGGCTTAGGTTAAGGCTAGGTCACCCCTAGGCTTAGTCTAAGGCACCCCTAGGCTTAGGCTAGGGCACTCCTAAGCTTAGGCTAGGGCACCCCTAGGCTGAGGCTAGGGAACCCCTAGGCTGAGGCTAGGGCACCCATAGGCTTAGGCTAAGGCTAGTGCTCCCCTAGCCTAAGGCTAGGGCAACCCTAGGCTTAGGCTAGGGCACCCCTATGCTTAAGCTAGGGCAGCCGTAGGCTTAGGCTAAGTCTAGGTCTCCCCTATCCTAAGGATAGGGCACCCCTAGGCTTTGGCTAGGGCACTCCTAGGCTTAGGCTAGGGCACCCTTAGGATTAGGCTAAGGCTAGGTCTCCCCTATCCTAAGGCTAGGACACCCCAGGGTTTGGCTAGGGCACTCCTAGGCTTAGGCTAGGGCACCACTAGGATTAGGCTAAGGCTAGGGCTCCCCTCGCCTAACACTAGGGCACCACTAGGCTTAGTCTAGGGACCCCTAGGCTTAGGCTAGGGCACCCCTAAGCTTAGGCTAGGGCACCCCAAGACTTAGGCTAGGGCACCCCTAGGCTTAGGCTAGGGCACCCTTAGGCTTACGCTACGGCATCCCATGTCTTAGTCTAGGGCACCCCTAGGCTTAGGCTAAGGCTAGGGCTCCACTGTACTAAGGCTAGGGCACCCCTAGGCTTAGGCTAGAGCACCCCTAGGCTTAGGCTAGGGCAACCGTATGCTTAGGCTAGGGCACCCCTAGGCTTAGGCTAGGGCCCCCTAGGTTTAGGCTAGGGCTCCACTAGACTAAGGCTATGGCACCCCTAGCCTTAGCCTAGCGCACCCCTAGGCTTAGGCTAGCTCACCCCTAGGCTTAGGCTAGGGAACCCTTAGGTTTAGGCTAGGGTGCCCCAAGGCTTAGGCTAAGGCTAGGGCTCCCTGGCCTAAGGCTAGGGCACCGTTAGGCTTAGGGTAGGGCACCCTAGGCTTAGGCTAGGACACCCGTAGGCTTAGGCTAGGGCACACCAAGGCTTAGGCTAGGGCACCCCTAGGCTTAGGCTAAGGCTAGGGTTCCCCTAGCCTAAGGCTAGGGCACCCCTAGGCTTAGGGTAGGGCATCCCTAGGCTTAGGCTAGGGCACCCCTAGGCTTAGGTTAAGGCACCCCATGGCTTAGGATAGGGCACCCCTAGGCTTAGGCTAAGGCTAGGGTTCTACTAGACTAAGGCTAGGGCACACCTAGGCGTAGGCTAGGGGACCCCTAGGCTTATGCTAGGGCACCCCTAGGCTTAGACTAGGGCACCCCTAAGCTTACGTTAAGACTAGGGCTCCCTTAGCCTAAGGCTAGGACACCCCTAGGCTTAGGCTAGGGCACCCCTAGGCGTAGGCTAGGGCACCACTACGCTTAGGCTAAGGCTAGGGCTCAGCAAGCCTAAGGCTTGAGCACCCCTAGGCTTAGGCTACGGCACCCCTAGGCTTAGGCTAGGGCACCCCTAGGCTTAGGCTAGGGAACCCCTAGGCTTAGGCTAGGGCACCCCTAGGCTTAGGCTAAGGCTAGGGCTCCCCTAGCCTAAGGCTAGGGCACCCCTAGGCTTAGGCTAGGGCAACTATAAGCTTAGGCTTGGGCACCCCTAGGCTTAGGCTAGGGCACCCCTAGGCTTAGGCTAAGGCTAGGGCACCTATAGGCTTAGGCTCGGGCACCCCTAGGCTTAGTGTAGGGCACCCCTAGGCTTAGGCTAGGGCACACCTAGGCTTAGGCTAGGCTACCCCTAGGCTTAGGCTAGGCCACCCCTAGGCTTACGCTAGGGTACCCCTAAGCTTAGGCTAGGGCACCGCTAGTCTTTGGCTAGGGCACCCCTAGTCTTGGGCTAAGGCTAGGGCTCCCCTAGCCTAAGGCTAGGGCACCCCTAGGCTTAGGTTAGGGCACATCTAGACTTAGGCTAGGGCACCACTAGGCTTAGGCTAAGGCTAGGGCTCCACTAGACTAAGGCTAGGGCACCCCTAAGCTTAGGCTAGGGCAACCCTAGGCTTTTGCTAAGGTTAGGGCTCCCCTAGCCTAAGGCTAGGGCAAGCCTAGGCTTAGGCTAGGGCACCCCTAGGCTTAGGCTAAGGCACCACTAGGTTTAGGCTAGGGCACCCCTAGGCTTAGGCTAAGGCTAGGCTCCCCTAGCCTAGGCTAGGGCACCCCTAGGCTTAGGCTAGGGCACCCATAGGCTTAGGCTAGGGCACCCCTAGTCTTAGGCTAGGGCACTCCTAGGCTTAGGCTAAGGCTAGGGTTCCCCTAGCCTAACCCTAGGGCACCCCTAGGCTTAGCTAGGGCACCCCTAGGCTTAGGCTAGGGCACCCCTTAGCTTAGGCTACGGCACCCCTATTCTTAGGCAAGGCACCCCTAGGCTTAGCCTAAGGCTAAGGCTCCGCTAGCCTAAGGTTAGGGCACCCCTAGGCTTAGGTTAGGGCACCCCTAGGCTTAGGCTAGGGCACCCCTAGGCTTAGAACAGGGCACCCCTAGGCTTAGGCTTAGGCTAGGGCAAGCCTAGGCTTAGACTAGGGCACCCTTAGGCTTATGGTAGGGCTCCCCTAGGCTTAGGGTAGGGCACCCCTAGGCTTAGGCTAGGGCATGCCTAGGCTTAGGCTAGGGCACCCCTAGGCTTATGCTAAGGCTAGTGCTCCCCTAGCCTAAAGCTAGGGCACCCCTAGGGTTAGGCTAGGGCACCCATAGGCTTAGGCTAGGGCACCCCTAGGCTTAGGCTAGGGCTGCCATAGGCTTAGGCTAAGGCTGGGCTCCTCTAGCCTAAGGCCTGGGCACCCCTAGGCTTAGGCTAGGGCACCCCTAGGCTTAGGCTAGGGCACCTCTAGGCTTAGGCTAGGGTACCCCTAGGCCTAGGCTAGGGCACCCCTAGGCTTAGGCTAAGGCTAGGGCACCCCTAGACTTAGGCTAGGGCACTCCTAGGCTTAGGCTAGGGCACCCCTAGGCTGAGGCTACGGCACCCCTAGGCTGAGGCTAGGGCACCCCTAGGTTTAGGCTAAGGCTATGGCTCCCCTAGCCTAAGGCTAGGGAACCCCTAGGCCTTGGATAGGCACTCCTAGGCTTAGGCTAGGGCACCCCTAGGATTAGGTAAGGCTAGGGCTCCCCTAGCCTAACCCTAGGGCACCCCTAGGCTTAGGCTAGGGCACCCCTAAGCTTAGGCTAGGGCACCCGTAGTGTTAGGCTAGGGCACCCCTAGACTTAGGCTAAGGCTAGGGCTTCCCTAGCCTAAGGCTAGGGCACCACTAGGCTTAGGCTAGGGCACCCTTAGGCTTAGGCTAGGAAACCCCTAAGCTTAGGCTAGGGCACCCCTAGGCTTAGGCTAGGGCACGCCTAAGCTTAGGCTAGTGCACCCCTAGGCTTAGGCTAAGGCTAGGGCTCCCCTAGCCTAAGGCTAGGGCACCCCAAGGCTTAGGCTAGGGCAACTTTAGGCTTAGGCTAGGGCACCCCTAGGCTTAGGCTTAGGCTAGGGCTCAGCTAGCCTAAGGCTAGGGCAAGCCTAGGCTTAGACTAGGGCACCCCGAGGCTTAGGGTAGGGCACCCCTAGGCTTAGGGTAGGGCACCCCTAGGCTTAGGCTAGGGCACCCCTAGGCTTAGGCTGGGGCAGCCAGAGGCTTAGGCTAAGGCTAGGGCTCCTCTAGCCTAAGGCCTGGGCACCCCTAGGCTTAGGCTAGGGCACCCCTAGGCTTAGGCTAGGGCACCCCTAGGCTTAGGCTAAGGCACCCCTAGGCTTAGGCAAGGGCACCCTAGGCTTAGGTTTGGGCACCCTTAGGCTTAGGCTATGGCACCCCTAGGCTTAGGCTAAGGCTAGGTCACCCCTAGGCTTACGCTAGGGCACCCCTTGGTTTAGGCTAAGGCTAGGGCTCCCCTAGCCTAAAGCTAGGGCACCCCTAGGCTTAAGCTAGGGCACGCCTAGGCATAAGCTAGGGCACCCGTAGGCTTAGGCTAAGGCTAGAGATCCCCTAGCCTAAGGCTAGGGCACCCCTAGGCTTAGGGTAGGGCACCCCTAAGCTTAGGCTAGGACACCCGTAGGCTTAGGCTAGGGCACTCCTAGGCTTAGGCTAAGGGTAGGGTTCCCCTAGCCTAAGGCTAGGGCACCCCTAGGCTTAGGGTAGGGCAACCCTAGGCTTAGGCTAGGGCACCCCTAGGATTAGGCTAAGGCACCCCATGGCTTAGGATAGGGCAACACAAGGCTTAGGTTATGGCACCCCTAGGCTTAGGCTAGGGCACCCCTAGGCGTAGGCTAGGTCACCCCTAGGCTTAGCCTAATGCTAGGGCTCAGCTAGCCTAAGGCTAGGGCACCCCTAGGCTTAGGCTAGGGCACCCCTAGGCTTAGGCTAAAGCTACGGCTCCACTAGACTAAGACTAGGGATCCCCTAGCCTTAGGCTAGGGCACCCCTAGCCTTAGGCTAGGGCACCCCTAGGCTTACGCTAGGGCACCCCTAGGCTTAGGCTAAGGCACCCCTAGTCTTAGGCTAGGGCACCCCTAGGCTTAGGCTACGGCTAGGGCTCCCCTAGTCTAATGCTACGGCACCCCTAGGCTTAGGCTAGGGCACCCCTAGGCTTAGGCTAGGACACCGCTAGGATTAGGCTAAGGCTAGGGCTCCCCTTGCCTAACCCTAGGGCACCCCTAGGCTTAGGCTAGGGCACCCCTAGGCTTAGACTAGGGCAACCCTAAGCTTAGGCTAGAGCACCCCTAGGCTTAGCCTAGGGCACCCCTAGCTTAGGCTAAGACTAGGGCTCCCCTAGCCTAAGGCTAGGGCACCCCTAGGCTTAGGCTAGGGCACCCTAGGCGTAGGCTAGGGCACCCCTAGGCTTAGGTTAAGGCTAGGGCTCCCCTAGACTAAGGCTAGGGCACCACTAGGCTTAGGCTAGGGCACCCCTAGGCTTAGGCTAGGGCACTCCTAGGCTTAGGCTAGGGCACCCCTAGGCTTAGGCTATGGCTAGGGCTCCCCTAGCCTAAGGCTAGGACACCCCTAGGCTTAGGGTAGGGCATCCCTAGGCTTAGGCTAGGGCACCCCTAGGCTTAGGATAAGGCAACCTATGGCTTAGGATAGGGCACCACTAGGCTTAGGCTAAGGCTAGGGCTCCACTTGACTAAGGCTAGGGCACCCCTATCCTTACGCTATGGCACCCCTAGGCTTAGGCTAGGGCAACCCTAGGCTTAGGCTACGGCTAGGGCTCCCCTAGTCTAAGGCTAGAGCACCCCTAGGCTTAGGCTAGGGCACCCCTAGGCTTGGCCTAGGACACCGCTAGGCTTAGGCTAAGGCAAGGGCTCCCCTTGCCTAACCTTAGGGCACCCCTAGGCTTAGGCTAGGGCACCCCTAGGCTTAGACTAGGGCATCCCTAAGCTTAGGCTAGGGCACCCCTAGGCTTAGCCTAGGGCACCCCTAGGCTTAGGCTAAGACTAGGGCTTCCCTAGCCTAAGGCTAGGGCACCACTAGGCGTAGGCTAGGGCACCCCTAGGCTTAGGCTAAGGCTAGGGCTCAGCTAGCCTAAGGCTTGAGCACCCCTAGGCTTAGGCTAGGGCAACCGTAGGCTTAGGGTAGGGAACCCCTAGGCTTAGGCTAGGGCACCCCTAGGCTTATGCTAGGGCACCCCTAGGCTTAGGCTAAGGCTAGGTCTCCACTTGACTAAGGCTAGGGCACCCCTAGCCTTAGGCTAGGGCACCCGTAGGCTTAGGCTAGGGCACCCCTAGGCTCAGGCTAGGAACCCCAAGGCTTAGGCTAGGGCACCCCTAGGCTTAGGCTAGGGCACCCATAGGCTTAGGCTCGGGCACCCCTAGGCTTAGGCTAGGGCACCCCTAGGCTTAGGCTAAGGCTAGGGCTCCCCTAGCCTAAGGCTAGGGCACCCCTAGGCTTAGGCTAGGACACCCCTAGGCTTAGGCTAGGGGACCCCTAGGCTTAGGCTAGGGGACCCCTAGGCTTAGGCTAGGGCACCCCTAAGCTTAGGCTAGGGCACCCATCGTCTTCTGCTAGGGCACCCCTAAGCTGAGGCTAGGGCACCCCTAGTCTTAGGCTAGGGCACCCCAAGGCTTAGGCTAGGGCACCCTTAGGCTTAGGCTAGGAAACCCCTAAGCTTAGGCTAGGGCACCCCTAGGCTTAGGCTAGGGCACGCCTAAGCTTAGGCTAGTGCACCCCTAGGCTTAGGCTAAGGCTAGGGCTCCCCTAGCCTAAGGCTAGGGCACCCCAAGGCTTAGGCTAGGGCAACTTTAGGCTTAGGCTAGGGCACCCCTAGGCTTAGGCTTAGGCTAGGGCTCAGCTAGCCTAAGGCTAGGGCAAGCCTAGGCTTAGACTAGGGCACCCCGAGGCTTAGGGTAGGGCACCCCTAGGCTTAGGGTAGGGCACCCCTAGGCTTAGGCTAGGGCACCCCTAGGCTTAGGCTGGGGCAGCCAGAGGCTTAGGCTAAGGCTAGGGCTCCTCTAGGCTAAGGCCTGGGCACCCCTAGGCTTAGGCTAGGGCACCCCTAGGCTTAGGCTAGGGCACCCCTAGGCTTAGGCTAAGGCACCCCTAGGCTTAGGCAAGGGCACCCTAGGCTTAGGTTTGGGCACCCTTAGGCTTAGGCTATGGCACCCCTAGGCTTAGGCTAAGGCTAGGTCACCCCTAGGCTTACGCTAGGGCACCCCTAGGTTTAGGCTAAGGCTAGGGCTCCCTTAGCCTAAAGCTAGGGCACCCCTAGGCTTAAGCTAGGGCACGCCTAGGCATAAGCTAGGGCACCCGTAGGCTTAGGCTAAGGCTAGAGATCCCCTAGCCTAAGGCTAGGGCACCCCTAGGCTTAGGGTAGGGCACCCCTAAGCTTAGGCTAGGACACCCGTAGGCTTAGGCTAGGGCACTCCTAGGCTTAGGCTAAGGGTAGGGTTCCCCTAGCCTAAGGCTAGGGCACCCCTAGGCTTAGGGTAGGGCAACCCTAGGCTTAGGCTAGGGCACCCCTAGGATTAGGCTAAGGCACCCCATGGCTTAGGATAGGGCAACACAAGGCTTAGGTTATGGCACCCCTAGGCTTAGGCTAGGGCACCCCTAGGCGTAGGCTAGGGCACCCCTAGGCTTAGGCTAAAGCTACGGCTCCACTAGACTAAGACTAGGGATCCCCTAGCCTTAGGCTAGGGCACCCCTAGCCTTAGGCTAGGGCACCCCTAGGCTTACGCTAGGGCACCCCTAGGCTTAGGCTAAGGCACCCCTAGTCTTAGGCTAGGGCACCCCTAGGCTTAGGCTACGGCTAGGGCTCCCCTAGTCTAATGCTACGGCACCCCTAGGCTTAGGCTAGGGCACCCCTAGGCTTAGGCTAGGACACCGCTAGGATTAGGCTAAGGCTAAGGCTCCCCTTGCCTAACCCTAGGGCACCCCTAGGCTTAGGCTAGGGCACCCCTAAGCTTAGACTAGGGCAACCCTAAGCTTAGGCTAGAGCACCCCTAGGCTTAGCCTAGGGCACCCCTAGCTTAGGCTAAGACTAGGGCTCCCCTAGCCTAAGGATAGGGCACCCCTAGGCTTAGGCTAGGGCACCCTAGGCGTAGGCTAGGGCACCCCTAGGCTTAGGTTAAGGCTAGGGCTCCCCTAGACTAAGGCTAGGGCACCACTAGGCTTAGGCTAGGGCACCCCTAGGCTTAGGCTAGGGCACTCCTAGGCTTAGGCTAGGGCACCCCTAGGCTTAGGCTATGGCTAGGGCTCCCCTAGCCTAAGGCTAGGACACCCCTAGGCTTAGGGTAGGGCATCCCTAGGCTTAGGCTAGGGCACCCCTAGGCTTAGGATAAGGCAACCTATGGCTTAGGATAGGGCACCACTAGGCTTAGGCTAAGGCTAGGGCTCCACTTGACTAAGGCTAGGGCACCCCTATCCTTACGCTATGGCACCCCTAGGCTTAGGCTAGGGCAACCCTAGGCTTAGGCTACGGCTAGGGCTCCCCTAGTCTAAGGCTAGAGCACCCCTAGGCTTAGGCTAGGGCACCCCTAGGCTTGGCCTAGGACACCGCTAGGCTTAGGCTAAGGCAAGGGCTGCCCTTGCCTAACCCTAGGGCACCCCTAGGCTTAGGCTAGGGCACCCCTAGGCTTAGACTAGGGCATCCCTAAGCTTAGGCTAGGGCACCCCTAGGCTTAGCCTAGGGCACCCCTAGGCTTAGGCTAAGACTAGGGCTTCCCTAGCCTAAGGCTAGGGCACCACTAGGCGTAGGCTAGGGCACCCCTAGGCTTAGGCTAAGGCTAGGGCTCAGCTAGCCTAAGGCTTGAGCACCCCTAGGCTTAGGCTAGGGCAACCGTAGGCTTAGGGTAGGGAACCCCTAGGCTTAGGCTAGGGCACCCCTAGGCTTATGCTAGGGCACCCCTAGGCTTAGGCTAAGGCTAGGTCTCCACTTGACTAAGGCTAGGGCACCCCTAGCCTTAGGCTAGGGCACCCGTAGGCTTAGGCTAGGGCACCCCTAGGCTCAGGCTAGGAACCCCAAGGCTTAGGCTAGGGCACCCCTAGGCTTAGGCTAGGGCACCCATAGGCTTAGGCTCGGGCACCCCTAGGCTTAGGCTAGGGCACCCCTAGGCTTAGGCTAAGGCTAGGGCTCCCCTAGCCTAAGGCTAGGGCACCCCTAGGCTTAGGCTAGGACACCCCTAGGCTTTGGCTAGGGCACCCCTAAGCTTAGGCTAGGGCACCCATCGTCTTATGCTAGAGCACCCCTAAGCTGAGGCTAGGGCACCCCTAGTCTTAGGCTAGGGCACCCCAAGGCTTAGGCTAGGGCACCCTTAGGCTTAGGCTAGGAAACCCCTAAGCTTAGGCTAGGGCACCCCTAGGCTTAGGCTAGGGCACGCCTAAGCTTAGGCTAGTGCACCCCTAGGCTTAGGCTAAGGCTAGGGCTCCCCTAGCCTAAGGCTAGGGCACCCCAAGGCTTAGGCTAGGGCAACTTTAGGCTTAGGCTAGGGCACCCCTAGGCTTAGGCTTAGGCTAGGGCTCAGCTAGCCTAAGGCTAGGGCAAGCCTAGGCTTAGACTAGGGCACCCCGAGGCTTAGGGTAGGGCACCCCTAGGCTTAGGGTAGGGCACCCCTAGGCTTAGGCTAGGGCACCCCTAGGCTTAGGCTGGGGCAGCCAGAGGCTTAGGCTAAGGCTAGGGCTCCTCTAGCCTAAGGCCTGGGCACCCCTAGGCTTAGGCTAAGGCACCCCTAGGCTTAGGCAAGGGCACCCTAGGCTTAGGTTTGGGCACCCTTAGGCTTAGGCTATGGCACCCCTAGGCTTAGGCTAAGGCTAGGTCACCCCTAGGCTTACGCTAGGGCACCCCTAGGTTTAGGCTAAGGCTAGGGCTCCCCTAGCCTAAAGCTAGGGCACCCCTAGGCTTAAGCTAGGGCACGCCTAGGCATAAGCTAGGGCACCCGTAGGCTTAGGCTAAGGCTAGAGATCCCCTAGCCTAAGGCTAGGGCACCCCTAGGCTTAGGGTAGGGCACCCCTAAGCTTAGGCTAGGACACCCGTAGGCTTAGGCTAGGGCACTCCTAGGCTTAGGCTAAGGGTAGGGTTCCCCTAGCCTAAGGCTAGGGCACCCCTAGGCTTAGAGTAGGGCAACCCTAGGCTTAGGCTAGGGCACCCCTAGGATTAGGCTAAGGCACCCCATGGCTTAGGATAGGGCAACACAAGGCTTAGGTTATGGCACCCCTAGGCTTAGGCTAGGGCACCCCTAGGCGTAGGCTAGGTCACCCCTAGGCTTAGCCTAATGCTAGGGCTCAGCTAGCCTAAGGCTAGGGCACCCCTAGGCTTAGGCTAGGGCACCCCTAGGCTTAGGCTAAAGCTACGGCTCCACTAGACTAAGACTAGGGATCCCCTAGCCTTAGGCTAGGGCACCCCTAGCCTTAGGCTAGGGCACCCCTAGGCTTACGCTAGGGCACCCCTAGGCTTAGGCTAAGGCACCCCTAGTCTTAGGCTAGGGCACCCCTAGGCTTAGGCTACGGCTAGGGCTCCCCTAGTCTAATGCTACGGCACCCCTAGGCTTAGGCTAGGGCACCCCTAGGCTTAGGCTAGGACACCGCTAGGATTAGGCTAAGGCTAGGGCTCCCCTTGCCTAACCCTAGGGCACCCCTAGGCTTAGGCTAGGGCACCCCTAGGCTTAGACTAGGGCAACCCTAAGCTTAGGCTAGAGCACCCCTAGGCTTAGCCTAGGGCACCCCTAGCTTAGGCTAAGACTAGGGCTCCCCTAGCCTAAGGCTAGGGCACCCCTAGGCTTAGGCTAGGGCACCCTAGGCGTAGGCTAGGGCACCCCTAGGCTTAGGTTAAGGCTAGGGCTCCCCTAGACTAAGGCTAGGGCACCACTAGGCTTAGGCTAGGGCACCCCTAGGCTTAGGCTAGGGCACTCCTAGGCTTAGGCTAGGGCACCCCTAGGCTTAGGCTATGGCTAGGGCTCCCCTAGCCTAAGGCTAGGACACCCCTAGGCTTAGGGTAGGGCATCCCTAGGCTTAGGCTAGGGCACCCCTAGGCTTAGGATAAGGCAACCTATGGCTTAGGATAGGGCACCACTAGGCTTAGGCTAAGGCTATGGCTCCACTTGACTAAGGCTAGGGCACCCCTATCCTTACGCTATGGCACCCCTAGGCTTAGGCTAGGGCAACCCTAGGCTTAGGCTACGGCTAGGGCTCCCCTAGTCTAAGGCTAGAGCACCCCTAGGCTTAGGCTAGGGCACCCCTAGGCTTGGCCTAGGACACCGCTAGGCTTAGGCTAAGGCAAGGGCTCCCCTTGCCTAACCCTAGGGCACCCCTAGGCTTAGGCTAGGGCACCCCTAGGCTTAGACTAGGGCATCCCTAAGCTTAGGCTAGGGCACCCCTAGGCTTAGCCTAGGGCACCCCTAGGCTTAGGCTAAGACTAGGGCTTCCCTAGCCTAAGGCTAGGGCACCACTAGGCGTAGGCTAGGGCACCCCTAGGCTTAGGCTAAGGCTAGGGCTCAGCTAGCCTAAGGCTTGAGCACCCCTAGGCTTAGGCTAGGGCAACCGTAGGCTTAGGGTAGGGAACCCCTAGGCTTAGGCTAGGGCACCCCTAGGCTTATGCTAGGGCACCCCTAGGCTTAGGCTAAGGCTAGGTCTCCACTTGACTAAGGCTAGGGCACCCCTAGCCTTAGGCTAGGGCACCCGTAGGCTTAGGCTAGGGCACCCCTAGGCTCAGGCTAGGAACCCCAAGGCTTAGGCTAGGGCACCCCTAGGCTTAGGCTAGGGCACCCATAGGCTTAGGCTCGGGCACCCCTAGGCTTAGGCTAGGGCACCCCTAGGCTTAGGCTAAGGCTAGGGCTCCCCTAGCCTAAGGCTAGGGCACCCCTAGGCTTAGGCTAGGACACCCCTAGGCTTAGGCTAGGGGACCCCTAGGCTTAGGCTAGGGGACCCCTAGGCTTAGGCTAGGGCACCCCTAAGCTTAGGCTAGGGCACCCATCGTCTTATGCTAGGGCACCCCTAAGCTGAGGCTAGGGCACCCCTAGTCTTAGGCTAGGGCACCCCAAGGCTTAGGCTAGGGCACCCCTAGGCTTAGGCTAGGGCACCCTAGGCTTAGGCTAGGGCACCCATAGGCTTAGTCTAGGGTACCCCTAGGCTTAGGCTAGGGAACACCTAGGCTTACGCTAGGGCACCCCTAAGCTTAGGCTAGGGTACCCCTAAGCTTAGGCTAGGGCACCCCTAGGCTTAGGCTAGGGCACCCCTAGGCTTAGGCTAGGGCACCCCTAGGCTTAGGCTAGGGCACCCCTAGGCTTAGGCTAAGGCTAGGGCTCAGCTAGCCTAAGGCTAGGGCACCCCTAGTCTTTGGCTAGGGCACCCCTAAGCTTAGGGTAGGGCACCCCTAGGCTTAGGCTAGGGCACATCTAGGCTTAGGCTAGGGCACCACTAGGCTTAGGTTAGGACACCCCTAGGCTTAGGCTAGGGCACCCCTAGGCTTAGGCAAG
The DNA here is from genome assembly GCF_050624435.1 of Tenrec ecaudatus. Taxonomy (NCBI): domain Eukaryota; kingdom Metazoa; phylum Chordata; class Mammalia; order Afrosoricida; family Tenrecidae; genus Tenrec; species Tenrec ecaudatus. The sequence continues at coordinate 1,166,344 of NW_027459479.1, forward strand.
GGCACCCCTAGGCTTTGGCTAAGGCAAGGGCTCAGCTAGCCTAAGGCTAGGGCACCCCTAGGCTTTGGCTAGGGCACCCCTAAACTTAGGGTATGGCACCCCTAGGCTTATTCTAGGGCACATCTAGTCTTAGGCTAGGGCACCACTAGGCTTAGGCTAAGGCTAGGGCTCCCCTAGCCTAAGGCTAGGGCACCCCTAGGCTTAGGCTAGGGCATCCCTAGGCATGGAGAGGGCACCCCTAGGCTTAGGCTAAGGCTAGGGCTCTGCTAGCCTAAGAATAGGGCACCCCTAGGCTTAGGCTAGGGGACCCATAGGCTTAAGCTAGGACACACGTAGGCTTAGGCTAAGGCTAGGGATCCCCTAGCCTAAGGCTAGGGCACCCCTAGGCTTAGAGTAGGGCACCCCTAAGCTTAGGCTAGGACACCCGTAGGCTTAGGCTAGGGCACCTCTAGGGTTACGCTAGGGCACCCCTAGGCTTAGGCTAAGGGTAGGGCTCCCCTAGCCTTAGGCTAGGGCACCCCTAGGCTTAGGGTAGGGCAACCCTTGGTTTAGGCTAGGGCACCCCTAGGATTAGGCTAAGGCACCCCATGGCATAGGATAGGGCACCCCAAGGCTTAGGCTAGGGCACCCCTAGGCTTATTCTAGGGCACCCCTAGGCGTAGGCTAGGTCACCCCTAGGCTTAGGATAATGCTAGGGCTCAGCTAGCCTAAGGCTAAGGCACCCCTAGGCTTAGGCTAGGGCACCCCTAGGCTTAGGTTAAGGCTAGGGCTCCACTAGACTAAGGCTAGGGCACCCCTAGCCTTAGGCTAGGGCACCCCTAGGCTTAGGCTAGGGCAACCCTAGGCTTAGGCTAAGGCTAGGGCTCCCCTAGACTAAGGCTAGGGCACCACTAGGCTTAGGCTAGGGCACCCCTAGGCTTAGGCTAGGGCACCCCTAGGCTTAGGCTAGGGCACCCCTAGGCTTAGGATAAGGCTAGGGCTCCCCTAGTCTAAGGCTATGGCACCCCCAGGCTTAGGCTAGGGCACCCCTAGGCTTAGGCTACGGCTAGGGCCCCCCTAGTCTAAGGCTAGAGCACCCCTAGGCTTAGGCTAGGGCACCCCTAGGCTTGGCCTAGGACACCGCTAGGCTTAGGCTAAGGCTAGGGCTCAGCTAGCCTAAGGCTTGAGCACCCCTAGGCTTAGGCTAGGGCAACCGTAGGCTTAGGGTAGGGAACCCCTTAGGCTTAGGCTAGGGCACCCCTAGGCTTATGCTAGGGCACCCCTAGGCTTAGGCTAAGGCTAGGTCTCCACTTGACTAAGGCTAGGGCACCCCTAGCCTTAGGCTAGGGCACACGAAGGCTTAGGCTAGGGCACCCCTAGGCTCAGGCTAGGGAACCCCTAGGCTTAGGCTAGGGCACCCCTAGGCTTAGGCTAGGGCACCCATAGGCTTAGGCTCGGGCACCCCTAGGCTTAGGCTAGGGCACCCCTAGGCTTAGGCTAAGGCTAGGGCTCCCCTAGCCTAAGGCTAGGGCACCCCTAGGCTTAGGCTAGGGCACCCCTAGGCTTAGGCTAGGGGACCCCTAGGCTTAGGGTAGGGCACCCCTAAGCTTAGGCTAGGGCACCCATCGTCTTATGCTAGGGCACCCCTAAGCTTAGGCTAGGGCACCCCTAGTCTTAGGCTAGGGCACCCCTAGGCTTAGGCTAGGGCACCCTAGGCTTAGGCTAGGGCACCCATAGGCTTAGGCTAGGGCACCCCTAGGCTTAGGCTAGGGTACCCCTAGGCTTAGGCTAGGGAACACCTAGGCTTACGCTAGGGCACCCCTAAGCTTAGGATAGGGTACCCCTAGTCTTAGGCTAGGGCACCCCTAGGCTTAGGCTAGGGCACCCCTAGGCTTAGGCTAGGGCACCCCTAGGCTTAGGCTAAGGCTAGGGCTCAGCTAGCCTAAGGCTAGGGCACCCCTAGTCTTTGGCTAGGGCACCCCTAAGCTTAGGGTAGGGCACCCCTAGGATTAGGCTAGGGCACATCTAGGCTTAGGCTAGGGCACCACTAGGCTTAGGCTAAGGCTAGGGCTCCACTAGACTAAGGCTAGGGTACACCTAGGCTTAGGCTAGGGCACCCCTAGGCTTAGGCTAGGACACCCCTAGGCTTAGGCTAGGGCACCCCTAGTCTTAGGCTAGGGCACCCCTAGGCTTAGGGTAGGGCATCCCTAGGCTTAGGCTAGGGCACCCCTAGGCTTAGGCTAGGGCACCCCTAGGCTTAGGCTAAGGCTAGGGCTCCCCTAGCCTAAGGCTAAGGGACCCCTAGGCTTAGGCTAGGGCACCCCTAGGCTTAGGCTAGGGCACCCCTAGGCTTAGGTTAGGGCACCCCTAGGCTTAGGCTAGGGCACCCCTAAGCTTAGGCTAAGGCTAGGGCTCAGCTAGCCTAAGGCTAGGGCACCCCTAGGCTTTGGCTAGGGCACCCCTAAACTTAGGGTATGGCACCCTTAGGCTTATTCTAGGGCACATCTAGGCTTAGGCTAGGGCACCACTAGGCTTAGGCTAAGGCTAGGGCTCCCCTAGCCTAAGGCTAGGGCTCCCCTAGGCTTAGGCTAGGGCACCCCTAGGCATAGGATAGGGCACCCCTAGGCTTAGGCTAAGGCTAGGGCTCAGCTAGCCTAAGGCTTGAGCACCCCTAGGCTTAGGCTAGGGCAACCCTAGGCTTAGGGTAGGGAACTCCTAGGCTTAGGCTAGGGCACACCTAGGCTTATGCTTGGGCACCCCTAGGCTTAGGCTAAGGCTAGGGCTCCACTAGACTAAGGCTAGGGCACCCCTAGGCTTAGGCTAGGGAACCCCTAGGCTTAGGCTAGGGCACCGCTAGGCTTAGGCTAGGGCACCCATAGGCTTAGGCTCGGGCACCCCTAGGCTTAGGCTAGGGCACCCCTAGGCTTAGGCTAGGAGACCCCTAGGCATAAGCTAGGGCACCCCTAAGCTTGGGCTAGGGCACCCCTAGGCTTAGGCTAGGGCACCCCTAGGCTTAGGCTAGGGCACTCCTAAGCTTAGGTTAAGGCAAGGGCTCAGCTAGCCTAAGGCTAGGGCACCCCTAGGCTTAGGGTAGGGCACCCCTAGTATTAGGCTAGGGCACCCCTAGGCTTACGCTAGGGCACCCCTAGGCTTACGCTAGGGCACCCCTAAACGTAGGCTAGGGCACCCCTAGTCTTAGGCTAGGGCACCCCTAGGCTTAGGCTAAGGCTAAGGCTCCCCTAGCCTACGGTTAGGGCACCCCTAGTTTTAGGCTAGGGCACCCCTAAGCTTAGGCTAGGGCACCCCTAGGCTTTGGCTAGGGCACCCCTAAGCTTAGGGTAGGGCACTCCTAGGCTTAGGCTAGGGCACATCTAGGCTTAGGCTAGGGCACCCATTAGCTTAGGCTAGGGCACCCCTAGTCTTAGGCTAGGGCACCCCTACGCTTAGGCTAAGGCTAGGGCTCTGCTAGCCTAAGAATAGGACACCCCTAGGCTTAGGCTAGGGCACCCCTAGGCTTAAGCTAGGGCACCCGTAGGCTTAGGCTAAGGCTAGGGATCCCCTAGCCTAAGGCTAGGGCACCCCTAGAATTAGGGTAGGGCACCCCTAAGCTTAGGCTATGACACCCGTAAGCTTAGGCTACGGCACCTCTAGTCTTACGCTAGGGCACCCCTAGGCTTAGGCTAAGGGTAGGGCTCCCCTAGCCTAAGGCTAGGGCACCCCTAGGCTTAGGGTAGGGCAACCCTTGGCTTAGGCTAGGGCACCCCTAGCATTAGGCTAAGGCACCCAATGGCATAGGATAGGGCACCCCAAGGCTTAGGCTAGGGCACCCCTAGGCTTAATCTAGGGCACTCCTAGGCGTAGGCTAGGTCACCCCTAGGCTTAGGATAATGCTAGGGCTCAGCTAGCCTAAGGCTAAGGCACCCCTAGGCTTAGGCTAGGGCACCCCAAGGCTTAGGTTAAGGCTAGGGGTCCACTAGACTAAGGCTAGGGCACCCCTAGCCTTAGGCTAGGGCACCCCTAGGCTTAGGCTAGGGAACCCCTAGGCTTAGGCTAGTGCACCCCTAGGCTTAGACTAAGGCTAGGGCTCCCCTAGCCTAAGGCTACGGCACCCCTAGGCTTAGGCTAGGGCACCCCTAGGCTTAGGCTAGGGCAACCCTAGGCTTAGGCTAAGGCTAGGGCTCCCCTAGACTAAGGCTAGGGCACCACTAGGCTTAGGCTAGGGCACCCCTAGGCTTAGGCTTGGGCACCCCTAGGCTTAGGATAAGGCTAGGGCTCCCCTAGCCTAAGGCTAGGGCACCCCTAGGCTTACGGTAGGGCATCCCTAGGCTTAGGCTAGGGCACTCCTAGGCTTAGGCTAGGCCACCCCTAGGCTTAGGCTAAGGCTAGGGCTCCCGTAGCCTAAGGCTAGGGCACCCCTAGGCTTAGGGTAGGGCATCCCTAGGCTTAGGCTAAGGCACCCCATTTCTTAGGATAGGGCACCCCTAGGCTTAGGCTAAGGCACCCCATTTCTTAGGATAGGGCACCCCTAGGCTTAGGCTAAGGCTAGGTCTCCACTAGACTAAGGCTAGGGCACCCCTAGCCTTACACTAGGGCACCCCTAGGCTTAGGCTAGTGCAACCCTAGGCTTATGCTAGGGCACCCCTAGGCTTAGGATAGGGCACCCCTAGGCTTAGGCTAAGGCTAGGGCTCACCTAGTCTAAGGCTAGGGCACCCCTAGGCTTAGGCTAGGGCACCCCTAGGCTTAGGCTAGGACACCGCTAGGCTTAGGCTAAGGCTAGGGCTCCCCTTGCCTAACCCTAGGGCACCCCTAGGCTTAGGCTAGGGCACCCCTAGGTTAGACTAGGGCACCCCTAAGCCTTAGGCTAGGGCACCCCTAGGCTTAGCCTAGGGCACACCTAGGCTTAGGCTAACACTAGGGCTCCCCTAGCCTAAGGCTAGGGCACCCCTAGGCGTAGGCTAGGGCACCCCTAGGCTTAGCATAAGGCTAGGGCTCAGCTAGCCTAAGACTTGAGTACCCCTAGATATGTGGAATCTTAGGATGGAATAGTTTGAATACACAGAAAAAATTCAGTGGAATCATAACCCTCTAAATAATTACCCTCTAAAGCCACAAAGATCAACTGTGTCCAGCATGGTGACAGTTTAGCATATGCCATGGGCACATTGCTCATATCCCAGTGTTGTTAATCAACAAAAACTCACGCACTGCCACTTATAGTGACCCTAGGCACAATAGAATAAAAGCCTTTCTAGTCCTGTGACATCCTCACAATGGTCATATTTTAGCCTATTGTTACAGCCACTGTGTTGATCCATCTCATTCAGGGCTTACCTGTTTTTTGACGATGCTCTACCAAGTATTTTGTCCTTTTCTAGGGACTAATTTCTCCTGATACCATGTTCAAAGTATATGAAATGGAGTTTTACCATCCTCACTTCTAAAATACATTCTGGCTGTACTTCTTCATGGATAGACCTCTTTGTTTTGCTGGGCATTCATGGTATATTCAATATTATTTGCAACATCATATTTTAAAGGCATCATATTTTCTTCAGTCTTCCTTATTTATGGTCCATCTTTCACATGCATATGTCAAACATTACCATCAAGTCTATTCTTATTCATAGTGACCATATAGGGTTTCCAAGGCTGTAAATCTTTACAGGGTCAAATAGCTTCCTCTTTCTTCTGTGGAGCAGCAAGTGGGTTGAACCACCAACCTTGCTGTTAGTCATTCAACCCATACCAGACACTGAAATTAAGACTCCTTTCACATGCATCTAAGGTGATTAAAAATATCAAGGCTAAAAGCAGGCATAATTTGCTAATCCCCAGAGTAAAACATTTGCTCTTTCACATTTTAAAGAGGTCTTTTACAACAGATTTTTCCAATGAAATACGTTGATTTATTGACTGCTGCTTCTGTGAGTATTGATTGTGGGTCCAAGTAAAATAGAGTTTAGCTACATTTCTCTATTTGTAATGATGTTGTGTGTTTATATTTGTCAAGTTGAGAAGACATTTGTATTCTTAGTGTTGAAGACTAATTCATACTGAAGGTGTACTATATGAGCTTTATCAGTAAGTACTTCAAGGCCTATTGACTTTCAGCCAGCAAGATTGGGTCATCTGCATAATACAGGTTGTTAATGATTCTTCCTCCAAACCAGATGCCTCAACTTCTTCATACAGAGCAGCTTCTCAGATTATTTGAATAAGTATAGTGTGATAGATAGGTAGGTTTATAGTGCCAACCTGGCCAATAAGAACATGTGGGATTAATAAGTTAGCAGTTTGATTCGTGGGCAAAGAGATAAATGGCTCAGCAAGCCACACCTATCTCTCAGTTGCTCTCTGGTGATCAGACCAGTGTGTGGCTGCCTTACCTAGTTCTGCAGTTTGCTGCCTGGCTGTACTGCCATATTTACTGTTGCATGGAAGTGAGTTAAACTGAGTCCTTTGTACTGCTATGTGGACTAATTAGCTGTTATATTCCTTCGTGTTCTATCTATCTATCAAATCATAAATGTCCTGGTTTTGTTTCTCTAGAGAACCCTGTCTAACACATATGGTGAAAGGATATAACCACAACACACACTCTCCTGATTTTAAACCACGCACTATCCACTTGTTCTATTCGAACCACTTCCTGTTGGTTTGTGTACAGGTACCACAGGAGCACAATTAAATGTACGGGAATTCCCATTGTTCTCATATGTATTCATATGCTACCCAAAGTTTGTTATGGTACACAGTAAAATCCTCTGCATAGTCAATAGTACATAAGTAAGCATTTTCCTTGTATCCTCTGTTTTCAGCCAAGGTCCATCTGAAACCAGCATTGATATACCTTGCCTCATGCCCTCTTTTAATACAGCCTGGATTTCTGGCAGCTTCCTGTTGACATATTGCTATAACTACTTTTAAAGGTATCGTCAATAAAATTGTACTTGCATGTCATATTAATGTTATTTTAAATTAATTTGCAGATTTTGTTGCGTCATATTTCTTTAGAATGGACACAAATATTAATCACTTCCAGTTGGTTGGCCAGATAGCTATCTTCCAAATTTCTTGACATGGACTATCACTGCATGAGCGTGTTGAAATATTTCCATTCCTATCCCTTCCTTGCTTTTCACTAATGCTTACATTGCAGCTTCAACTTCCTCTTGGCCTTTTGAACTAGTAGAACCTCAACTAATTCTTGGGAACAGAGACTCTGTACACTCCGTCCATATTCTTTGGATTCTCCCTACATCATTCAATAGTTTGATAAATAATCCTTGAACATTGTAATCCGAGGCTTGGATTTTTTCTTCTGTTCTTTCAATTTATGGTATGCTGACTGTACTCATTCCTTTTGCTTTCCTAATTCCAGGTCTTTACACGTTACAATATAATTCTTTACTTTGTCTTCTCAAGCTGGCCTTTCAAATTTTTCTGTTCAACTCTTTTATTTCATCATTTCTTCCATTTGCTTTAACTGCTTTAGGTTCAAGAGCAAGTTTCCCAGTCTCCTCTGATATCCACTGTAGTATTTTCTTTCTTTCCTGGATTATTAATGATCTTTTTGAGGAGCCCCCAATAAAATGATTTGTGATAAATAAATAAATAGCCACAGGTGACATGACAAAAAAAACCAAAACATTGATGACCTTTATGCTATTTCACAAGTCTTCTGGTAGCTGATCATTAATGTTCAATATGTCCGAACCATTCTTGAGATAGGCTCTAAATTCAGGTGAGATATTGTGATAGTAAGGTTTCGTGTCATTTTAGCTTGACCAGGATCTTCAGAAGGTGCAGCTCACACTCTCCTTGGGGGTATGACCTATTTCATAGCTATAAGTAGACTGTGGAGAATGGGCTCACTCTTTTTCTTCCTGATGAAATGACCCTGGACCCTACGTCTGGCTTCTTGGGATGGCAATCACCATGAGACCTGCTGACCCTAAGAGCTGTCTGTGGCCTGCCAACTGCCTGTTGACATTGGATTCTCCCAACTCTGCTTCCACCAACCTGTGGTTTTCCTGTTTCTTGGGCTATTCCTCCAACAGCTTCAGGAGTCTGGAAGGGCCTCTAGTTTGCATCTGATTTATGGGCTGGAGTTGGACTGGGGTTTCTTGTTGTGTGGACTTCTTAATGTAAAATTCTTTATTGATATAAATTTCCTTCTTCTACATGTATCAGTATCACTGGTTTGTTTCTCTAGAAACCCCAGCCGACCACAAATATAATATAGACTGTATTTGGGCTCTTTTGCGTTCTTATTTTAATTTTCTTCAGGTTTGATTTGAACTTGCATATTAGTAATTGATAGTCTTTTACATAGTTGGCCCCCGGTCTTGTTTTGTCTCAATGATATTGAGCTTCTCTATCATGTCTTCCCACAGATTTAATCAATTCCATTCCTGTGTTTTCCACATGTATATATGCCGCTCCTGTTGTTGAATAAAGGTGTTTGCAATGAGGAAGTTATTGCTCTTGCAGAATTCTTTCATGCAGTCTTCAGCTTCTTTTCGATCCCCAAAGCCATAGTTTCTAATTACTCTTCCTACCTTTTTGTTTCCATGTGTGCATTCCAATTGTTAGCAATTATTAATGTATTTTCAGTACATGTGTGGTCAATTTCAGACTAAAGAAGTTGGTACAATTGTTCATTGGCTTTAGTGGTTTGTGAGAAAATTTGAATAATGGTTCTATTAACCGGCCTTCCTTGTGTATGAAGATAAATATTATTCTGTCACAGGCAGCATTGCACTTCAAGATAGATCTAAAAATGCTCTTTTTGAGGATGAAAGAGACATTCTTTTGAATTTGTCATTGTCAGCATAGTCATTCTTATCATTTTAAGATTCAAAGGGACTATTTCAACTCACCAATGCCTAGGATAATGATCTTTATAGGTCAGATTCCGTTTTTTTTATGATTTCCAATTTTCCTAGATTCTTATTTTGCACGTTTCATGTTCTGATTATTAATGAATGGTTGCAATGATTTTTCTCATTTTGAATTATAATCCATTAGCAAATGAAGGTGCCAGAAGAAGCTTTAGTACACTTTGTTGCTAGATGCCTTCAAGTCAGTTCTTTCTCATAATAATGCCTACACAACAGAATGAAACATTGCCTCGTCCTGCCCCATACTCAAAAATTTTGTTATGTTTGAGTCCATTGTTGTAGGAATTGTCTCGATCCATTTGATCGGGTGTCTTCCTCTTTTTGCAACCCCTCCACTGTAATGTGTATGATGTCCTCCAGGGACTGGTCTGTCCTGATAACATCTGCAAAGTACATGAGATGAAGTCTCGCCATCCTATCTGCCAAGGAACATTTAGCTGCACTTCTTCTCAGACAGATTTGTTTGTTCTTCTCTCCACCCATGGTACTTTTAGTATTTTTTTGTCAGTACCTTAATTCAAATGCACCAGTTCTCCTTCAGTCGTTCTCATTCAATGTTCAAATTTCACATGCATAAGGTGTGGCGGAAAATGCCATGCCTTGGGCCAGGCGCAACTTAATCCTAAGTGAAATTCTTGATCTTCAGTACTTTAAAGTGGTATTGTGCAGTAGATTTGCCTAATGCAATATGTTATTTGGTTTTTTGATTGTTGTTTCCATGAGCATTAGCTGTGAATCTAAGCAAGACGAAATCCTTGATAACTTCAATATTTTCTCCATTTATTATGATGTTATCTACAGCTCCTGTTGTGAGGTTTTGAGTTATCATTAAGGTGGACTCTACTTTGAGGAAGCTCTCTTTCTCGGTGATATTTTGATTGTTTTGCAATCTGAGGGACTCATTTTCTGGCATTATATCAGACAATATATTACTGCTATGCATAAAGTTTTCAATGGTGAATCCCTCAGAAGTGGACTGATTGTTTTGTCGTCCTGTCAGTTCTTAGTCTGGAAGCTGTGTTGAAATCTGTTCACCGTGGGTGATCCTGCCTGGTATTTGAAGTACTAGTGAACTAACTCCCAGCATCACAGCAAAGCACAAGCTACCACAGTGCAGCAAATTGACAGATGGGGCGCGGGAGGGGAGTTGTCGTTGTTAGACACTGTTAATTAGGCTCTAACTCATAGCACCCACAGCCTGTTTCCTCACAGTTAATGTTGGAGACCATTTTTGCAGCCAGTATGCCAATTCATCCCATTGAGGACCTTCTTTTTTTCACCACTCCACTTTACCAAGTATGATATCCTTCTCTAGGGACTATGCTCAGCTGTTAAGATGTCCAAAGTATGTGATATGAAGTCTTGCCATTCTCACGTCTGGGAAGCATTCTGGCTCTACTTCCGCCAAGAAAGATTTGTTCCTTCTTCTGAAAGTCCATGGAATATTCAATATTCTTCACCAGCATCATAATTCAAAGACATCAACTTTTATTTTACCTTTCATAATTATTGTCCATTTTCAAGTACATATGAGGTGATTGAAAATGCCATAGTATGATAGTTATATAATTTTATGTCAGTTTGAAGATATGTAAAAATGTAAGGTTGGTATCCAATCTGTCAATCACACCATAGCCTGATGGTGCCTCTTTGTGACCATGGCCTTCTCATAAGGAGGGCCCTGGGAACCTCCCCTTCTTTTTGCATTCACCTGACTGCTTCCTGCCCACGTTGAGAGCTGCCAGAGTCTTGCCATGCTTCCATCGACCTTGGGTCCACACGACATTGCAATCACTGGCCTTTGACATCCCTGCATTCTGCATCATTGCATGTAACTGCGTAAGTTGGAAAGGAACTTATGGGCTAGTGTTGGACTTATGGACTTGAGTTGGACTGGCCTGGGATATTTCCTTGAAATAGAAATACTATAATGACTTCTTGATTAAAAACTATTTATTGCACATATATGAGTGTCACTTGATTTGTGTCTCTAGTCAGCCTGGCTTACATCCAGTTCACTGCCATCAAGTTGATTCCAACCCTTAGCAACTCTATAGGACAGGGGTGAGAAATCCCTGTGGGTTTCCAATACTGGAACTTTGTATGGGAGCAGAACTGCTGATCTTGTGTTGAGCAACCCAACTTGGTTGGTTCTGACGCATTATGTTTGTAACCACTATACCACTAGGGCTCAGCTGTGCCTTATTCCTCAAAGTGACATCTTTTAACACTGGAAATTGGTCTTCAGCAAGATCTACCAGTGTACTCGGTCATATGACTTATTTTCTTTTTACACTGTTTTGATTGTGATGTGAGGGAAAATCTACAGAGTAAATTGATTTTCTTTATAATTCATGCAATGTTTTATGATATTGATTGCAATACCTACAATGCAATACTACTTTTCCTATTCCCTCCCTTTGTTTGCCGTTTCCATTGGTCTTTCGTTCCCATGCCTTCCTGCCTTCTGAGTAACTCCCTGACAAATGCTGGGCTCTGAATTGTACATCGTTGACAGTATAGGTCTCCTATTTGGGGGCTGAAAGTTGAGCCATGGAGGTGAGGTCAGGTGTCAAATGGGAATTCCACTAGTGCCTATCATATCCTAAGGTTAGTCTTCTTATTTTGAGTTCTACATTTTCCCCAGTTGATCCAGGGCCTACTACTGTGAGCACTTTCAGAGCAATCTGCAGTGAGAACCCTATGCTATCTTGGTCTTCTGGACTCAGCGCTGTGGAGCCTGGGCTTCATGTGGTCAGTGAATCCCTTTCATCTTCTTTTGATGCTATCTGTGTAATTCTGTATTTTGAATTTCTCTTCAATTTTTTCAGCTAGTGAAATGCACATGCTTTTCATTTTTGCTGTCCTAATTCCAGGTCTTTGCACCTTTTCATATAATTCTTTATTCCATCTTTTTTAATTCCCCTTTGAGATTTTATGTTCAGCTTCTTTATTCAGCGTCTTTACTTCATCAATTATTTCTATATTTCTCTCTCTCTTTTTCGTACTTCATCATTTCTTTCATTGGCTTCAGCTACTCCACATTCAAGGTGACATCCGTTTTGTCTTTTCTTTAGTTTCTGTCTTTTTAATTATCTTTGAATTTCTTTATTTATGATGTTCTTGATATTATTGCAGAACTCGTATCATCTCAGGTGATTTGTGTTCAATGAGTCAACTTTCTTCTTGAAGTATCCTCTAATTTAGATGAGATATACTCAAATTCATACTTTGACTCTTGGGGACTTGTTTTAATTTTGTTGGAATTCGAGTTGAATTTGCCATTGATGGTTTGTTCCACAGTTCGTCTCCAGTCTCGTGACTGATGATATTGAACTTCTTTATACCGTAAATACTTGAGGATAAGCCGAGGTTTTTTCAGCACATTTTTTATGCTGAAAAAGCACCCCAGCTTTGGGGGGTAAAATTAGTTGCCTTGGGTTATACTCGAGTATGTATAGTAGTTTATTTCAACAGATATAGTTGATTTAATTCATGTGTATTTCTATCGAATATACATGATCCATGTCTATGGTTACTGTTTACATCCCTGAAAAATAAATCTTCAATCAATAAGCCATCCTTATTGGAAAATTCTATCATGAGATCTCCCATGTGGCTTCCATCCCCATGGCCATATTTTCTAACTAGTGATCCTCCTCCTTAGTTTCCAATTTTTGCATTCAAGTCATCAGTAATCTTGATTGCATGTTTCATCAATTTCAGACTGAAAAGGTTGGTAAAAATCCTCAATGGCTTTATTGTTAGCATTAGTGGTTGGTGTGTAAATTTGAATAATAACTTTATTAATTATTCATCCTTGTAGGTGTAATATATCCTACACCTAACAATGGTGAACATTGGAATCGATGTTGAAACATTCTCATTTTTAACATGAAAGTCATCCATTCCTTTCAAATTTGTTACTCTGGTATGTAAACCATATTATTGTGACATTCAAAATGACCAATACCAGTCTATTTCAGTTCAATAACACCTAGAGTGTTTGATCTTTATGTGTTCCATTTTTTCATGGATTCCAATTTTTCTAGATCCATATTTCATGCATCCCATCTTCTTGTTAGTGGTTATTGCAGTACTGCTGTTTCTTCTCATTTTGAGTCATTGCCACATCAACAAATATAGGTCCTGAAAACTTTATATCACTAAGGTCAACTCTACTTTGAGGAGACAGCTCTTCCCCAATTATATTTTGAGTGTCTTCCAACTTGAGGGGTTCATCATCCTGCACTATATGAAACAATATTCCACTGCTATCAATGTGCTCCACAAACACCACTATTTTTTTCAGATGTAGATTGGCAGGTTATTCTTTCTAGTCTATTTAGCTTGTAAGCTTTTCTGAAAATTTTCCACCACGGGTAACTATGCTTGTGTTTGAAATACCAGTGGTATATCTCACAGGATCATGATGACTTTCAAGTTATGATAGTTCAAGAACCTGACATGTCTGACAACTTGGCATGCTAGCCTAATTCCGAATGGCCAGCACATCTCTCTTCTTGCTTTCTCTAGTTTCTGTAGACCACTGTACCTGAGCATGCATGGCTTAGGAGGTTGTGGAGTTAATTCTTGCTTCCTGGAGTAACCCTTAACCAATGACCCATAGGAGTTGTTGGACAAATAGCCACACTCCCTCACATTCTGGGCTGAATAACTAGTGGATTTTCTACAGTGTCTCCAGTAAGATTAACCTCCAGTTGCTCACAATTTTAAATTGTTTGATAATGTACTTTTCATTGGCTGCCTTCTTTCTCTTTTCTATTTCCCATTTCCTTATTGATATCTCCCCAGAAAATGGCTTAATTAAAACCTTTGTCTCAGGATCTAATCCTATGCGGAACCCAAACTCAATCACACAAGACATTTGTCAAATCATGGACTTAGTGGTTATAGCTATTATATGTGTAGGTCATGGAAGAGGAGAATTCATACCATCACTTTGAATAGTCATTCGGAGTGCCAACTGGGTCCCCAGCATAGATCCTGGACATCAAAACTCACTGTTTCCTGTATCATAACACTTCCTTTTAGACTTCAGTCATTCAAAAAACTCAACAAATAGCTTGCTGTCTCACTTCAAATTTTGTAGTGTGCAAATATGGCTATGTTTTCATTGTGTGTTTAGCCCTGGACAAATCAGCTTTGACCAGGAAGGTGAAGTCATGTGGAAAAACAAACCAAAAACACTAGCAGCTGTGTGTTGTGGAAGAAAATCCTGTGGATGAAGTGCAATTTTTAGGGAACAGAGACCAGTAAGATAAACCAATAAGTGTCCACTGTTCTGATGTTAAGGAAAACCCTGGTGAGGCAGTAATTAAGCACTTAAGGGCTAATCAATCAGCAGTTCAAACCCACCATCTTCCCCAAGGAAGAGTTACGATGTGGCAGTCTGACCCCCTTAAGATTTACATTGATTACCACTACCAACTGATCTGAGAGGGATAGCATTAGGGGATGCTGGATCGCATTCTTAACGAGCTCTAATGGCAGAGTGGACTCCTCATTGATCTCCTAACCACAAGGAAAGTGGTTCTAACCTATCAGTTGGTCCATGTGAGAAATAGGAGTTTGTCTGCTCTGGTAAAGATTTAAGCCTTGGAAAATCAAAGGGTGAAGTTCTATTCTATCTTGTAGGGTCTCTATGAGTCAGCTTCAACACAATGATAATGAGTTTGCTTTGGAATTTTGGGATAGAATAGGAGAAATATGTGCAATGAAGTTTAAACTTATTTTAAATGTTCAGTGGTATTGCTCAGAGAGAGATTCTTGGAACCCACAAGAATGTTGTCCTTAGGCACCTTCAGATCTGGAACTGAACTCACTCCCTTGGCTCAATCTTCAGCCAAACAATAGGTAGATCTATAAGGTAAAAAGTAACACTAATCAACTCTTTGAATCAAAAGGATATAATTTATTCAAAGATAAAGTTCAGAAGGGTCAGGAAAGAAGGGGGAATGGAAACAGGAAATACAAGGAGGAAGTGCGATAAGTGATATTACGTTGAGCAGATTGCAGTCAATATCATGAAGCAAAATATGTGTGAACTGTCAAATGGAAAACAGATGTATTCTGTAAACCTTCACCCAACTCACAATAAAGATATTTTTTTTCAGCCTTGGAAACCTATGAGGCAATACTATTCTGTCCTATAGGGTACCACTGAGTTGAAATCAACCCAGTGGCAATGGGATATTGATGCTGATGCTTTCTGCCGATTCTAAAAAATAGGGTTATTAGCAATTATTGTGGAAATAGCATGAATGAGACTATGTAAATGGGGTTGGTTACAGATAAATTCTTGTAAATGTTAAAGGATAAGTGATTGAGGATGGACTTGCCCAAAAAGAGAAAATTATTGCAAGATTTTGTTCCAGGGATAAAATAAAAATAGGTTTCCTGTGGGTAAGACTTAAGCCTATAGATATGGAATTTAAGGAACTGGTATTCCATGATGGTCACCTTCCCGACACAATCACTCAAGACAAAAAGTGGGTGTATAAACAAATGTGGTGAAGAAAGCTTATGGAGCCTAGCTATCAAAAGATAAAGAGTCTAGGGTTTTAAAGACTAGAAGGTTCACATGTGGCCATCTAACTCAGAAGCAATAAAGCGCACATGAAAGAAGCACACCAGCCTGTGTGATCACAAGTTGTAGAAGGGATCAGGTATCAGGCATCAAAGAACAAAAAAATCATATCATTGTGAATGAGGGGGGGGTACAGTTAGGGGATCCAAGATCTATCTGTAGGCAACTGGACAACCCCTTACAGAAGGGTCACTGGGAGGAGATGAGCCAGTCAGGATGCAGTGTAGCAACGATGAAACATATAACTTTCCTCTCATTCCTAAATGCTACCGCGCCCACTATCATGAACCCAATTCTACCTTACAAACCTGGCTAGACCAGAGAATATACACTGGTCCATATAGGAACTGGAAACACAGGGAAACCAGGACAGATGACCCCTTCAGGACCAATGCTGAGAGTAGCAATAACAGGAGGATGGAGGAAAGGTGGGGTAGAAAGAGGGATCTGATTACAAGGATCTACATATAACCTCCTCCATGAGGGAGGGACAACAAAAAAGTGGGTGAAGGTAGATGTCGGACAGTGTAAGATAGGACAGAATAATAATTTATAAATTATCAAGGGTCCATGAGGGAGGGGAAGGGGGAAAGAGGGGAAATGAGGAGCTACTACCAAGGGCTCAAGTAGAAAGCAAATGTTTTGAGAATGATGATGGCAACAAATGTACGCAGTGGATGTATGTATAGATTGTGATAAGAGTTGTAGGAGCCCCCAATAAAATGATTCTTTTTAAAAACCTCAAAGAGCAAAACACACTATGGTTTATTGTACATCAATGATACTTCAATAAAATTACATAAAAAAGGGGAAAAAGAAATGGAATTTAAGGTAAAGAAAGTATTCCCTTTGAGGACCATAATGCAAATATATATTTAGGCAGGCAATTAGATAAAGACATTTTAAGTCTTGGCTTCTATACCTGCCATCTGTCTGTTATGAAAAGTATAATTAGCAACTAGAATCTCTCATACAAAATCAACTCAATATGGTCTTTCTGGTCTGACCTCCGTGGTGTTCTACTCTGCTTTGATGGAGCTCATCATATCATGACTCTATAACAAGATTGAGGAGTTATTTACATTCTTATGTGGAAGGTAAATCTGTTTGGCCATTCTGTTAGACTAGTTCATTTTCTTTCCTACCATCCCATCTGCCATTTTAATTCAAAACAAGGCGAAAAGCATGTATGTGCCTTTTGAGGAAGGAGAAGATTTTGGTGTGGAAGAAATTCTCTTCTAGACTGCAAGGTAAGTATTTACCCCCTCTAGCCCTGTTGGAGGAGGGCAAAAGGAAGAGAGACAAGGCAAAGAGAACAACATAGTTAGTTTCATGCCTCCTTACTTGACCTGGGGATTGAGGGGAATATCAGTGACTATGGACCTGTTGTGCTCCCCATTTGGAAGCATGAAGTATAGAGGCTGCCAGGCAGAGCAGCCCTATGGGAAGTCACTGAAGACAAACATATAGAGAGTGCCATCAAGTCTACTGTGATCCATGGAGACCTTATATGAAATGGAATGGAGTGCTGTCTGATCTTGCACAATTGTCACACATTCCTGAATGTTGAAGTCCATTGTTGCAGCGATTAGGTCAATCTGCCTCAATAAGGATCTTCCATGTCCCTCTATTTCATCAAATATGATGTCTTCCTCTAGCAATTTTCCACTGATAGTGTGTCCAAAACACATTAGTCAGTCAGTGTTCTCTTGTGATCCATAAGGTTTTCTTTCAGTAATTTTTGGAAGTGGACTAGCAGGCCCCTCTTCCTTGTCTGTCTTAGTCTAGAAGCTTCACTGAAACCTGTCCACCATGGGCAATCCTGCTGGTATTTGAAATTCTGGGAACAGAGCTTCCAGCACCATAACAATACACAAACCATTATAGTACAACCAACTGACAGATGAGTGGAGGATATCTATATCTATATATGGAGAGCGAGAGAGTAAAACTGGCAATGCAGTCTGATTAGGCAGTATTCTGATAATCTGCTGCTAACAGAAAGTATCCCCACAAATAGCATCTTAAAGTAATGATGATATCAATTTTGCTCACAAATCTGCAATCTGGGCAGAGCTCAGTGAGGACACTAGTTTTGGCTTCATCAAGCATTAGCTGGGGTAGCTCAAAGGACAGAGGCTGCAGCTCTCTTAAGACTCACTCCCTCACACGACTGATACTTCTATTGGTTGGAGCTCAAAAAGAACCCTATATGTGACATTTTCATTTGGCTTGGTCTTCCTTGCAACATCCTGACAGGGTCCCAATGGTGAACAACCCAATACGACTAGGTGGAAGTCACAGAGCAACACTTCTGCCATAGTCAAAGGCCTGCCAAGATGCAAGGAAGAGGGAAAGCAGGCCCTGTTTCTGGAAAAATGAACACAAACTCATCTTGTAACAAGAGAATGTGCGATGTGCAACATTAGGACAGTCATCTTTGAAGGACACAACCTGCCATGAGTCAAGATACAGAGACAGATTTCTACAAAAGCGAAAGGGCAGGACTTAGACTTAAAGATAAAGCCACAGACTTCATAGGACAAGAGCAATAGGGAGACAAGCAAAGGAAAGCTCTAGGACTCAAGCCTAACATGGCTAAAGATAGGGACAATGTCAGGACTGAACTGGAAGCAAGCAGACACCTGTGCAAGGCAGAACCCGTGAAGTTGTGAGTGCCTTCAAAGCTAAGTCAAAGTACCTTGGGGCGTGAGAAGGGAAGGAGCAGGAGAAGGAATTAATGGGTAGGTTTATGGAATTTGTAAGTCTGGAGACAGAGCATCAGGAATAGCTGGGTTCTGGCACTCAGTTGATACCATCAGAGTTTGAACCTTTTCCTTTCAGAGCTGTTTCCTTTTGAGTTTCACGCAGGCTTCCTGATGACAGCTGTAGTTTTATCTAGAAGCTCAGGAATTCTATTAGAGAGAGGCTCTTTTCCTTTCTAATCATTGGCGGTACTATCAGGTAAGCATTGGATTGCTAACTGCAAGGTTGGCAGTGCTACCCTACCAGCTACCTCATAGGGAAAAAGATGGAACTTTCTGCTCACATAAATATTTACAGTCTGAGAAACCCCACAGGGACCTTCTATGATTCAAAATGGACTCATTGGCAATGAGGAAATTGTTTCTGGGGCATTTTTTAGGGTTAGATATCATTAACCTAGCATGAGTCTCATACTGAGTCTGACCCAGTCCCTTTGGACAGAGGAAAGTCATGCCCTGACTAGCCAGGCCTGGAGCTGGCAGATTGGGTCAATGCCAGCAGAAGCATGGAGATGGAGCATGGTGGAAGAGTGATCCCAAAGATACAAGCCATGTGCTGTGAGTGGAAGAAGGGCAAATGAATGCTGCATTAATTAACCAGTCATTGACAAAATGAGGTTGCATGACAAATGGCTCCAAAACCCAGCAGTTCAACAAACAGCCCAACCCCTTCCCTCCCACACACACAGTTCTTAAAATTCAGGATCAGGGAGATTAACTGGAACTTTGAACTTGGCACTTCAGGGCTTGGAAGAGGTGACAGTGCATGTAAAGGCCTTGGGGCAGGAGAGATCTTGGTGTGACTGAAAGCCCAGAAGAAGACTAATTTGGGGGAGGTGAGATAATAGGAATGGAGGTTTCAGTGAGCATTTCCTTGAGAGCCTTCAAGCAAAAGCGATTTTTCTATATTCATGTTTTAGAAGTAGATCTCCACCCATTGTGTAAAGCTTTGGGTATTGGATTGGTGTCGGTATGCAGGGAAAAAATAAATGGGCTTGTTATGGATTAGGAGCCTGTGGTAGTCACCTAATCTTGTGTCAAGTTAAGGATTAGGAGTGTAGGCGTGGAGTTTAGGCTGCCAATCTGGAGATAGTCAGTGAGATTTTTATGTGGGCATAGCCTCCTTCTGAGAACTCTGAGAAATCTGGTACTTCCTCCTTGGAGGTGGAAGACACCTCTCTCTCTCTCTCTCTCTCTCTCTCTCTCTCTCTCTCTCTCTCTCTCTCTCTCTCTCTCTCTCTGCTACTCCTTTGGAGACATTGCAGAAGGCAAGCCAAATGGATGCGACCAGACCTCTGAAGCCAAAGAAGCCTCAGAGAGATCGCAGCCAGCACTGAGATGCTTACAATGCCACTGGATCCACAAGACTTTCCACCCATTGGCCTGTGATTATCCTGCATTCAGCATCACTGCACATGTTTTATGGGTCTGAAAAGGAATTTATAGATTGGTATCAGACATATGGGCTAATACCAGACTTATGGATTTGATGTGCACTGGGCTGGGACGTTTGCTTAATGTACAATTACTGTTTGATATAAAACTCTCTCTCTGGATTTATAAGGTAGAATTAGACCAGAACATGTACTCTGGTACAGACAGGAGCTGGAAACACAGGGAATCCATGACAGATGATCCCTACAGGACCAGTGGTGAGAGTGGCAATACCAGGAGGGTGGAGGGAAGGTGGGGTAGAAAGGGTGAATCGATTACAAGGATCTACATAAAATCTCTGCCCTGGGGGACGGACAACAGAAAAGTGGGGGAAGTGAGATATTTGACGTGTAAGATATGACAAAATAATTTATATATTACCAAGGATTTATGAGGGAGGGGGAGGAGGATGGAAGTGGGGAAATGAGGAGCTGATACGAAGGGCTCAAGTAGAAAGCAAATGTTTTGAGAAGGATGAGGGCAACACATGTACAAATGTACTTGACACACAATGGGTGGATGGATGGATGGATGGATGGATGGATGGATGGATGGATGGATGGAATGACTGTGATAAGAGTTGTATGAGCCCCCAATAAAATTTATCAAGGGTTCATAAGGAGGGGGGAGTGGGGAGGGAGGAGAAAAATGAGGAGCAGGTGCCAGGGGCTTATGTGGAGAGCAAATGTTTTGACAATGATGAGGGCAATGAATGTATAAATGTGCTTTATAATGGATGGATGGATAGATTGTGATAAGAGTTGTATAAATCCCTAATATAATGATTAAATAATAGGGAAATGATTTTTAAAAACCACCAACTCTCTCTCATACACATGAGTCTCCCTCGATTTTCCTCTAGCATACCCAGACTAATACACAGTTCGCCCCTGTCCTATAGGGCCGCTATGAGTTGGCATGGACTTGAGGGCAGTGGGTTTGTTAGGGCTTTGGAGTTCAGCAGGCCTTTGTTGGTGTGTTTGAGTCTATTTTTGTAGCTGTTGTTTGCAGGTCAGTGGCTCATCTTCCAGCACTCTATAGGACCATATTTTTTTGTGACCCATAGGCTTTCATTTGTTAATATTTGGAAGTAGATCACCAGGTCTTTCTTCCTAGTCTGCCTTAGGCTAGAGCAGTGGTTCTCAATCTGTGGGTTGTGACCCCTTTTGGGGTCCAGCGACCTTTTAACACGAGTCACCCGATTCATGGCAGTAGCAACATTAAAGTTATGAAGTAGCAAGGAAAATGATTTTATGGTTGGGGGTCACCACAACATGAGGAATTGTATTAAAGGAAGGTTGAGCACCACAGGGCTCGAGGTTCCACTGAAGCCTGCCCATCATTGCTGACCCTTCTGGGGTTTGTCATATCGGTGGCACAGCTTCCAATTTCACAGCAGCACTCTAGCTACCACTGCACCACGAACTGATAGACAGGTGGTGGACTGTTCTTAAAAGCCACCTGATTTACGATGCTTTGTTTTGACAGCCCTGGAAAATGGATACAGAATCTAGTTTCATAGTCAATGCAAGACACACCTTGGGGCAGTAGGGATGGCATGAAGTGAATAGATTCAAAGTATATTTTAGGGAGAGGAAGGATGACAGTTAATGCCTGGGGGGTGTGCAAGAAGAAAGGAAGCAGAGACACCATTGATATTAAGTGCCTGAGTTAAGACAGGAATTTCCAGGGAAGCTGGTGGGCATGATGGGAGAATTTCACACTCCCCGGGGACAGGGGGAGCATTGATTAGTTCATATGTCTGCGCATCTTCTCAGACAATAGAGGCTTTGTCATCCTCAAATGAAGCATGCAGTTGGAGCTCAGAGAGGGCATGCAGTGCAAATGAAGACTGGGTTGGTTGAGATGGGTGGACCAGGGCCACTAGTCAATTCTGAGGAGCTTCAGAAAACCTGCCCAGTGTCTCTTGGAGAGTGGGCATGTCTCATGGCCACAGAGGGCCTTTTAATGTTTCACCTCCCACTGCAGCAGCGAGAGGCTCTATCAGCTCATCCTGGAAAGGAAACATACTACCTGCCATCAGGTTCATTTCTTCAGAAAGGATGGAAGAATACAAATGAAAGACTACAGTTTGAAGGGGTCTTAGGCAGACTATCAGGCTCATTAAAGCTTCATTTATTAAAACTTCATTATTCAGAGACATTCTCCCAGTAGGATGTATGCTGGGGTGGGGGTGGGCATGAGGAGGAAGGCTTGGAGCAGGGTAGGGGAACAACCCCACACCCCCAAAAAATACCTTCCCAAGAAGCAATTCCAGTGGGCACAGATTAGAAAGAAGTTTCATCCTCTGGTCACTTGATGTTTGTCCCTCTCTTTTATCTGAATGCTCTTTCCACATTGCTCAGATGAATCATCAAATTTATATTAAAATGCAAGTTAGGAAGCATCATCCCCAACCAACCTTGTTCATCAAAATGGTAGTGCTCTCTCCGGGTACCCTGAGTTCAGTTTGTCAACAAGCTGAAGCAGTTGAGCTGGGGCTCTGTGAGGCCCAGGAGCATGAGTTCATTAATATCCGACCCATAATGCCTTGCTGGGTTTATGCCAACAAAGCCCTGTCACTCCTTACCATAGAATTTACTCACTCTTTGAAACAGGCATTTATTTACACACAGTTTGACCTCATGATGGTGTTCAGCAGATGTGGATCTTACTTATTTGCATTGTTCTGTGACAGTTGCAAAATTCGTTAGTGGCTCAGGGATCAATCCTCTGTGGACTGCCCCGAAGCTAGATGAAGCAAGCGGGTTCTCCCTGATTCATCCTCCCTCCTTAGCAATGCTTGCTAGTCAGGATAACATAGTGCCCATTAAAGAAACTGCCTGTGTCACTTTAAATTTGTGACCTGGGCGGGAGGGAGGGTCATGATCACAAGTGACAGAAACTGATGCTTGACTAACTTAGGGAAAAAGGCCTAATGGTGGATAAATGTTGGGAAGACAAGAAAATGTGGCAAATGCCTGGGCAATCTCAGGGCTGTGAAGCAGGTAATGGCGAAACACTCCTCCTGAGGCCAAAGCGTGCCCTCTGTAGTACATTAAATCACATTCACACACACCCATTCATGTTCACATGGGGCCTGAGGCTATGGCCTTACTTGGAGAGGAGGTCTTGGCAGATGTGCTTAGATAAGTATTTCAAGAGCTCCATCTTTCTGGGTTTAGATTTCAGATGGATACTACATGCACTGATTGGTGTGTTCTTATAAGAAGGGGAGTGGGCACACAGAGACCCCGTGTGAAGACACTGGCAGAGATTGGATCAGTGCATCTATAAGCCAAGAAATATCAAGGATTAGCAGCAGTGACCAGAAGCAGAGAGAGGCTACTTTGATTCTCCTTCAGAGCTCTCAGAAGGAATGAATCTTGCCCACACCTTAATTTTAACCCTTTGTCCTTCAGAAAAGTGAGAGAACAAATGCCTGCTGTTTAAGTCACTCGATTGGTAGCCAGTTGTTACAGCTACCCAAAAGAACCATTATGGATTGATTTGTAGCCCCCTCAAAATATGTGAGAAATTTGAACCTTGGTGGACATGATCCTGTTTGAAAAGAAGGGAGTTCTTTTGTAATATAAATGAGGCCGTATGGCCACTGGAGATCCCTTCATAGAGGGGTTTAGAAGAGGAGATGGGTCAGTCAGGGTGCGAGGTAGTACCGATGAAGAACACAGCTTTCCCCCAGATCCTGTATGCTTCCTCCCCCCAACTACCATGATCCAAATTCTACCTTGCAGGGCTGGATAGGGCAGAGGTTGTACACTGGTGCATATGGGGGCTGGAGGCACAGGGAATCCAGGGTGGATGATACCTTCAGGACCAAAGGTGTGAGGGGCGATGCTGGGAGAGTGGAGGGTGAGTGGGTTGGAAAGGGGGAACTGATTACGAGGATCCACATGTGACCTCCTCCCTGGGAGATGGACAGCAGAGAAGGGGGGGAAGGGAGACTCGGGATAGAGCAAGATATGACAAAATAACAATGTATAAATTACCAAGGGTACATGAGGGAGGGGGGAGCGGGGAGGGAGTGGAAAAAAAAAAGAGGACCTGATGCAAAGTGCATAAGTGGAGAGCAAATGCTTTGAGAATGATTGGGGCAGGGAGTGTGCGGATGTGCTTTATATAATTGATGTATGTATATGTATGGATTGTGATAAGAGTTGTATGAGCCCCTAATAAAATGCAAAAAAAATGATTAAGGCAAAGAATGTACAGATGTGCTTTATACAATTGATATATGTATATGTATGGATTGTGATAAGAGTTGTATGAGTCCCTAATAAAATGTTTAAAAAATGAGGCCATATGAGAATAGGCTTGAGCCTAAACCTAAACACTTCTGAGTTAAAGGCCAGGATAGACCCAGTAACACACAGTACGGGGAGAAAGATAGCGAGGAATGCCAAGGAACTTTCTGGTATCCACAAAGAAGGACCCTGACCTAGAGTCGCACCCCAAATTTGAACCTGTAAGCTCCAAAGCAGGGGGAAAAGTGTTTTAAGGCTACTGACTTGTTGGATAATTTTTGGTTAAGGAGATTAAGACAGAAACTTAAGACATCCTCCAATCCTTCCTCTGGCTTCGTTCCATTTTTCTCACATTCAAGAGTCCTCCTAGAGGATTCAGTCAGGTTGTTGTTGTTGTTGTTGTTCAGTGTCATAGGGAGGGTTTGGATTCATTGTGACCATACATACAACATAATCATACACTGCCCGGTCCTGTACCATTCTCACAGTTGTTCTTAAGTTTGAGCCCATTGTTGCAGCCACTGTGTCAATCCCATTTGTTGAGGGCTTTCCTCTTTTTCATTGCCCCTCTACTTTCCAGAACACGATGTCCTGCTCCAGGGACTGATCTCTCCGGACAACATGTCAATGTTAAGGCGAAGTCTCATTATCCTTGCCCTGAGGAACATTCTGGCTGTACTTCATCCAAGTTAGAGGGGTTTGTTCTTTTGGCAGTCCATGGTACATTCATTACTCTTTTACATCACTACTAATCAAATATATCTATTCTTCTTTGGTCTTCCGTATTCAGTGTTCAACTTTCACATGAATATGAGACAGTTGAAAATACCATGGCCTGGGTCAACCCGCCCCAGTCCTCAAAGTAATCTCTTGCTTTTCAACACTTTAAAGAGGTCTCGTGTAGCAGATTTGACTAGTGAAATGTGTCATTTGTTCTCTTCTCTGCTGCTTCCATGAGAATTGATTGTGGATTCAAGCAAGACAAAATCCTTGACAATTTCGATCTTTCCTCCATTGATCATGATGTTATCAATAGGTCCAGTTGTGAGGGTCTGGGCTTTCTTTACATTGAGTCATAATCCAAACTGAATGCTTTAATCAATCCTTCATCTTCATCAGCAAGTGAATCAAGTCCTTCTCATTTTCAGCAAAATTGTGTCATCTGTATAATGCTGGTTGTTAATAGGCCTTCCTCCAACCTGATGCTCCATCAGGCACTGCCCCTTAATGAGTTTAGGTCATGAAGGATAGTCCTCCATAGGCACATTGATTATTACACTACCACCCTCACATAATAAATTCAGAGAGAGAAAATTTCCCCAAAGCAATGGAAAGCTTACTAGAGAAGTGGAGGGTGCTAAAAGCCAAAGGTGACACAAACCGGAAATCAATACTAGTTTTCAATACCTGCAGTCATCTAATAGTTCACTGCACTATCTAAGGAAAGGTGAGGAGAACTGGGGCAATTCCATTAAAAAAAGACAATGCAGGGTATATAAGTCTGTCATTCCTCTGGAGAAGAAAAACACATAGTTGGGTTGTAGAGCTTTGTTTGCTAATCAACCGAATGTAGTTGTAAGGCAGGGGTGTGCGTGTACGCGTGTGTGTGTGTGCGTGCGTGTGTGTGTGTGTGTTGAAGGGAGGGGCTTGCCATTCTATTTCATAGCCAGGAGAAAGATGAGCCTCTTCCCATATCTTTTGCTCTGTGGCAAGTTACTGATGTACAAGGAACTTTTATTTGACAAGGACATTGCCGAGAAAAAAACGGGAAGCTTGTGTTCATCTCTGCTGAGAGGTGGAGTCAAAGAGATGGGCTTTATGACAGACACCCTGATCGTGCAACCAAACTATGAAATGGCCTCATACATTCAACACACATTTGCCGCACCTCCCCAGTGTGCTGCCCAGATATTACCAGGCAGAGTGTTTTATGGGCAGCATTTTAGAGTTAGGCAGGCAGAGGGAGTGTCTTTGTGGGTGTTGCCTTTACCAGTCCTTGGATTTTTCTGGGACAGGCATGCCTTTTTCCTCTAAAGTAACTGATCGCGTGTAAAGAAGGCGTCTCCTCAGTAAGACGGGTTGAACCAAACCCAACCTATGACAATCATCTCAATTGGAACACATAGCGACCGTATACAAATACCCGTAGGGTTTCCAAGTTTGTAACTCTTTTGGGGGGTCAACTACCATATCCTTCTCTTGCAGAACCACTACACAGTTGAGCGTTGTGTTAGCAGCTGAATGCTTAATCACTGTGCCCATTTTGTTTGCTGAGCCGCCCTCAAAACACTGAACAGTTTTTCTGGGTACCAAGTATGTCCACTTCTATATCTGGCCTAGGGTGTTTTCTCCAAGTTGATAGGAGGTGCAAATCAGCTACTAGGGGTTTGGCAGAGTCAGTATGGAAACTGGGAGGGTGTGTGAAATTTGAACCAGAGTAGAACAATTCCAAGACACTTCCTAGGGATTCCTGGCATATAATATGCAAATGATAGTCAAGATATATAACTGTGTCTCTGTTCTTGGTTCTGTCAGTACCTGGTGTGGCCACAAAGGAGAAACCTGGTCTCCTGCTATTTTGAGCATCTAGTGTGAATGACAGGAGATAAGTCACATGCTAATGAACCCTGGTGGTGTAGTAGTTAAGCACCATGGTGCCCGGCTATCAAAGCATATAGCGTCTGGGGTCTTAAAGGCTGGAAGATAAACAGGGGGCCATGTAGCTAAGAAACAACAAAGTCCACATGGAAAAAGCACACCAGCCTACACCAACATGATCGCTGAAGACAAAGCGGGTGCATAAGCACATGTGAGCATGTTTTCTTGATGTGCACTCACCCTTTATATACAACTCTCTTATACATATGTGTTTCTGTGGATTTGTTTCTCGAATGCACCCAGACAAACGTAAGCAGCGTGGAACGCATTTAAGAAGCCTAGACAAGGGCAGGGCAGGATATTCGGAGGGACTGGATCCAGAATTGGAGAGGAAGGAGCCCTGGTGGCAAAACGGGCTGCTAGCTCGCTGTCCCAGGGGGGACAATGAGACTGCTGGCTCCCATGAAAATTTACAGTCTTGAAAACTCCATATAGGGTCACTGTGGTTGGAATCCACTGGACGGCAGTGACCTTTTGGGATTGAAGGTGGAAGCCACCAATGACTTCCTGCCATTGAGCCAAGGAGCCTCAGGAGAGTGTGTGAACTTCTGGAATGCAGTGAACAACCTCTGCACATCTGCTTTTCGTGCTGCCCAAGTCATGCCCTTGGCCTTTGCTTAAACATATTCATCCAGAAGTGAACCATCACAGCTGCTCTCTCGGGAAGCTGGGGGCTGAGCTCTCTGGTTCCACTCTGTCAGCATTTCTGGTCCGGGTACCTCCCCTCTTCCCCGGCACAGGCAATGTGCTTTTGGAAGCAGTGCTCCCTGGGTAGTGGGTGTGATTTGCCTCCTCTGGCCTAACATGATGAATGCTGAACTTTACCTAGCCCAGGGGAAAACTTATTATTTAAAGTAAGCTTTAGACAGAATCTTTAGAAAGAGAAATGGTTAACTTTATGTACACAATTACTCCCCAACACATAGGCTCAACCTCATAGGCTGTGGATGACCTTGAGCAGGTGCTCAGTCACAATGGTTTTCTATCAGGATTGAGAGTTCAGCTCTCTCAACTCTCCAACTGGTTATTAGCACCATAGTCTCGTTTCTATTTTTGTATTTACTTTGTTTTTAGGGGAAAAAGACTCCCAATCCAACTATATTTTATTAGGAACTCCTTTGCTAAGTTTTACACAAGAAAAAGGCACAAACTGCTGTTCTGGATGAAGGAGAGCATCCGCATGAGGCCACAATGGTGTTGGAAGGACCCACAGCCACAGTGACTTAAATAAAATGACACCCATTCTGTCCTGCTGACTCTGACTCATAGTGACTCTGTGTAGGGATCCTGAAGTTGCTACCTTTACAGGAAGCAATAACCTCATCTTTCTCCTGTGGAATGACTAGTGGCTTTGAACCAGCGACCTTGCTCTTAATAGTCCAACACTATCCAGCATTACCACCTGGGCTCCTGAAAACTTAAATAAGACATAGAAAACAAACAACTTTGTCACAAAATTGTGACTGAAGACAGATCAATTCCTGGAGTTTCAGGAGGGCCTGTGAGAGCATGAGCGGGACCTTCATTGGGATGTGCACACTACCGTATATCGTTGAGTGTGGCCCGGGGAGTGGACGCAAGCACACTGCCTGAGGGACAAGCTTTCCACTGCCAGTCAGAGTAGGAAAGAACTCAATGGCGGCTGAATCTGTGGCCCCTCAAAATGGATGTAGGGTCTCCACATCGACTCTCACTGTGAGCCACAGCCTATTGCTCAAAATTTAAGCTCAAATACGACTTAAACGCCAAACATTCTGTTTCCTTAAAATAGGGTACTGCCAGGATCAGCTAGAAGTCTGCATGACCTATGAGATCTCAACGCCGATCTCAAATCACTTCACATGATCCATTCTACCAGTCATGTCAAGGACAACTAGAGGTCTGCATGAGCGAGCCCAAATCGCCTCCTCACTTACCCATTCCAGAGGCTGTGCCTGTATAACCTATCGACTAACACATTCCCATATGCCGTGGTTATGAAACAAACCATCATGCTGGAATAAGGACCAATCACGATGCAAGGGTCAGGATCAATGGGAAAGCAAAATAGGGGCTGAGGGGAGCCAAGAGGGGTCGCTTCACTCAATCCCTAAACCTGATCTAATGTCACTAGACTGGGGTCTTCCTCACATCTCAAGGGCACCCGATTCATGATTGAAGTGAATTGTGCTTATTCAATCTTTGTTCTGCTTGCTGTCCTGCTGTGCTGCATCCTCTTCTTGCTTTTTTGTGCATGGCTCCCTCTGTTGTGGTGACAAATGGCTTGAGAGGGATTTGACATAGGGAGAAAGCCCACCCACATCAACTGTCACCAGAAGCAGAAACTAAGTCCATTTCTCTCACCTCACAGAACTATGCACACCAGACACTGGTAGGGCTGCCTGGGAGGGGAACCCTTAGTGCAGTGGTTCTCAACCTGTGGGTTGCGACCCCTTTGGGAGTCATATGACCCTTTCACAGGGCTCACCCAATTCATAACTGTAGCAAAATTACAGTGATGAAGTAGCAAGAAAATCATTTAATGGTTGGGGGAGGGGGGCATCACCACAACAAGAGGACCTGTATTAGGAAGGTTGAGAACCACTGCTTGAGTGTGTTTAGGACTTTGCTGCCCTCAAGGTCATCAGACATTCCTGAAGGCAGAGCCACTGCAGGAAGCCCTTCTGGGAAATGCCCTGAAGACAGGTCTCAACCAACTCCACCCTCACCCTCTGAGATCCTAATCATAGGACGCATGGAAATGCTCCCTGCCACTTCGAAGGCTGTAAGTCCATGGGAGCAGAAAGCCTCCTCTTTCTCCCTTGGAGTGGTGGCTGGTGAGTTCAAACTGCTCACTTTCTGGCTAACATAACGCACAGCCCAGCTCCCCCTGAGCTCAGTTTGGTTTGCCGCACAGCACACATTGTTTGGAACCTTCTGAAATAGCTATGCACATGTGCAGGTTGGGGGGATTTCGCACAAGATGCAGTTTTCCACCCTCTCTTGGCAAAAATAATTTTTGCAAAAGGCTTGTATTCTCTTCTGGATCTGAGTAGCAGCTACTCTCATGAAGTCATAGCACATACATTCATGCTACAGTCCTCCCACCTCCCTAATATCTTACGCCGAGTCTGCTCCATGCTTTTCTGTGTCCTACATGGCAGCTGTAGGCACCCAAGGCATGGGCTCTGCAGCCTGGGTGCAAATCTCTCCTTCCCACTTCCTCACTGTGTGGTCCTAGGCTCATGACTTTATCATTCTGTGCCACTGATTTTTCATCTGTAAAAGGAGGCCAAATAGAGTCCACACATAGGCTTGTTAAGTGGAATAATTGAATTATTATACACAAAAAGCTTAGAACGGTGCTTGGCATCTTGCAAATACTATTAGGTGGTTTAGCATAGGGACTGGGTCATCCATTACATATGCTCAGGTTCAAACTTCCGGCCAGGAAGGGGTGGTACACCTAGGTGGGCATTACACCTGGATTGGCCCATCTGGGCCAGGTGAATTCAATCCAGCCATTGGGGTTGACCATGACCGTCAACCATGCCTCCCTATGGAGGAATTGAAAAGGCAGGATCTTGACCGCTCCGATGTCTCCCTTCACCCACTTTTCTGTTGTCCGTCCCCCAGAGAGGAGGTCACATGTAGATACTTGTAATCAGTTCCCTCTTTCCAATCCACCCTCCCACAACCCTCTCAGTATCACCACTCACAAATTATCAAGGTTTCTTTAGGGATGGGGGAGCGGGGAGGGAGGGGAGAAATGAGGACTTGATGCCAGGGGCTTAAGTGGAGAGCAAATGTTTTGAGAATAATGAGGGCAATGAATGTACAAATGTGCTTTACACAATTGATGTATATATGGATTGTGATAAGAGTTGTATGAGCCCCTAATAAAACGATTTTTAAAAAAAGAAAAAAAGGCAGGATCCCGGAGCCCACTGAGTGACTTTCTCTCCAGCAGCTTCTAGGTAGGCTGTGCCCCGTGAGGGGCCCTGAGGTGCCTGTGTAAACCTGAAACTTCTTCTCTCAAAAAACCCACTTGGATCACAATCCAGGCTTCGAATTGAATTCTTTCTCGCGCGAAGCCAAGGCCTGAGGTATATCTCTCCCAGGAGAGATCTAACAATAGTATCTCTTATTATAGCATTAGGAGCCCAGGTGGTGTAGTGGACTGTGCATTAAGCTGCTAATAGCAAGGTCGGGGGTTTGAACTGACTAGCCCGTCCGTGGGAGAAATATGAGGTTGTCTATTTCTGTAAGGCAGTGGTTCTCAACCTTCATAATGCCCCCACCCTTTAATACAGTTCATGTTGTGGTCACCTGCAACCATAAAATTATTTTCATTGCTACTTCATAACTGTAATTTTGCTATTGTTATGAAATGGTTGACCCCTGTGAAAGGGTTATTTGATCCCCAGAGGGGTCGCGACCCACAGGTTGAGAACCGCTACTGTAAGGATTTAAAGTCTCAAAACCCCAAAGGGGCAGTTCTTTGTCCTATTGGGCCGGTATGAGTGGGAGTCAATAAAATGGTAGTTAGGTTTTTTTCTGCATCAGTATCAGATTCTGGTGGCAATCTTAGTCATCACGCATTGTGGTGTGGTTTGAACTCTGGTAGATCTGTGGGAAATGACTGCCCTGGTTTGAGGTGAGGGCCACGGTGCTTCAGTGGTAGATCTCTCATCGTCTTTCACCGGGAAGACCCGGGTTCGATTTGCAGCCAATGTGCCCCAGACTGTCAGTGAAAGTTTGTGTGTTGCTATGACACTGAGCAGGCTTCAGGGATGTTTCCAGACTGAAATAGAATAAGGACGAAAGACCTGATTATCTCCATCCACACATCGACCTATGGCCCTCCACAGTTGGCTTCCCTTCCCAGCCCTGGTGATAGCACAGACTGGCATAGTTTGCTCCGCTTCCCATGAGGTGTCCATGAGAGGCTGACTCGACAACCACGGTCAAGATCAACAGCTTGAACTCCTTTCTGGGTCTACAGAAGCAAGAACAACCTTCTGAAAGGAGGTCGCATTGCTATTTGGGACTGGGAGAATGCCTTTGTGACAAGGATTGTGCTCTGGATCCCAAAGGCGACTTTTAAACACAGCCACATAGCAACTCCGGAAATTGCCATAGCAGAAGCCAGGTTTAAAAAAAAAAAAAAAAGTTCTACTGGCTTGCTCAAAGGAGGCCAGAGTTGGATGGGGGTGGGGTGGGGTGGGGTGGGAGACTTCTCTAAAAATGAACAAATTTGTTTGCTTACATATCTGTCATGTCTTTTGGGCCTGAAAGAAAGGGGGGGAAAAGCAGACGAGAGGAGGAAACGGCGACTGACAGTCATCTTGTTGGTATTCCCACAGCATCCCCTCCTTAGGCACTTGCTGCCATCTCATCCAACTCCACTCAGTATATTTTCACCCAGCAATGATGCAGAAATGTCTGTGTACTCCAGTGTTATTGTAGTCGGGCAGCGTTTACGGGTTTGACTTTCAACTCAGCATGGCAAGACGTCTAGAAGCAATTATAACCAGCACCTGCTCTGTCTGTGCGGTGGGCAGGCAGTGACGGATCCCCAGCTTCCAGAACACTAGTGCCCCCTCCCAGCTCAGGATAATGACGGTGACACTCGGCCTCCTTGTTGTCTGGGGGAGCTCTAGGAGCTCTCCTCTGAAACCTCATATTATTGGCATTTCTTTGAGTGAACACATCAAATTAGTGACTTTTAAAGAAGGTGTAGGAGATGATTATTGGTGACAAGACAAGCCTCAACCACTTCCAGAGAGCATGTCTCCTAAGTGCAAAGTATGGAGAGGGAGGAAACAATTGACCACAAATGGAACAGGCTCTGAATCTCGCCACACAATGTATGTGCATGGTCACTGAGGCACCAACATTATGGCTGGAGGACGGATATGGTTTGTGCAGCCGTGATTGCCATCCAGAACGTGTCGTGCTATTGTGAAAAACGATTTTTTTATTCTGAGCAAATCTCTGCTTCCACTTGCTTTAATGCTTCGCCAGAGAGCCAGGGACTCTGGGAGGGGTGGGGACGCACAGGGCTGGGCTGACCTCAGGAACTCATGTGTAAAGGGCTTTTTCTCACTTGGAAGCAGGCTGGGTTCACAGCTGTTCTTTCTGGTAAAGCTTGTTTCTGAACCTTGCCACGTCTGAGTCCGAAGAGGGAAATGAAGGTGACAAATGCTGCGAGGAGCCCTGGGCACATCTTGGCTATGGTCCTGCTTAAGTCTGTTTCATTTGAATCCCAGTTTTACCTTTCCTCCTTTCTGGGTTCCGAAGCATCAGATGGGTGCCAAACGCTTCCACGGACAACTAAAGCTGAACAAGGTGCAGGCAGATGAAGAGCAACGGGAGGTTGGTGTTTGGGAGAATGAATACTTGGGCTTCCTAGGCCAGTCCAGCTGGTGGTTAGAGCCCTGTTTCAGATTCCACTGAAATCTCCTAGTGTCCAAGGACCAAGTGGCCCCTAAGTCCAGAATTTCTGTTACATGTCTCACCAAGGAGAAGCTGGGCCAAAATGCATTGAAGAATAAAGCAGGAGCTTGGCTTGTGAATCCACTCTCTGATTCTGAAATTTCAAAGGCTCCGTGCACAGACATTTCAACACTGAAAGCACAGCAGGGAAAATCAAAGACTTGGGCTTCCTCCTTGCCCCTCTTTTAGGGCTTTTATGGTTTTCCAAGGCGCCTCCCAAAGCCGAGTGTTGTATAGGTCATGTTTAAAAATGTCGTAGTTCTGAGGGACTTGCTGCTCTGCTCTCTTTTGCAAGGAGACCCGGTTTCTTGTCTTGTGGCCAAACACAGAGCACAGATGTCTGTGGGCCCCCTCCCTTTCCCCTGACCTTTGCTCTCTTCTCTGGATACCCTACTGACCTGTTCTCCCTTACAAGATCTGAACTGCTCACACACTTCGTTAAATTCTCATCCTAGCGAGAAGCATCCGAGCATCTTATTAGAGCCTGTATGAGTTCTGTTCTGGATGCCTATTTGTGTAACTTCAGGTCTCTGGCATGGAAACGTCCCATGCCCACAGACCCACACAGGTAATATAAACTCCAACAGTAGTTTAAAGTTTAAGGTGGTCACAGGGAACACTGGGGCCCGTGTCTCCTGGTGAACCCCTCAGGCTGTCTAAAGGGGCTAGTTCCATCTCAATGTAGCCATGCAGGAATGTAGACCGGTTAGGTAGCAAGACAAGGGGTTGTTCCTCTCCATGCTTAGGGGGCCCCCTACAGGAGGTTGGAAGCCAATGCGGGCTAAGCCCAAGCCAGGAGAGCTTAATTGATGCCTCCCAGCTGAAAGCCCTTACAAGGCTGGAATCTGGAGACCACCGCCCCTTCCCTTCAGCTGCTTCTCTGCCTTCCACTCAGCAGGGCTGAGTGTGCAGTGTCATGAGGGTGCCCGTGTTCAGTTTAGTGTAACGCCGGAACCTTCTTCTCTCATGTCTATAAACCCACTCGGATTACCACCCAGGCTTTGGTGTGAATTTCTTTCCAGTGTGTAGCCAAGGACCGAGACATTTCCCACCCGAGAAACCTAACAGACCCAGACTTACAATAAACCCATATTTGTATTTATAAGGCAAGAGGTGACCAGGTCTAGACAACAATGGTGAAGAGGGCCCTGGGTTTGAGAAAGATTCTGAAGTAGAATCCATAACCCTTAGAAATGGATTGGCCTTAGGGGAGTGGCAAAGAGGGCTGGATTGAGAAAGTCTCTGGCATCCAGTTCTGACTTGACTTCTGGATCCTGAATCCTTCAGGGCCATGGCCTTGCCCTCCATCCAGACCTTCCAATAGCCATCTTCTCAGAGCCTTGTTAAGTTCTCATAATACATTACACCTGCCATCCTGTGAGCAGCTACCAAACCCAGGCACTTTTTTCAAAGACAAGCTCGCTCTCTCTACCCCTAAGAGCAGGTAGTTTGGGGATGATGGATATGAGATACCACAGAAGACAAATCTGTTATCTTCCATGGTGCACAGAACATGCTGTCACAACCAGGACTCGTGACAATCCCTCAGTTTCCTAAATTGCTTCACTGCTACTTTTAATTAAGCCTCATTAGATTGTCATATCTTGATAAGAGGGATGACCCTGAACTAGATGCATAAATTAAAGCTATCCTCATCCTGTGCTTTTATATGAATGTGTTAATTATTTTTGTGATTAGGGAGAATAATGGAGGGATGGAGCAATACCAAACGGAGTTTGACAAAGTGTTGGTGTTTGCTGCGGCAAACGTGGTGCGTGTCAGACACAATCCGTCACCCAGTGAGTCTGCCATTAACACCAAGGGACAAAGGTAGGATTCCCTGTAATAAATAACCTTCCTCCCAGATGCTAATGGAGACCCAGCAGGACCCACTGTTGTGTTGTCGCAGTTGTACACGGGCCCTTAGAGGAGACAGAGCTGGTGTTTGAAACGAGTCTTGTTTGCCCCCAGTTGGCTCACACATTTGTTTCTTAAATGGCATAATCACTAACATTTAAACACAGGGTGATGTCACGTAACAATCTGCAGCTTCTGAGAAATGGAGAGGCCCGACTTTGCTGGTTGACAGTGCAGAGGGACTGGGGGAGCAGTCAGATATGGTGATCAGAGTTTGGAATCCTTGCTTTCCAAGTACATGTGTCAAGGAGTTCAAGGGTTCAGAAATTTAGGAGGGAAGTTCCAGAAGACAAGTTTGTGTGGTCGATAATAAACCAATATAGGGGTTGAGATTTCAATCTGTTGGCTATGTTTTTTGTGCTTGGTAGCCAACCAGCCCAGAATTCCTGACCTCGCCGACCTGTGAAACAAGGACCATTCCAGAATGAAATAGAAGCAAGCACGGAAGCGAGGGCATCCATTACCCCGAATGCATAAGGGTCAGGAACTAAGTGCTTTCTGTAGAACAGCTCCAGAAGGCAGACCTTTGGCTGGAAAACCTGTTAGGGAGCTAGCATAGGGACTGGCAGGCCTATTACACATGCTCAGAGGTCCGAGCTACCGGCTCATGAAGCAGTGGCTCACTGCATGCTCAGCAGTTCAGGTTTCCAGCCAGGAGGGGGAGCTATGCCTGGGTGGGGCTGTACCTGCATTGGCTCACCTAGGCCAGGTGAATTCAATTCAACAATTCAGCCAATGGGGTCGACCCACGTCATCGACCACGCCTCCCTAACCGCTCATAAAACTCACGGGGATCCCAAACCAGGCCTCGCCGTGAGCTGTTTCTCGCGTGGAGCCATGGACCGAGGCACACCTGTCCCCGGAGAGGTCGAAAAGAAGCGGTGCTGTGTGATTTGGAGCTATGAGGTAAGCCGGCCCCAGGAGTGGGCCCTCCCATGTTGGTCTCACGGATTGGGGGCCCCTCTGGGCTCCTTTTACCTCACCACCCTCGGGAGAATTGTTGGGTTGAATTCACGGTGTTCGTCTTTGTGCCGTTTCTTGCTGGTGTCCGTCTTTGCGCCGTTTCTTCCTGGTGTTCGTCTTTGCGCCGTTTCTTGCTGGTGTCCGTCTTTGCGCCGTTTCTTGCTGGTGTGCGGGACTTGACGTGCCTGCTTTCCCAGGAACTCGCCTGCCTTCCCGGGCTGCATTTGTGAGGGGGCTGGGATGCTGCTGCCTGGAGGCTGGGAGGATTTTGACTCCAAAAGCCTTCTCGAGGCTCAGTGTATAAGGTTTATTTGGACGTGAAAACAGAATCAAAGATGCAATTAACGAAGTTTTAGAAGCAGGCTTTATTGAGAAGCTTGCGGGCAGGTTCAGCAACTCAGGGTATTGAGCTATTGAAGCCGCGCAGGGGGAAAAAATCCTGGCAGCGTTTTTATGCCCACTGCTGGCAGGCACAGCTG
Source organism: Tenrec ecaudatus (assembly GCF_050624435.1). Taxonomy (NCBI): domain Eukaryota; kingdom Metazoa; phylum Chordata; class Mammalia; order Afrosoricida; family Tenrecidae; genus Tenrec; species Tenrec ecaudatus. The sequence goes on from NW_027459479.1 coordinate 1,202,795, forward strand.
GGGAGGATCAAAGCTGGGGAGGATCTGCGCACACAGGTGCTTCAGAAGGGAGAAGGTCGTTAATCTTACCTATATGTCAGGGACGCGTGGAGTGACCATATCTTCAGAAAACATTCTGGCTTTGTGACGAGCTGGTTCCAGGAATTTGGGGTTGAGCTGGGGAGGGGAGGTCGGTTAGGGGTCAGCCTTGAGAGCTAAGATGGAGGTGCAGGACTCAAAATGGAGTCTGTTGTGCCAAGACTGGGAAACAGTGTTGTGCCGCGGCTCCGGCAAACAGCAGGCCTGGGGGCGCCTGCGTCCACCCTGTTGGTTTGGGCAGGACTCTGGCTGGGTGGCCGGCTCCAGGCTGGCTTTCGGCTAGGCCGCAACCTGGGGCCTCCATTTTCCCAGCCACGTGACTCCACTCACAGGCAGAATGGCACCACCTGTGTCTGTTGTAGCTACACTCCATTCCCAGACAGCAAACCGCCCAGACTGCCGGAAAGTTCAGCAGAACAAGTTTCATTTCCTGCTCAGGGACCAGACCATCAGCTCTCTTGAGGGGAGACTGAGCGGCCCCCCAGTCTAATTTTCCAAAGGTTTTTATACTTTTGCAATGTGCAGGTGTGCAAGCAGGCAGAGCTCAGAAGCGAGGTATTGTGGTTAGCCATTCTTAGTTGAACCAAAACTGCTCTGGTCGTTCTCGAAAGCCTTCTGAACATCCATTTCCTTCTGTACGTTCCCTTGGGCTATGTCTGCACAGCCTAACTCCCCAGTATCAGCTAGTTCATTGGCAGTTCATAGCTAGTTTATTTACCATTCATAATGGCTTCTGAAAGCTCAAAATGACTTCTCTTGTCAAGGCTACTTAAGCTTTGCCCAGAGCTGCTATATACTCTCCTGTTCTTAGCCAAGTTCAAATCATTGAATCTTCGGTAGCCAGCCCAGTGTATGGTGGGCTCAGCACTAAGAGTTTTGTGGCTTGTACTTTCTGTGTAAGGAATGCCACTAGCTTATTGGTTATTACTGGGCCAAATGTGAGGCTTAGCAGGAGGAGGATTAGGGGCCGGCTAGGGCCGTTCATAGGGTAGTTAGCCAGGCTGACCAATTAAGTAGCTTTTCAAACCAATTGGTTCCTCCATTTCTTTTCTTGACTCTTTGTTCTAATCCTTTCCTAACCAGGGCTCATCTATCTTTATTGATTCCCGAATGCTTTGCATAGAATTAGTTTCTCCCAATGCTGTGCACAGCATTCCTTATTTCCAAAAGAGCAAGTCAAGCCCTCGGCGGGTTTACAACACAACTGCTACAAGGGAGTCTAGGGATCTTTCTAAATGGGAGACAGGTTTTTTTTTAATCCCTGTAGATCTAAAGCAATTTGCTGACTAAGAGTCTGATAGTTTAAGTTTCCTTGTATTAAAGCAACTGACCCGACTGCAGCTAATCCCATAATCCCAAGCCCTGTTACCAGTGGGACCAATACTGGGGCTCTTTGAACTCATCCGGAAATTCCAAAGTTATCCCTACACCTCCTTCACCAGAACACAGGTACACTTGAGGAGTAACATGCACTAGCACACAAATACCCGGGGAAAAGAGACAGGGTGTTCATCCTGTGGAACAAGTAAAGCAAGTACTCATTGGAGCAGATAACAAATTAGGATCAACATTTGGTTCAATGGGAACAGCTTGAAGGCAAAAATCTCGATATCTTGATATATTAAAGGGATACTTAGATGAATAAAAACACAGACTTGCCCTTGCAAATCTTTTAAAGTGAGCTTAGACTTGAGTCCATACTAACATCACCTATAGACTGCTGCTTCGTGTAATCCTTTTTACTAACATTTCTAATTGGATTACACTCTGTACCAATAGTGCTATTTGTACCTGTGCCTACATAGTAAGGGGAAGCAGCGTTCAGACAAAGCCAACAATCAGCTGTGAGGTGAGGATTTGAGTTCATAAATTGGAATACAGCATCCCGAGAATCAAACACAGAACCTTGAGGTGGCTCCTGAATGAGAAGGGCCCTGTGAGTTGGGCTGGCAGTGAACGGGAAAGTTACTGGAGAGTCTGGAGGGTGCGGCAAAGGAATCTTAATGACACCAGCTGTAGCTCTTCAGGATTTATCCCGAGGTTTGGGCCTTTGTACGGATGGCAGGTTGCCATATTTTACTTTGCTGGATAGAAAAGGTTTCCCGGGATCTCTATCATTTACATAATGTTGAATTCCCCATGTTTTCCCGGTGAACCCAATAACGCTTGAATCCAATTCTTATTGGGTTATATTTGGAAACCATACACGTAGTGGGATCAAACCCTTCCGACTTGAGTCTCATTCTTGTAAAAATAATAGGGTCATCTTTAACAAGTTTCCACCCTGAAAATGATGGTTTCACAACCCCAAGCTGCGCAATGGTAATGTCCCTCCCCTTGGCAGTTAGGGAGTCCATGAGCCGGGCATATATAGACATGGTTTGTTTGGAGCGTTCTTTCTATAGAGGGTATTCCGCACCAATAGGACGGGATTCGAGTATAGGTCCCATTGTGCCCTTTACCTTTAAAGGATCCAGAATGCCAATTCTTTCCTAGCAAATCAAACAAATCAAAATGAAAACAGGGGGTCATACCCAGTATAAGAGGTTACATATTCACTGCTGGAGGTTAGAATAGCAGTCCACAGATGTGTTTGTGCTTGGGGGAAACACTGGGTGTTGTCAGCAATACTCAGAGAAAAACAATTAAGTTCTGTAAAGCCTTAATTTTGAGGGATTTTCCGTCTTTCTCGGTGTCCATCTTTTCAGGATATGCTCAGGGAGGGCTTTTTTTAAAAAAATTATGACTGAGGAATACACGGCCCCCTCCCCACTATTTTAACAGCAGTTGGTGTTGTAAGTATCACTTGGTATGGGCCAGTCCACCTAGGTTCTAAGGTGTCAGGTTGGTGCTTCTTTACCCATGTCCAGTTTCCTGGTTGCACGTTGTTGGCTGCCTGTTCCCTTTCCCTTGGTTAGACCCAAAATGAAGGTGTCAGAGCAGATGATTTGTCTCTCACCTGTTGCACAGCCTGCAGGCACTCGATGAGGGAACGATTAGTGACTTCCATTATTTCTACTTCTTTCAATCTTGGGAGGATTTGGGGAAGGTCTGCCAAACATAAATTCAAATGGGGTCATGCTATTCACATAGGGAGCGCATCGGACTTGAAGTAGGGCAAAAGGTAAAGTAAGGATCAACCCAGTTCTCGCCAGGTCCTAAATGCAACTTAATGAACAATTCCTTTAGGGTTCTGTTTATTTTTTCTACTTGCCCTGAAGAGCTTCCAGTTAATATTTAGAAGCATTGCTAAGACTTTAGTAATTTGAGCAATAAATGTTGGGCCATTGTTGGACCCCAAGGTGGTGGGAAGGCCAAATCTAGGGACAATTTTAGTTACTAATAATTTACACACAGTGGCAGCAGTTTCCTTCTTTGTTGGGAAGGCTTCCACCCATCCAGAACAGGTGTCTACGAACACCAGCAAATATCGGTAGCCATACTTTCTAAGTTTGATATCCATAAAGTCCACCTCCCAGAATTCTCCTGGACTACTACCTCGAGCTCGTGGTTGGGGTTGCTCCTTTTCTTTCTGGGGTTGTTTACCCGAGCACAGTGCAATCAACGGTGGGTGACATCTGCCACCCAGTGTCCAAGCCTGGGTATGTAAAAGTGCCTGAGAAGCAACTGAGACAGTTTAGAGAGGATCCCAAATGCATACCTTCATGTAGTCCTTGAGTCAGATCTCTCCCAGAGCTTCTGGCATGAATCTTCTTCCATCAGGATGGAGCTGCCACCCTGGATGCTCCCAGTCTTTTTGGCAGGCCAGCTCTTGGCTTATCTTTAGATCATTTTCTGAGTATGTAGGTTGTGGCTGTAACACTGGGGATGGCATGGTCACAGCCACTACCTTGGGGATTTGTGGTATAGTCCTGGCATTCGAGATCCACCGGTCCGGGGGACTGGTTAGGCGTGGTTCAACCATAGGTCCCCCTACCACAGCAATATCCTGTCCCAGTGTAAGCTTCCTAGCTTCTATGACTAGGATGGCCGTGGCAGCCTCAGCTCGCATGCAGCTCAGCCATCCTGCAGCTACAGAGTCCAGTTTCTTTGAAAGATAAGCCACAGGTCTCTTCCATGGCCGCAAGTTCTCAGTTAGCACTTCTTTAGCTGTGCCTCTGGGCTCACATAGACAATTGGAAGGGCTTTACTATGTCTAGTAGGGCAAGAGAGGTTGCCCATATGAGCGAGCGACTTTTAAAAGGATCCAAACGCTTGTTGTTCTACTTCAGTCCATTTAAGTTCTTTTTCCTTTCCCCAGTACTTGCATATAGGGGTTTCGTTGTTTTTGCAAATCCCAAATTCCACAAAGGACAGTACCCCACAGCTCCTAGAAACTCTTGCAACTGCCTGTTAGTCTCAGGGACTGGATTTTGAGGATCGCCTCAATGCAGCTGGGGGACAAGGTCCGTTTTCCCTCCTCCAGTTGGTAGCCTAGGTATACAGCTTTATGGACACACAGTTGAGCCTTTCTTGCAGATACCCTGTACCCCAATGGGCCAAGGACTATTATCAGGTCCTTGGTAGCCCGTTGGCATTCCTCCAGGGTTTCGGAGGCCAGGAGGAGGTCATCTGCATACTGGAGCAAGGTGGTTTGGGGGTGTTCCTCCTTGTGTCCCTGTAAGTCTTCACTGGGTTGATGTGCAGGGGACATGGGTATGGAGAACAAAGCATCCTTTAAGTCCAAAACAGTATAACAAATTCAGTTTGACGGGATAGTACTCAGGAGGGTCTCGGGGTTTGGCACGTGGGGTGGCCAGTTTCTATCCTCTCATTTGCCTCTCTGAGATCCTGCACCGGTTGGAAGTCCTCAGTTCCCGGCTTCTGCATTGGCAGCAAGGGAGCATTCCATGTGGACTTGCAGAGGACCCAAATGCCTGTCCTCTTTAGTCTGCAAATGGGAACAGAAATAGCCACTTTTGCTATCCAGGGAGTAGGGTTAGCTTGACACACCAGTGTAGCTGAGCTCAGAAGTTGTACGACCCCAGGCACCTGAAGTTCAGAAAGGTCTGGCAGGTTGTTCTCTGCCCAAACAAAAGGAATATCTTTTAGTGATTTATCAAGAAGTTCCTTTGAGGAGGTCTCTTCTGCTCCTTGATAAAACACATATCACTCTGACATTGGAGTGGTGAGCAAAACTTTTGGCTTTTCAAGTTCAAGGGTTAAGGTGGTTGTAGCAGATGAGAAAGTAATTATGGCTGCCACTTTTCATAATAAGTCACGATCAATTAGGGGAAAGGGGCATTGAGGCATTACCAGGGTGAGCGTGTAACTGTCTCTTGTGCTAAATCTGTTATTCTGGCCGTTGTCCATGGGTGTGCTTGGGTCTGCCCTGGGGCCCCTGTAATGAAAGCCTTTCCTTTTGACAAGGCACCTGTAGTCTTTTCTGAAACCAAGAAGGTGACCCCTTTGTCCACCTAGAAATTTACTGGCTGGCTCCCTACATGGAGAGTGAGCATGGGCTCTTTGGGGTCAAGTGAAACAGAGCCTGGACACCTTTATTCAGCTTCGAGCATTATTGTCTGTAGCTTCGATTTTTCTAGGCGAGGACTAGGCCCGTTCTCTCTAGTGGTGGCTCGTCCGCCTCTCCTGGGCTTTTCAAGGCACTGATTTTTCCAATGTCACTGTTTTGTATAGTAGGTACATGGATACTTCCTCAGGACTAGGCGAGTGAGAAGCGGGGTATTAGGGTTAGCCATTCTTAGTTGAACCAAAACTGCTCTGGTCGTTCTCGCAAGCCTTCTGAACACCCATTTCCTTCATGACATTCCCTTGGGCGACGTCTGCACAGCCTACCTCCCCAATATCAGCTAGTTCATTTACACTTCCTAGCTACTTTATTTTCTTTTCATGGTGGCTTCTGTCAGCCCCAAATGGCTTCACTCTTGTCAAAGCTGTTTCAGCTTTTCCCAGAGATCCTACACAGTCGCTATTGTAGCCGAGAGGTAACAAGATCTGTGACCATGGCCAAGATGGCACCCACCAGTCCAAATGTGGAAGGGCGCTGCCTAGGGAGCTGGGTGAAGAGGCCTGGGAGTTAGCCCTGCCTGGTCCCGGGAGCCCAAAGTTTCCCTTTTCCCCTCCATTCCCTTTGCTTTTCTCCTGGTTTTTCAAACAAGCTGCTCTAGCCCTATAACGCCAAGCACAAAATTGTCATAATTCTTAATGAAAACGTATCTGGTACCCAAATTATAAATGTGACAATTTGGTCACATTTCAAAAACACTGAAAATTTTATGCTTTTAAAATATATTTTGAATGTCATATATATTGATAACTATGAAAGTAAATAATAAAAACCAAAAAATATATTTCCAAAATTTAAAACTTGAGGCGTTATAGGGCTAGTGTTCTTCCAGATTTGGTTTGTTCCTTCTTACAGGCTGCTTTTCCGTGGCCCAGGCTTAGGCCAATGGCGTTCGGAAGCCTAGGCGGAGTCACTGTTATTTAGGCTTTCAGCGATGCTGCTTCAGGCACTTTTGGGGACAGCTCTTACTTAATACACAGCTCCTCTGCCATGATGTTCCAGCCAGAAATTCCAATTTCCCTTAAGGTTCCCTGAGCTGCCACGTGTCCCTTCCCTTGAGAGATTTGAGCATCAGCCCCACCAGCAGGCGTCTTGGAGGGCCTTGGGGCCATCCCAAGCAGTGGTCCTCCTAGCCTGTTGTCCAGAAAAATGGTTGGACCCAAAGGTCGCCCTCGGCGACTAGTCCTTGACCCCTTCCCTCGGGCTGAGGCATGAGATTCAGGGCAACCCAGGGGTGTGCTCTCAAGTGGGGGTTATTGACCTGGAGGCAGCAAGCTGTCAATCGCCTCCTTGTTTTGTGCTTTCTAGATGGGACTTAGCAGCTTGATGCTCAGGAATTGCCCCCTTGCATGAATCGTGTCCAATTGGGATAGAGTTGATACAGAGAGGCTGGGCAAACAAAAGCTGATAGATTCACTTTGCAACTCTATTTGGCCACAGTATCGTTTTGAGAAAGGAGAATGGTGGGCAGAGAAGGGTACGCTTTCCCTTCCAACCGTGATTCACCGGGAACAGTTCGGTAGAGTGCCGGGAAAGTGGGCGGAGATGCCAGAACTTAGAGCATTTCTCCTCTCGAGGAGCAGTAGGAGACCTTCATCCCCAGTGCACCCAGGAACCCCTAAGGCTGGCGTCCTCAAACTGTGGTCCATGGGGCACATGTGGCGCGATGCCATTTATCCCACCCTCGGGCTGTTTTTGCTGCCACTGCCTGTCCTGCTTAGCAGCCGACTCGTGCAGTGTGCATAGGAATTTGTCCATAGGTTTTTTGAAAACCATAGTCTGGCCCTCCAACGGTCGGAGAGACAATGAACTGGCCCCCTGTGTAAACAATTTGAGGACTCCTGCCCTAAGGGATCCTGGACTTCAGGTCACTATTGTCCCACCCCTGAACCCTCCCTGAACATTCTACCCCTAGTAGAGGCACCAGGGGCACTTGGTCCCCGGGTAACTTACAAGCCTTTTACTCAAATGGAACCCGAGAAAATTAAAAATGACACAGGCAGTTACTCTACTTTTGATCCCTGTTGAATCCGCCTGTAGCATCCCAATATTACAATTTAACCCTATAACACCGAGCATGACCTTTCCCTAACATTTAATCAAATGAATATAAATGTATATATATTGATAACTATGAAAGTAATGAATCAAAACGAAATTTTTTTTGCCCAAAAATTTAAAAGTGAGGCGTTATAGGGTTAAAAAGAAGGATGGTTCTTATCAGAGGGGCCAATGCCTTAGGATCATAAGTGAAGCGGTGATCCCACTGCACCCAGTAGTGCCCAAACCCTGGACCCCGCTAGGGGAAATTGTGAATGCTTTTACCCCTGTGCCGGTACTTAGAATGAACAAACACACAGGCCTGGTAATCCTAAGACTTTTTACTTACTTCCTGTGATACTCACCTACTTTCAAGGGACTCCCACCTCACAATCCTAGCCTTGTCTCAGTTAAACTGTTCACCCTTTTGTGCGTTTGTTGGTTTTTCCAGAAGTTCTCAAGTTACCAAAGCCCCTAATCCAATTGTGCCAACTCCAGGACCACCATCTCCTGGACCACTTCAACCTTATCCAATCTAGCGCTGAATGGACAACCCCTCCCAGCAGAGCAGGAAGGGTGTGGACCCAAAGCCCCACTTCGCCCTTTTTGCCAGCAGGAAGTAGCTAGAGATGTCGTCGCCCAGTACCCCAAAGATTTGGGTCCACATCTCTTCAGGATGGAAATGTTAGGTAGCTAGCATAGGGACTGGGGTGTCCATTACACATGCTCAGATGGCCCAGTTAGCGGCCCAGGAAGGAGTGGCACACTGTGCGTGCTCAGAGGTCCAGGTTTCCGGCCAGGAAGGGCAGGTCCACCTCGGTGGGCGCTGCACCTGCATCGACCCACCTAGGCCAAGTATATTCAATTCAGCCACTAGGATCGACCAGGGTTGCCCACCACACCTCCCTAACGCTCCTAAACCTCCCTTGGATCACAAACCAGGCTTTGGCATGAATTCTTTCTCACGCAGAACCAAGGACCGAGGGATATCTGTCCCCAGAGAGATCTGACCAACCCAGGGAAGCTCTTTGGAGGCAGCAGGAGTGGACGTGAGTGACTGGTGGATACTGTTCAGATGCATGGCCTTCTGCTTGGAAGGGTGTTTAGTCTTGGCTGACAGGATCAGAGGAGGTAGTATGTCTGGATCACATAGTATCCATGTCCACAAATGAGCTGCCCATTCCAAAGTCCTGACAGTGCCTTTGGAAAACACTGTCTTTGGAATGTCACTCCTTGCAGAGGGCAGTGGGAGGGGCTGGGACCCAGGTATGCTGCCCCTTGCTCCCAGTTGCCGGTTTCTGGATCCTGATTATATCTCTCACAGGATCAGTTAGTGGGCTTGTTGTCTGCCTCAAGGTTTGTTCACCGAGGTCCTCCAGCTAGGTGGTGGTGTGTTTGCATGATCAGAGGCTTCCTGCCAATCCCCCATGAGTTGAAGAGCTGCCCTGGTGTGGGCTCCGTGAAAGAGGTGCCCCAGACAGCAGGACTACACAAGAGGGTGGGCCCTGCAGGAACCGGAGGGCCATTCCCCCTGTGGAATGACCTCAGAGCCCCGCCTCTCTCACTCTCCAGCTGCCGGGGCTGTGGACCCTAAGCTTCATGCCCCACACAGGAATAGACACAGGGTGAGGCGACTGCAGCACCTGCTTTTGCTGGTCTAATCCAGCCTGAGATCATCCTAGCATCAACCCTCTGCCAGGGTCTTTTTTTTCTCTCCTTTTATAGGGGCTCATACAACAATAACCACAATACGTGCAAACATCACTGATATAAGGCACATTTGTACATTCATTGCCCTCATTATTCTCAAAATATCTTCTCTACACCCAAGCCCCTGGCCTCAGCTCCCCATTCCCCCCGCCCCCATTCTCACTACCCCTCCTCATCAATCCTTCATTATTTACTAATTATTATTTTGTCATATCTTGCACTGTCTGATGTCCCCCTTCACCCCCTTTTCTTTTGAGGTTTTATGTAGATCCTTGTCATCGGTTCCCTGGTGCCAGCCTACCCTCCCTCCACCCTCCCAGCATCCCCATTCATAACACTGGTCCTAAAGGGCTCATCCACCTTGAATTCCCTGTGTGTCTAGTTCCTATCTGTCCCAGTGTACATTCTCTGGTCTAGTCAGATTTGTAAGTTATAATTGGGATCCTGATAGTGAGGGGAGAGGAAGCATTGAGGAGCTAGAGGAAAGTTGTGTTTCACAGTTGCTGTCTAGTACCCTGTGTAGGCTTGTCTCTTCCCCAAGACTTTACTTAAGGGAATGTCCAGTGTACTGCGAATGGGCTTTGGCTGTCTACCCAGCATTTTCTGCTCATTCGCAATGAGATTTTTTTTGTGCTGATGATGGCTGTTCCCTTTGATACCTCGTGATCGCACAGGCTGGTATGCTTATTCCATGTGGGCTCTGTTGTTTCTGAGCTACATGGCCGCTTGCTTACCCTTCAGGCCTTTAAGACCTCAGATGCCATATCTTTTGATAGCAGGGCACCATCAGCTTTCTTGACCACATTTGCTTATGCAACCGCTTAGACTTCAAGGAACGTGTTGGGAAGGTGAGCATCATAGAATGCCAATGTAATAGAACAAGGTATTCTTGCAATGAGAGAGTCCTTGAGTGGAGGCCCAAAGGCCATCTGCTACCTTAATAGGACACCTATAAAGATATGGACATAGGTGTATTTCCCCATGCTCACAGATAAATATATTTACATCTGTGCGTGTCTTTCTTTAGACCTCTATAACTGGCCCGTGCTTCCTAGGTCGCTCTGCTATTCCCTTTCATTTCCCTCTTGTGCCCACTGCCATGCTCAGTCTTCATTTGGGTTTCAGTAAATCCTCTTGGTTCCTTCACCCTTGATCACGCCCTACCAGGATTCCTACATCGCCCTCACCACGGATTTGCATCCACTTGTTGTTCCCTTGTCTCTGGGTTTCTTGACATCACTCCCTTTCCCCCCAACTCCCTCTTTCCCGTGGCCCTCCCGCGAAACGTTGGTCCCCTTTTTCTCTCCGGCAGATTGTGCATCCTGCATCTCATTTTAGACATACAGTAGAGGTAATAACATGCACAAACACAAGACAGAGCGAAAGCAAGCACCAAAAGAAAGGAAATAGCCAAAATCCAATGACCATCAAAGAAAACACAACTCCTCAAGAAAGGAAAGCTCGTAGTTAGTTCACGGACTGTTTGTTGGCTCTTAGCAGTGTTTTCCAGTCCAGTCTGTGCGGGCACCAAGTCCTGCCCCCAAAGTCCTCCTTTAGCATTCCCTGGGGACCTTGTTGCTCCACCTCCTTACTCTTCTGCTGCACCCCCTTAGTGCTATGCCTCGGTGTGGCGGGATCCGTTCCCGCACTGTGTCTCCAGTGTTGTCCCTTCTAGGGCTATGGGTCTTTGAGGGACGTCGTGTCTCATCTTGGGCTGGCCATGTGTTCTTCTGTGTGGACTGTCTTCTCTGAGTGGGAACATCATCCCAAAGGCAGGATCCCGTAGCCCACTGAGCGACTTTCTCTCCAGCAGCTTCTAGGTAGGCTGTGCCCCATGAGGGGCCCTGAGGTGCCTGTGTAAACCTGAGTCTGCTGGAGGTTAGAATAGCAGTCCACAGATGTGTTTGTGCTTGGGGGAAACAGTGGGTGCTGTCAGAAATACTCGGAGAAAAACAATTAAGTTCTGTAAAGCCTTAATTTTGAGGGATTTTCCGTCTTTCTCGGTGTCCATCTTTTCAGGATATGCTCAGGGAGGGCTTTTTTTTTTAAATTATGACTGATGAATCCACGGCCCCCTCCCCACTATTTTAACAGCAGTTGGTGTTGTAAGTATCACTTGGTATGGGCCAGTCCACCTAGGTTCTAAGGTGTCAGGTTGGTGCTTCTTTACCCATGTCCAGTTTCCTGGTTGCACGTTGTTGGCTGCCTGTTCCCTTTCCCTTGGTTAGGCCCAAAATGAAGGTGTCAGAGCAGATGATTTGTCTCTCACCTGTTGCACAGCCTGCAGGCACTCGATGAGGGAACGATTAGTGACTTCCATTATTTCTACTTCTTTCAATCTTGGGAGGATTTGGGGAAGGTCTGCCAAACATAAATTCAAATGGGGTCATGCTATTCACATAGGGAGCGCATCGGACTTGAAGTAGGGCAAAAGGTAAAGTAAGGATCAACCCAGTTCTCGCCAGGTCCTAAATGCAACTTAACGAACAATTCCTTTAGGGTTCTGTTTATTTTTTCTACTTGCCCTGAAGAGCTTCCAGTTAATATTTAGAAGCATTGCTAAGACTTTAGTAATTTGAGCAATAAATGTTGGGCCATTGTTGGACCCCAAGGTGGTGGGAAGGCCAAATCTAGGGACAATTTTAGTTACTAATAATTTACACACAGTGGCAGCAGTTTCCTTCTTTGTTGGGAAGGCTTCCACCCATCCAGAACAGGTGTCTACGAACACCAGCAAATATCGGTAGCCATACTTTCTAAGTTTGATATCCATAAAGTCCACCTCCCAGAATTCTCCTGGACTACTACCTCGAGCTCGTGGTTGGGGTTGCTCCTTTTCTTTCTGGGGTTGTTTACCCAAGCACAGTGCAATCAACGGTGGGTGACATCTGCCACCCAGTGTCCAAGCCTGGGTATGTAAAAGTGCCTGAGAAGCAACTGAGACAGTTTAGAGAGGATCCCAAATGCATACCTTTATGTAGTCCTTGAATCAGATCTCTCCCAGAGCTTCTGGCATGAATCTTCTTCCATCAGGATGGAGCAGCCACCCTGGATGCTCCCAGTCTTTTTGGCAGGCCAGCTCTTGGCTTATCTTTAGATCATTTTCTGAGTATGTAGGTTGTGGCTGTAACACTGGGGATGGCATGGTCACAGCCACTACCTTGGGGATTTGTGGTATAGTCCTGGCATTCGAGATCCACCGGTCCGGGGGACTGGTTAGGCGTGGTTCAACCATAGGTCCTCCTACCACAGCAATATCCTGTCCCAGTGTAAGCTTCCTAGCTTCTATGACTAGGATGGCCGTGGCAGCCTCAGCTCGCATGCAGCTCAGCCATCCTGCAGCTACAGAGTCCAGTTTCTTTGAAAGATAGGCCACAGGTCTCTTCCATGGCCGCAAGTTCTCAGTTAGCACTTCTTTAGCTGTGCCTCTGGCCTCACATAGACAATTGGAAGGGCTTTACTATGTCTAGTAGGGCAAGAGAGGTTGCCCATATGAGCGACTTTTAAAAGGATCCAAACGCTTGTTGTTCTACTTCAGTCCATTTAAGTTCTTTTTCCTTTCCCCAGTACTTGCATATAGGGGTTTCGTTGTTTTTGCAAATCCCAAATTCCACAAAGGACAGTACCCCACAGCTCCTAGAAACTCTTGCAACTGCCTGTTAGTCTCAGGGACTGGATTTTGAGGATCGCCTCAATGCAGCTGGGGGACAAGGTCCGTTTTCCCTCCTCCAGTTGGTAGCCTAGGTATACAGCTTTATGGACACACAGTTGAGCCTTTCTTGCAGATACCCTGTACCCCAATGGGCCAAGGACTGTTATCAGGTCCTTGGTAGCCGGTTGGCATTCCTCCTGGGTTTCGAAGGCCAGGAGGAGGTCATCTGCATACTGGAGCAAGGTGGTTTGGGGGTGTTCCTCCTTGTGTCCCTGTAAGTCTTCACTGGGTTGATGTGCAGGGGACATGTGTATGGAGAACAAAGCATCCTTTAAGTCCAAAACAGTATAACAAATTCAGTTTGACGGGATAGTACTCAGGAGGGTCTCGGGGTTTGGCACGTGGGGTGGCCAGTTTCTATCCTCTCATTTGCCTCTCTGAGATCCTGCACCGGTTGGAAGTCCTCAGTTCCCGGCTTCTGCATTGGCAGCAAGGGAGCATTCCATGTGGACTTGCAGAGGACCCAAATGCCTGTCCTCTTTAGTCTGCAAATGGGAACAGAAATAGCCACTTTTGCTATCCAGGGAGTAGGGTTAGCTTGACACACCAGTGTAGCTGAGCTCAGAAGTTGTACGACCCCAGGCACCTGAAGTTCAGAAAGGTCTGGCAGGTTGTTCTCTGCCCAAACAAAAGGAATATCTTTTAGTGATTTATCAAGAAGTTCCTTTGAGGAGGTCTCTTCTGCTCCTTGATAAAACACATATCACTCTGACATTGGAGTGGTGAGCAAAACTTTTGGCTTTTCAAGTTCAAGGGTTAAGGTGGTTGTAGCAGATGAGAAAGTAATTATGGCTGCCACTTTTCATAATAAGTCACGATCAATTAGGGGAAAGGGGCATTGAGGCATTACCAGGGTGAGCGTGTAACTGTCTCTTGTGCTAAATCTGTTATTCTGGCCGTTGTCCATGGGTGTGCTTGGGTCTGCCCTGGGGCCCCTGTAATGAAAGCCTTTCCTTTTGACAAGGCACCTGTAGTCTTTTCTGAAACCAAGAAGGTGACCCCTTTGTCCACCTAGAAATTTACTGGCTGGCTCCCTACATGGAGAGTGAGCATGGGCTCTTTGGGGTCAAGTGAAACAGAGCCTGGACACCTTTATTCAGCTTCGAGCATTATTGTCTGTAGCTTCGATTTTTCTAGGCGAGGACTAGGCCCGTTCTCTCTAGTGGTGGCTCGTCCGCCTCTCCTGGGCTTTTCAAGGCACTGATTTTTCCAATGTCACTGTTTTGTATAGTAGGTACATGGATACTTCCTCAGGACTAGGCGAGTGAGAAGCGGGGTATTAGGGTTAGCCATTCTTAGTTGAACCAAAACTGCTCTGGTCGTTCTCGCAAGCCTTCTGAACACCCATTTCCTTCATGACATTCCCTTGGGCGACGTCTGCACAGCCTACCTCCCCAATATCAGCTAGTTCATTTACACTTCCTAGCTACTTTATTTTCTTTTCATGGTGGCTTCTGTCAGCCCCAAATGGCTTCACTCTTGTCAAAGCTGTTTCAGCTTTTCCCAGAGATCCTACACAGTCGCTATTGTAGCCGAGAGGTAACAAGATCTGTGACCATGGCCAAGATGGCACCCACCAGTCCAAATGTGGAAGGGCGCTGCCTAGGGAGCTGGGTGAAGAGGCCTGGGAGTTAGCCCTGCCTGGTCCCGGGAGCCCAAAGTTTCCCTTTTCCCCTCCATTCCCTTTGCTTTTCTCCTGGTTTTTCAAACAAGCTGCTCTAGCCCTATAACGCCAAGCACAAAATTGTCATAATTCTTAATGAAAACGTATCTGGTACCCAAATTATAAATGTGACAATTTGGTCACATTTCAAAAACACTGAAAATTTTATGCTTTTAAAATATATTTTGAATGTCATATATATTGATAACTATGAAAGTAAATAATAAAAACCAAAAAATATATTTCCAAAATTTAAAACTTGAGGCGTTATAGGGCTAGTGTTCTTCCAGATTTGGTTTGTTCCTTCTTACAGGCTGCTTTTCCGTGGCCCAGGCTTAGGCCAATGGCGTTCGGAAGCCTAGGCGGAGTCACTGTTATTTAGGCTTTCAGCGATGCTGCTTCAGGCACTTTTGGGGACAGCTCTTACTTAATACACAGCTCCTCTGCCATGATGTTCCAGCCAGAAATTCCAATTTCCCTTAAGGTTCCCTGAGCTGCCACGTGTCCCTTCCCTTGAGAGATTTGAGCATCAGCCCCACCAGCAGGCGTCTTGGAGGGCCTTGGGGCCATCCCAAGCAGTGGTCCTCCTAGCCTGTTGTCCAGAAAAATGGTTGGACCCAAAGGTCGCCCTCGGCGACTAGTCCTTGACCCCTTCCCTCGGGCTGAGGCATGAGATTCAGGGCAACCCAGGGGTGTGCTCTCAAGTGGGGGTTATTGACCTGGAGGCAGCAAGCTGTCAATCGCCTCCTTGTTTTGTGCTTTCTAGATGGGACTTAGCAGCTTGATGCTCAGGAATTGCCCCCTTGCATGAATGCCAATTGGGCATGTCCAATTGGGATAGAGTTGATACAGAGAGGCTGGGCAAACAAAAGCTGATAGATTCACTTTGCAACTCTATTTGGCCACAGTATCGTTTTGAGAAAGGAGAATGGTGGGCAGAGAAGGGTACGCTTTCCCTTCCAACCGTGATTCACCGGGAACAGTTCGGTAGAGTGCCGGGAAAGTGGGCGGAGATGCCAGAACTTAGAGCATTTCTCCTCTCGAGGAGCAGTAGGAGACCTTCATCCCCAGTGCACCCAGGAACCCCTAAGGCTGGCGTCCTCAAACTGTGGTCCATGGGGCACATGTGGCGCGATGCCATTTATCCCACCCTCGGGCTGTTTTTGCTGCCACTGCCTGTCCTGCTTAGCAGCCGACTCGTGCGGTGTGCATAGGAATTTGTCCATAGGTTTTTTGAAAACCATAGTCTGGCCCTCCAACGGTCGGAGAGACAATGAACTGGCCCCCTGTGTAAACAATTTGAGGACTCCTGCCCTAAGGGATCCTGGACTTCAGGTCACTATTGTCCCACCCCTGAACCCTCCCTGAACATTCTACCCCTAGTAGAGGCACCAGGGGCACTTGGTCCCCGGGTAACTTACAAGCCTTTTACTCAAATGGAACCCGAGAAAATTAAAAATGACACAGGCAGTTACTCTACTTTTGATCCCTGTTGAATCCGCCTGTAGCATCCCAATATTACAATTTAACCCTATAACACCGAGCATGACCTTTCCCTAACATTTAATCAAATGAATATAAATGTATATATATTGATAACTATGAAAGTAATGAATCAAAACGAAATTTTTTTTGCCCAAAAATTTAAAAGTGAGGCGTTATAGGGTTAAAAAGAAGGATGGTTCTTATCAGAGGGGCCAATGCCTTAGGATCATAAGTGAAGCGGTGATCCCACTGCACCCAGTAGGGCCCAAACCCTGGACCCCGCTAGGGGAAATTGTGAATGCTTTTACCCCTGTGCCGGTACTTAGAATGAACAAACACACACGCCTGATAATCCTAAGACTTTTTACTTACTTCCTGTGATACTCACCTACTTTCAAGGGACTCCCACCTCACAATCCTAGCCTTGTCTCAGTTAAACTGTTCACCCTTTTGTGCGTTTGTTGGTTTTTCCAGAAGTTCTCAAGTTACCAAAGCCCCTAATCCAATTGTGCCAACTCCAGGACCACCATCTCCTGGACCACTTCAACCTTATCCAATCTAGCGCTGAATGGACAACCCCTCCCAGCAGAGCAGGAAGGGTGTGGACCCAAAGCCCCACTTCGCCCTTTTTGCCAGCAGGAAGTAGCTAGAGATGTCGTCGCCCAGTACCCCAAAGATTTGGGTCCACATCTCTTCAGGATGGAAATGTTAGGTAGCTAGCATAGGGACTGGGGTGTCCATTACACATGCTCAGATGGCCCAGTTAGCGGCCCAGGAAGAAGTGGCACACTGTGCGTGCTCAGATGTCCAGGTTTCCGGCCAGGAAGGGCAGGTCTACCTGGGAGGGCGCTGCACCTGCATCGACCCACCTAGGCCAAGTATATTCAATTCAGCCACTAGGATCGACCAGGGTTGCCCACCACACCTCCCTAACGCTCCTAAACCTCCCTTGGATCACAAACCAGGCTTTGGCATGAATTCTTTCTCACGCAGAACCAAGGACCGAGGGATATCTGTCCCCAGAGAGATCTGACCAACCCAGGGAAGCTCTTTGGAGGCAGCAGGAGTGGACGTGAGTGACTGGTGGATACTGTTCGGATGCATGGCTTTCTGCTTGGAAGGGTGTTTAGTCTTGGCTGACAGGATCAGAGGAGGTAGTATGTCTGGATCACATAGTATCCATGTCCACAAATGAGCTGCCCATTCCAAAGTCCTGTCAGTGCCTTTGGAAAACACTGTGCTTTGGAATGTCACTCCTTGCAGAGGGCAGTGGGAGGGGCTGGGACCCAGGTATGCTGCCCCTTGCTCCCAGTTGCCGGTTTCTGGATCCTGATTATATCTCTCACAGGATCAGTTAGTGGGCTTGTTGTCTGCCTCAAGGTTTGTTCACCGAGGTCCTCCAGCTAGGTGGTGGTGTGTTTGCATGATCAGAGGCTTCCTGCCAATCCCCCATGAGTTGAAGAGCTGCCCTGGTGTGGGCTCCGTGAAAGAGGTGCCCCAGACAGCAGGACTACACAAGAGGGTGGGCCCTGCAGGAACCGGAGGGCCATTCCCCCTGTGGAATGACCTCAGAGCCCCGCCTCTCTCACTCTCCAGCTGCCGGGGCTGTGGACCCTAAGCTTCATGCCCCACACAGGAATAGACACAGGGTGAGGCGACTGCAGCACCTGCTTTTGCTGGTCTAATCCAGCCTGAGATCATCCTAGCATCAACCCTCTGCCAGGGTCTTTTTTTTCTCTCCTTTTATAGGGGCTCATACAACAATAACCACAATACGTGCAAACATCACTGATATAAGGCACATTTGTACATTCATTGCCCTCATTATTCTCAAAATATCTTCTCTACACCCAAGCCCCTGGCCTCAGCTCCCCATTCTCCCCGCCCCCATTCTCACTACCCCTCCTCATCAATCCTTCATTATTTACTAATTATTATTTTGTCATATCTTGCACTGTCTGATGTCCCCCTTCACCCCCTTTTCTTTTGAGGTTTTATGTAGATCCTTGTCATCGGTTCCCTGGTGCCAGCCTACCCTCCCTCCACCCTCCCAGCATACCCATTCATAACACTGGTCCTAAAGGGCTCATCCACCTTGAATTCCCTGTGTGTCTAGTTCCTATCTGTCCCAGTGTACATTCTCTGGTCTAGTCAGATTTGTAAGTTATAATTGGGATCTTGATAGTGAGGGGAGAGGAAGCATTGAGGAGCTAGAGGAAAGTTGTGTTTCACAGTTGCTGTCTAGTACCCTGTGTAGGCTTGTCTCTTCCCCAAGACTTTACTTAAGGGAATGTCCAGTGTACTGCGAATGGGCTTTGGCTCTCTACCCAGCATTCCCTGCTCATTCGCAATGAGATTTTTTTTGTGCTGATGATGCCTGATCCCTTTGATACCTCGTGATCGCACAGGCTGGTATGCTTATTCCATGTGGGCTCTGTTGTTTCTGAGCTACATGGCCGCTTGCTTACCCTTCAGGCCTTTAAGACCTCAGACGCCATATCTTTTGATAGCAGGGCACCATCAGCTTTCTTGACCACATTTGCTTATGCAACCGCTTAGACTTCAAGGAACGTGTTGGGAAGGTGAGCATCATAGAATGCCAATGTAATAGAACAAGATATTCTTGCAATGAGAGAGTCCTTGAGTGGAGGCCCAAAGGCCATCTGCTACCTTAATAAGACACCTATAAAGATATGGACATAGGTGTATTTCCCCATGCTCACAGATAAATATATTTACATCTGTGCGTGTCTTTCGTTAGACCTCTATAACTGGCCCGCGCTTCCTAGGTCGCTCTGCTATTCCCTTTCATTTCCCTCTTGTGCCCACTGCCATGCTCAGTCTTCATTTGGGTTTCAGTAAATCCTCTTGGTTCCTTCACCCTTGATCACGCCCTACCAGGATTCCTACATCGCCCTCACCACGGATTTGCATCCACTTGTTGTTCCCTTGTCTCTGGGTTTCTTGACATCACTCCCTTTCCCCCCAACTCCCTCTTTCCCGTGGCCCTCCCGCGAAGCGTTGGTCCCCTTTTTCTCTCCGGCAGATTGTGCATCCTGCATCTCATTTTAGACATACAGTAGAGGTAATAACATGCACAAACACAAGACAGAGCGAAAGCAAGCACCAAAAGAAAGGAAATAGCCAAAATCCAATGACCATCAAAGAAAACACAACTCCTCAAGAAAGGAAAGCTCGTAGTTAGTTCACGGACTGTTTGTTGGCTCTTAGCAGTGTTTTCCAGTCCAGTCTGTGCGGGCACCAAGTCCTGCCCCCAAAGTCCTCCTTTAGCATTCCCTGGGGACCTTGTTGCTCCACCTCCTTACTCTTCTGCTGCACCCCCTTAGTGCTATGCCTCGGTGTGGCGGGATCCGTTCCCGCACTGTGTCTCCAGTGTTGTCCCTTCTAGGGCTATGGGTCTTTGAGGGACGTCGTGTCTCATCTTGGGCTGGCCATGTGGTCTTCTGTGTGGACTGTCTTCTCTGAGTGGGAACATCATCCCAAAGGCAGGATCCCGTAGCCCACTGAGCGACTTTCTCTCCAGCAGCTTCTAGGTAGGCTGTGCCCCATGAGGGGCCCTGAGGTGCCTGTGTAAACCTGAGTCTGCTGGAGGTTAGAATAGCAGTCCACAGATGTGTTTGTGCTTGGGGGAAACAGTGGGTGCTGTCAGAAATACTCGGAGAAAAACAATTAAGTTCTGTAAAGCCTTAATTTTGAGGGATTTTCCGTCTTTCTCGGTGTCCATCTTTTCAGGATATGCTCAGGGAGGGCTTTTTTTTTTTAAATTATGACTGATGAATCCACGGCCCCCTCCCCACTAT
Organism: Tenrec ecaudatus; assembly: GCF_050624435.1. Classification (NCBI taxonomy): domain Eukaryota; kingdom Metazoa; phylum Chordata; class Mammalia; order Afrosoricida; family Tenrecidae; genus Tenrec; species Tenrec ecaudatus. The sequence goes on from NW_027459479.1 coordinate 1,222,831, forward strand.
TTTAACAGCAGTTGGTGTTGTAAGTATCACTTGGTATGGGCCAGTCCACCTAGATTCTAAGGTGTCAGGTTGGTGCTTCTTTACCCATGTCCAGTTTCCTGGTTGCACGTTGTTGGCTGCCTGTTCCCTTTCCCTTGGTTAGGCCCAAAATGAAGGTGTCAGAGCAGATGATTTGTCTCTCACCTGTTGCACAGCCTGCAGGCACTCGATGAGGGAACGATTAGTGACTTCCATTATTTCTACTTCTTTCAATCTTGGGAGGATTTGGGGAAGGTCTGCCAAACATAAATTCAAATGGGGTCATGCTATTCACATAGGGAGCGCATCGGACTTGAAGTAGGGCAAAAGGTAAAGTAAGGATCAACCCAGTTCTCGCCAGGTCCTAAATGCAACTTAACGAACAATTCCTTTAGGGTTCTGTTTATTTTTTCTACTTGCCCTGAAGAGCTTCCAGTTAATATTTAGAAGCATTGCTAAGACTTTAGTAATTTGAGCAATAAATGTTGGGCCATTGTTGGACCCCAAGGTGGTGGGAAGGCCAAATCTAGAGACAATTTTAGTTACTAATAATTTACACACAGTGGCAGCAGTTTCCTTCTTTGTTGGGAAGGCTTCCACCCATCCAGAACAGGTGTCTACGAACACCAGCAAATATCGGTAGCCATACTTTCTAAGTTTGATATCCATAAAGTCCACCTCCCAGAATTCTCCTGGACTACTACCTCGAGCTCGTGGTTGGGGTTGCTCCTTTTCTTTCTGGGGTTGTTTACCCAAGCACAGTGCAATCAACGGTGGGTGACATCTGCCACCCAGTGTCCAAGCCTGGGTATGTAAAAGTGCCTGAGAAGCAACTGAGACAGTTTAGAGAGGATCCCAAATGCATACCTTTATGTAGTCCTTGAATCAGATCTCTCCCAGAGCTTCTGGCATGAATCTTCTTCCATCAGGATGGAGCAGCCACCCTGGATGCTCCCAGTCTTTTTGGCAGGCCAGCTCTTGGCTTATCTTTAGATCATTTTCTGAGTATGTAGGTTGTGGCTGTAACACTGGGGATGGCATGGTCACAGCCACTACCTTGGGGATTTGTGGTATAGTCCTGGCATTCGAGATCCACCGGTCCGGGGGACTGGTTAGGCGTGGTTCAACCATAGGTCCCCCTACCACAGCAATATCCTGTCCCAGTGTAAGCTTCCTAGCTTCTATGACTAGGATGGCCGTGGCAGCCTCAGCTCGCATGCAGCTCAGCCATCCTGCAGCTACAGAGTCCAGTTTCTTTGAAAGATAGGCCACAGGTCTCTTCCATGGCCGCAAGTTCTCAGTTAGCACTTCTTTAGCTGTGCCTCTGGCCTCACATAGACAATTGGAAGGGCTTTACTATGTCTAGTAGGGCAAGAGAGGTTGCCCATATGAGCGACTTTTAAAAGGATCCAAACGCTTGTTGTTCTACTTCAGTCCATTTAAGTTCTTTTTCCTTTCCCCAGTACTTGCATATAGGGGTTTCGTTGTTTTTGCAAATCCCAAATTCCACAAAGGACAGTACCCCACAGCTCCTAGAAACTCTTGCAACTGCCTGTTAGTCTCAGGGACTGGATTTTGAGGATCGCCTCAATGCAGCTGGGGGACAAGGTCCGTTTTCCCTCCTCCAGTTGGTAGCCTAGGTATACAGCTTTATGGACACACAGTTGAGCCTTTCTTGCAGATACCCTGTACCCCAATGGGCCAAGGACTGTTATCAGGTCCTTGGTAGCCGGTTGGCATTCCTCCTGGGTTTCGAAGGCCAGGAGGAGGTCATCTGCATACTGGAGCAAGGTGGTTTGGGGGTGTTCCTCCTTGTGTCCCTGTAAGTCTTCACTGGGTTGATGTGCAGGGGACATGTGTATGGAGAACAAAGCATCCTTTAAGTCCAAAACAGTATAACAAATTCAGTTTGACGGGATAGTACTCAGGAGGGTCTCGGGGTTTGGCACGTGGGGTGGCCAGTTTCTATCCTCTCATTTGCCTCTCTGAGATCCTGCACCGGTTGGAAGTCCTCAGTTCCCGGCTTCTGCATTGGCAGCAAGGGAGCATTCCATGTGGACTTGCAGAGGACCCAAATGCCTGTCCTCTTTAGTCTGCAAATGGGAACAGAAATAGCCACTTTTGCTATCCAGGGAGTAGGGTTAGCTTGACACACCAGTGTAGCTGAGCTCAGAAGTTGTACGACCCCAGGCACCTGAAGTTCAGAAAGGTCTGGCAGGTTGTTCTCTGCCCAAACAAAAGGAATATCTTTTAGTGATTTATCAAGAAGTTCCTTTGAGGAGGTCTCTTCTGCTCCTTGATAAAACACATATCACTCTGACATTGGAGTGGTGAGCAAAACTTTTGGCTTTTCAAGTTCAAGGGTTAAGGTGGTTGTAGCAGATGAGAAAGTAATTATGGCTGCCACTTTTCATAATAAGTCACGATCAATTAGGGGAAAGGGGCATTGAGGCATTACCAGGGTGAGCGTGTAACTGTCTCTTGTGCTAAATCTGTTATTCTGGCCGTTGTCCATGGGTGTGCTTGGGTCTGCCCTGGGGCCCCTGTAATGAAAGCCTTTCCTTTTGACAAGGCACCTGTAGTCTTTTCTGAAACCAAGAAGGTGACCCCTTTGTCCACCTAGAAATTTACTGGCTGGCTCCCTACATGGAGAGTGAGCATGGGCTCTTTGGGGTCAAGTGAAACAGAGCCTGGACACCTTTATTCAGCTTCGAGCATTATTGTCTGTAGCTTCGATTTTTCTAGGCGAGGACTAGGCCCGTTCTCTCTAGTGGTGGCTCGTCCGCCTCTCCTGGGCTTTTCAAGGCACTGATTTTTCCAATGTCACTGTTTTGTATAGTAGGTACATGGATACTTCCTCAGGACTAGGCGAGTGAGAAGCGGGGTATTAGGGTTAGCCATTCTTAGTTGAACCAAAACTGCTCTGGTCGTTCTCGCAAGCCTTCTGAACACCCATTTCCTTCATGACATTCCCTTGGGCGACGTCTGCACAGCCTACCTCCCCAATATCAGCTAGTTCATTTACACTTCCTAGCTACTTTATTTTCTTTTCATGGTGGCTTCTGTCAGCCCCAAATGGCTTCACTCTTGTCAAAGCTGTTTCAGCTTTTCCCAGAGATCCTACACAGTCGCTATTGTAGCCGAGAGGTAACAAGATCTGTGACCATGGCCAAGATGGCACCCACCAGTCCAAATGTGGAAGGGCGCTGCCTAGGGAGCTGGGTGAAGAGGCCTGGGAGTTAGCCCTGCCTGGTCCCGGGAGCCCAAAGTTTCCCTTTTCCCCTCCATTCCCTTTGCTTTTCTCCTGGTTTTTCAAACAAGCTGCTCTAGCCCTATAACGCCAAGCACAAAATTGTCATAATTCTTAATGAAAACGTATCTGGTACCCAAATTATAAATGTGACAATTTGGTCACATTTCAAAAACACTGAAAATTTTATGCTTTTAAAATATATTTTGAATGTCATATATATTGATAACTATGAAAGTAAATAATAAAAACCAAAAAATATATTTCCAAAATTTAAAACTTGAGGCGTTATAGGGCTAGTGTTCTTCCAGATTTGGTTTGTTCCTTCTTACAGGCTGCTTTTCCGTGGCCCAGGCTTAGGCCAATGGCGTTCAGAAGCCTAGGCGGAGTCACTGTTATTTAGGCTTTCAGCGATGCTGCTTCAGGCACTTTTGGGGACAGCTCTTACTTAATACACAGCTCCTCTGCCATGATGTTCCAGCCAGAAATTCCAATTTCCCTTAAGGTTCCCTGAGCTGCCACGTGTCCCTTCCCTTGAGAGATTTGAGCATCAGCCCCACCAGCAGGCGTCTTGGAGGGCCTTGGGGCCATCCCAAGCAGTGGTCCTCCTAGCCTGTTGTCCAGAAAAATGGTTGGACCCAAAGGTCGCCCTCGGCGACTAGTCCTTGACCCCTTCCCTCGGGCTGAGGCATGAGATTCAGGGCAACCCAGGGGTGTGCTCTCAAGTGGGGGTTATTGACCTGGAGGCAGCAAGCTGTCAATCGCCTCCTTGTTTTGTGCTTTCTAGATGGGACTTAGCAGCTTGATGCTCAGGAATTGCCCCCTTGCATGAATCGTGTCCAATTGGGATAGAGTTGATACAGAGAGGCTGGGCAAACAAAAGCTGATAGATTCACTTTGCAACTCTATTTGGCCACAGTATCGTTTTGAGAAAGGAGAATGGTGGGCAGAGAAGGGTACGCTTTCCCTTCCAACCGTGATTCACCGGGAACAGTTCGGTAGAGTGCCGGGAAAGTGGGCGGAGATGCCAGAACTTAGAGCATTTCTCCTCTCGAGGAGCAGTAGGAGACCTTCATCCCCAGTGCACCCAGGAACCCCTAAGGCTGGCGTCCTCAAACTGTGGTCCATGGGGCACATGTGGCGCGATGCCATTTATCCCACCCTCGGGCTGTTTTTGCTGCCACTGCCTGTCCTGCTTAGCAGCCGACTCGTGCAGTGTGCATAGGAATTTGTCCATAGGTTTTTTGAAAACCATAGTCTGGCCCTCCAACGGTCGGAGAGACAATGAACTGGCCCCCTGTGTAAACAATTTGAGGACTCCTGCCCTAAGGGATCCTGGACTTCAGGTCACTATTGTCCCACCCCTGAACCCTCCCTGAACATTCTACCCCTAGTAGAGGCACCAGGGGCACTTGGTCCCCGGGTAACTTACAAGCCTTTTACTTAAATGGAACCCGAGAAAATTAAAAATGACACAGGCAGTTACTCTACTTTTGATCCCTGTTGAATCCGCCTGTAGCATCCCAATATTACAATTTAACCCTATAACACCGAGCATGACCTTTCCCTAACATTTAATCAAATGAATATAAATGTATATATATTGATAACTATGAAAGTAATGAATCAAAACGAAATTTTTTTTGCCCAAAAATTTAAAAGTGAGGCGTTATAGGGTTAAAAAGAAGGATGGTTCTTATCAGAGGGGCCAATGCCTTAGGATCATAAGTGAAGCGGTGATCCCACTGCACCCAGTAGTGCCCAAACCCTGGACCCCGCTAGGGGAAATTGTGAATGCTTTTACCCCTGTGCCGGTACTTAGAATGAACAAACACACACGCCTGATAATCCTAAGACTTTTTACTTACTTCCTGTGATACTCACCTACTTTCAAGGGACTCCCACCTCACAATCCTAGCCTTGTCTCAGTTAAACTGTTCACCCTTTTGTGCGTTTGATGGTTTTTCCAGAAGTTCTCAAGTTACCAAAGCCCCTAATCCAATTGTGCCAACTCCAGGACCACCATCTCCTGGACCACTTCAACCTTATCCAATCTAGCGCTGAATGGACAACCCCTCCCAGCAGAGCAGGAAGGGTGTGGACCCAAAGCCCCACTTCGCCCTTTTTGCCAGCAGGAAGTAGCTAGAGATGTCGTCGCCCAGTACCCCAAAGATTTGGGTCCACATCTCTTCAGGATGGAAATGTTAGGTAGCTAGCATAGGGACTGGGGTGTCCATTACACATGCTCAGATGGCCCAGTTAGCGGCCCAGGAAGGAGTGGCACACTGTGCGTGCTCAGAGGTCCAGGTTTCCGGCCAGGAAGGGCAGGTCCACCTCGGTGGGCGCTGCACCTGCATCGACCCACCTAGGCCAAGTATATTCAATTCAGCCACTAGGATCGACCAGGGTTGCCCACCACACCTCCCTAACGCTCCTAAACCTCCCTTGGATCACAAACCAGGCTTTGGCATGAATTCTTTCACACGCAGAACCAAGGACCGAGGGATATCTGTCCCCAGAGAGATCTGACCAACCCAGGGAAGCTCTTTGGAGGCAGCAGGAGTGGACGTGAGTGACTGGTGGATACTGTTCGGATGCATGGCTTTCTGCTTGGAAGGGTGTTTAGTCTTGGCTGACAGGATCAGAGGAGGTAGTATGTCTGGATCACATAGTATCCATGTCCACAAATGAGCTGCCCATTCCAAAGTCCTGACAGTGCCTTTGGAAAACACTGTGCTTTGGAATGTCACTCCTTGCAGAGGGCAGTGGGAGGGGCTGGGACCCAGGTATGCTGCCCCTTGCTCCCAGTTGCCGGTTTCTGGATCCTGATTATATCTCTCACAGGATCAGTTAGTGGGCTTGTTGTCTGCCTCAAGGTTTGTTCACCGAGGTCCTCCAGCTAGGTGGTGGTGTGTTTGCATGATCAGAGGCTTCCTGCCAATCCCCCATGAGTTGAAGAGCTGCCCTGGTGTGGGCTCCGTGAAAGAGGTGCCCCAGACAGCAGGACTACACAAGAGGGTGGGCCCTGCAGGAACCGGAGGGCCATTCCCCCTGTGGAATGACCTCAGAGCCCCGCCTCTCTCACTGTCCAGCTGCCGGGGCTGTGGACCCTAAGCTTCATGCCCCACACAGGAATAGACACAGGGTGAGGCGACTGCAGCACCTGCTTTTGCTGGTCTAATCCAGCCTGAGATCATCCTAGCATCAACCCTCTGCCAGGGTCTTTTTTTTCTCTCCTTTTATAGGGGCTCATACAACAATAACCACAATACGTGCAAACATCACTGATATAAGGCACATTTGTACATTCATTGCCCTCATTATTCTCAAAATATCTTCTCTACACCCAAGCCCCTGGCCTCAGCTCCCCATTCCCCCCGGCCCCATTCTCACTACCCCTCCTCATCAATCCTTCATTATTTACTAATTATTATTTTGTCATATCTTGCACTGTCTGATGTCCCCCTTCACCCCCTTTTCTTTTGAGGTTTTATGTAGATCCTTGTCATCGGTTCCCTGGTGCCAGCCTACCCTCCCTCCACCCTCCCAGCATCCCCATTCATAACACTGGTCCTAAAGGGCTCATCCACCTTGAATTCCCTGTGTGTCTAGTTCCTATCTGTCCCAGTGTACATTCTCTGGTCTAGTCAGATTTGTAAGTTATAATTGGGATCTTGATAGTGAGGGGAGAGGAAGCATTGAGGAGCTAGAGGAAAGTTGTGTTTCACAGTTGCTGTCTAGTACCCTGTGTAGGCTTGTCTCTTCCCCAAGACTTTACTTAAGGGAATGTCCAGTGTACTGCGAATGGGCTTTGGCTCTCTACCCAGCATTTTCTGCTCATTCGCAATGAGATTTTTTTTGTGCTGATGATGCCTGATCACTTTGATACCTCGTGATCGCACAGGCTGGTATGCTTATTCCATGTGGGCTCTGTTGTTTCTGAGCTACATGGCCGCTTGCTTACCCTTCAGGCCTTTAAGACCTCAGACGCCATATCTTTTGATAGCAGGGCACCATCAGCTTTCTTGACTACATTTGCTTATGCAATCGCTTAGACATCAGGGAACGTGTCGGGAAGGTGAGCATCATAGAATGCCAATGTAATAGAACAAGGTATTCTTGCAATGAGAGAGTCCTTGAGTGGAGGCCCAAAGGCCATCTCCTACCTTAATAGGACACCTATAAAGATATGGACATAGGTGTATTTCCCCATGCTCACAGATAAATATATTTACATCTGTGCGTGTCTTTCTTTTGACCTCTATAACTGGCCCGCGCTTCCTAGGTCGCTCTGCTATTCCCTTTCATTTCCCTCTTGTGCCCACTGCCATGCTCAGTCTTCATTTGGGTTTCAGTAAATCCTCTTGGTTCCTTCACCCTTGATCACGCCCTACCAGGATTCCTAAATCGCCCTCACCACGGATTTGCATCCACTTGTTGTTCCCTTGTCTCTGGGTTTCTTGACATCACTCCCTTTCCCCCCACCTCCCTCTTTCCCGTGGCCCTCCCGCGAAGCGTTGGTCCCCTTTTTCTCTCCTGCTGATTGTGCATCCAGCATCTCTTTTTAGACATACAATAGAGGTAATAACATGCACAAACACAAGACAGAGCGAAAGCAAGCACCAAAAGAAAGAAAATAGCCAAAATCCAATGACCATCAAAGAAAACACAACTCTCAAAAAAGGAAAGCTCGTAGTTAGTTCACGGACTGTTTGTTGGCCCTTAGCAGTGTTTTCCAGTCCAGTCTGTGCGGGCACCAAGTCCTGCCCCCAAAGTCCTCCTTTAGCATTCCCTGGGGACCTTGTTGCTCCACCTCCTTACTCTTCTGCTGCACCCCCTTAGTGCTATGCCTCGGTGTGGCGGGATCCGTTCCCGGACTGTGTCTCAGGTGTTGTCCCTTCTAGGGCTATGAGTCTTTGAGGGACGTCGTGTCTCATCTTGGGCTGGCCATGTGGTCTTCTGTGTGGACTGTCTTCTCTGAGTGGGAACATCATCCTCAAGGCCTGGTGGGCCAGGATGTGCTCCATTCTCCCCTCCTCCCCCTTCGTCTGCTACGTATTCTCCATCAGATATGTCCCTCTCCCAGAGCTGCAGATATAGTGCCATCCTATGAAAAAACATATTTGGGTGTGGGAGAGGGGCATGGGTGGGGGGAGGATCTGCTCAGATCTTTCGAGGGTCCAGGAGAGGGTGACTGCTCAGCTGGGCACAGGCATATGGGGCTCCGAGCTCTGGCTCCAGATACTGGTTGGGAATGTGGCTTTGTTGTTAACCAGTTGTGTTCCAGTTGTTCAGTACCTGTGTCTTTTTGAGTGAGTTTTCTCATCTGGAAAGTAAAGGTATTCCAGGGTCTAGTGTCCCATGTCACTAAGTGATCAAGAGGGGTTAACCCGAACCTGATTCAAACCATGTGGACATGTCAGGCGCATCCTAGATCTGGGGTGGCGATTCAGAGTCCAGGACAATTATAATGTCCAAGAGGTGATATAGGTGGCTTCGTATTGATACGGGAAGCCCACTGTGGAGGTTTTGTCCTTCCGCTGATGGCCACTTCAACTCCTGCTAAAAGAGTTTCACTGGCTCAACAGCCGAACCGGGAGCCAGTGCCATGAAAACCATGTGGCTAACTGGGACATAGGGCAGAGAGACTTTTTTTACCTTGATGGCTTGGGAAGTCCCCCAATCTCCATGCAAACCTTCTGGTGTGAGTACTTTGGAAGCAATCATAGGCTGACAGTAATTCCGATCTTTCCTTTGACAATGTGTCCGTTCTCTTTTTTGAACCTGAGAAGATGGCCCCTGTGTCCTCCAAGACATTTCCTGGCTGGCCCCCATCTTGGACAGTTAGCACGGGATCCTGGGGGCCAGTGAAACAGCCCTGAGACATTCCTTCAGCTTCCTCAAGCGTTATTGTCTCTCACTTGGGTTTTTCTAGGCGAGGACGAGGCCCGTCCTCTCTAGTGGAGGTTTGTCCTTCTCTCCTGGAGTTTTCAATGCAATGTTTTTTCCAATGTCTGTCTCTTCTGTAGTAGGCACCTGGATCCTTCCTTCCTCAGGGCTTGGCGGTGCCACAGGTCAGTCTCTCCGTGAGTGGGCCATGATCTCTTTTTCTGGGTCTCTGTTGTGTCTCATGGCAATTCCTAGTATTTTAGCTATTTCTTTGTCTCTGTCGTGGTAGGGTCATCTGTGTTGTGATACACCCAATAAGACACTTCTACCAAATCACGAAGATTGTTCCCTTCAAATGCTTCCCATTTCTTTTTCATGTCTGAGGCAGGCTGAGTAATAAAGGCAATACTTATTTCCCTCTTGTTCTCAGGGGCCTCTGGGTCCTTTGGGGTACAAAGAACGCAGGCTTCCATCAGCCACTCTAAAAAGGCAGGCAGGCAGGCAGGCAGACATTCGCTTGTAGGCGCCTGAAAATTCTCACTGACCTTAGATAAATGCATAGGTTTCCTAGTTGTCCTGCGGAGGCCCTGCAAGAGAGACTGGTGATACCTGGCTAAGCCCTCAGTGCCTTACTGGGAGTTTGGGTCCCACATTATTCGTGGAGTGGTAAAAAGAGTTTCTCTCCACGGTGGAGTGCCCGCTGGCTGACCATCAGTTCTATTGACTGCTTTCTGGGCCTCTCTCTGGAAGGGCTCGCATTCCTCTGCTGTGAACAGCACCTGCAGAAGTGGCTGGCACTTGTCTGAGGTGGGCTGATGCATGTGGAAAAGCTAGTCTAGCAAAGAAATCAGACCTTGTGGTTTCTCAGACAGGGGGTTTTGTTTATTCCAATTATGCAATCCTGGGGGAAAAAATGGGACATAGACCCAAAGAGGGACTCTTGGGTTTTCCCCAGGTGTTTGGGCTGCTTGGCTTAAGCAGAGAATGCTGCTGACCAGTGATCCTTCTTGGGGGATGGAGAGGATATGCCAACCCTAGTGCACGTGTTGCGGGGTGACTTTAAAAGAAGTGGTATTTCTCTTCCTTTTGCCCCCATGAACTGATAGGCAGGCAGCAGTCACAATGGGTCTTAAGCCAGCTCTCCCGCTCTTGAGTTGTCCTGCAAAGTGGGATAAAGAGGACGGGGATGGGGAGGGGAGGGGAGGGACGGCCTCCACTTTGGTGGCTTTAGGAATTTGGACCGGTTGTCTTTCCTGGTCATGCTATGTTTCGTGAAATCTTGGAGAAAAGAACCCATTCTGTTGGGGGAGGGAGTAAGTCTTTTATATATGCTGGCTTACTAGTGGCCCTGTAAAGTCACACAGCAATTTTATCGATCCCTCACCCTCACCCTCACCCTCACCCTCACCCTCACCCTCACCCTCACCCTCACCCTCACCCTCACCCACACCCTCACCCTCACCCTCACCCCAACCCCCCTCACCCTAACCCTCACCCACACCCTCACCCCCGCCCCCCTCACCCTAACCCACACCCTAACGCTAACCCCCACCCCCCTGCCCCTAACCCTAACCCTAACCATAACCCCCACCCCCCTCACCCTAACCCTAACCCTAACGCCCACCCCCATCACCCTAACCCTAGCCCTAACCCCCACCACCCTCACCCTAACCCTAACCGTAACCCTAACACCCACACCCCTCACCCTAACCCTAAACCCCACTCCCCTCAACCTAACCCTACACAAACCCTAACCCCCACCCCCCTCACCCTAACCCTAACCCAACACCCACCCCACTCACCCTAACCCTACCCTAACCCTAATCCCCACCCCCCTCACCATAACCCTAACCCTAACCCTAACCCTCACCCCCCTCACCCTAACCCTGACCCTAACCCCCACCCCCCTCACCCTAACCCTAACCCTAACCCCCACCCCCCTGCCCCTAACCCTAACCCAAACCATAACCCCCACCCCCCTCACCCTAACCCTAACCCTAACCCCCACCCCCATCACCCTAACCCTAACCCTAACCCCCACCACCCTCACCCTAACCCTAACCGTAACCCTAACACCCACACCCCTCACCCTAACCCTAACCCCCACTCCCCTCACCCTAACCCTACCCAAACCCTAACCCCCACCCCCCTCACCCGAACCCTAACCCAACACCCAACCCCCTCACCCTAACCCTACCCTAACCCTAACCCCCACCCCCCTCACCATAACCCTAACCCTAACCCTAACCCTCACCCCCCTCACCCTAACCCTGACCCTAACCCCCACCCCCCTCACCCTAACCCTAACCCTAACCCCCACCCCCCTCACCCTAACCCTAACCCTAACCCTAACCCCCACCCCCCTCACCCTAACCCTAACCCCCACCCCCTCACCCTAACCCTAACACTAAACCTAACCCCCAACCCTCACCCTAACCCTAACCCTAACCCCCACCCCCCTCACCCTAACCCTAACCCTAACCCTAACCCCCACCCCCCTCACCCTAACCCTAACCCTAACCCCCACCCCCCTCACCCTAACCCTAACCCTAACCCTAAACCTAACCTTAACCCTAACCCCCCTAACCGTAACCCTAACCCTAACCCCCCTAACCCTAACCCTAACCCTAACCCCCCTAGCCCTAACCCTAACCCTAACCCCCCTAACCCTAACCCTAACCCTAACACCCCTAACCCTAACCCTAACCCTAACCCTAACCCCCCTAACCCTAAACCTAATCCTAACCCTAACCCTAACCCTAACCCCCCTAACCCCAAAACCCCTAAACCTAACCCTAACCCCCTACCCAAACCCTAACCCCAACACTCCTAACCATAACCCTAACCACCCTAACCCTAACACTAACCCTAACCCTAACCCCTCTAACCCTAACCCTAACCCTAACCCCCCTAACCGTAACCCTAACCCTAACCCCCCTAACCCTAACCCTAACCCTAACCCCCCTAACCCTAACCCACCTAACCGTAACCCTAACCCTAACCCTAACCCCAACCCCCCTAACTGTAACCCTAACCCTAACCCCCCTAACCCTAACCCTAACCCTAACCCCCCTAACCCTAACCCTAACCCTAACCCTAACCCTAACCATAACCTAACCCCCACCCTAACCCACCTAACCCTAAACCTAACCTTAACCCTAACCCCCACCCTAACCCCCCTAACCCTAACCCAAACCCTAAACCCCAACCTAACCCCCCTAACCCTAACCCCCCTAACCCTAACCCTAACCCAAACCCCCCTAACCCTAACCCTAACCCTAACCCCCCTCACCCTAACCCTAACCCTAACCCTAACCCCCACCCCCC